>NW_024581119.1:5979220-6190011 GCF_017639235.1 Corvus kubaryi
TGCAGCCCTACAGAGCCGTGTGTGACATTCCAGCAGCACCACATCCCGCAGGATTCCGGACACGGAGCAGGGACAAGCAGCTGCACCTCACAAATGCACACCCACAGCCTTACACGAGACACGAGGAAAGCAGAACTTTACCTGTGAAAGGCATCACAGCCCATCAGTCCCGGGGGGATGTATCTGAGGGTGCAGAACAAACTCTATTTATCCTTTGCCTTTTGAAAATTCAAAAGTCAGGCATAATTATTCCCAAGTGTCTCCAGTCACACTGGTGGCTGCCGGGGAGCTCCTCTGGCTCTGCAACATGCTCCTGCTTCTACTGAAGCTATTATAGACTCCTATAGATATTCCTGGTGGTGAGCCAATGAGATTGTCATTATCTAGCTCCCTCTTCCCACGGGAATACAAGTGGGAAGTGAGATGCAGCATCTGGCTGCTCAGCACTGGAACAAAGAGCCATTTCCCTCTCAGCGGAGCACTAGAGGAATGAGCTGAAGGCTCAGATCCATCAATCTCGGGGAGTTCTGCTCCTCAAGTCAGCATTTTTAGCCAAGCAATATTGATTATTCCTGATCCCCATTGCTGCAAGCATAATGACTTGGTTTATAGTCTCTGGGAGACAAGCAGAGACAGAAATACAGCATGAGCCCACAGGAAAAAAAAAACAAACTGTGAGATCAGGGAAGAAAAAATATCCCTCAGAAGGGAAAACTGTGCAAAATCCATTCAAATGAAGTTACAGAGGGCAGAACGCAAAAAGAAAAGAGAAAAAAATATCAGATAAAAGATACATCTAAGCCACCCACTTGTCCTGGTTTAGCTTTCCAGAGCATAAGGAGACAGGGAAAATTATCTCATTTACACATTGCCTGGGCTTCTTTCGAGATTTTTCTCTATATATGTTCTATTGTGGGGTTTTTTTTAGTAATCACTTTCAGGAAGAATCACAAAAGAAAATTAAAAACACTGCAACAGTGAGGTTCAAAACTCTACCTAGATTTGTCTCTATGGCCAGAAAGAGGAGAGAGAGCCAGCAAAAGTTCTCATGCCCAGTTTTAGGTTCCATTAGCTCAAACTGCCTTTGTTCCACACGGATTTTGGTTGCTCTGCTGAAGATCCACCATCACAAATTGTTGCTGAATGCCCTGCACTGCAGCACAACAGCTAAAACTCAGCACAGCAACCAGAAGCCCAGGAAAGACACGAAAAGCACCAAACTCTGCTCTTACTTTTTCACATTCTTCACTTTCATGCTGGCCGTGCTGCCGCAGGAGCGGAGCGGCAGCTCCCCCGGGATGTCCGGAATGTCGGCTCCTCTGGCCTGCAGGGAAGGAGACAGGAAAAGCACAGCAGTTAAAACAGGGCTGCAAGCTCTGGACTCTGCCTGCTGAGCAGGAGCCCCTCTGTTCTGCACGGGAGTACAAACCTCAGTGTGCTCAAGTTGAATTCTGCCTTTTAACCAGGGAAAACTGACCCCTGGGATGGGCATCAGGGAGGTGACAATCCCTTCCTGCCCCAAGCCTTGCTAACCCTTGCTATAACTGTGAAATCCAGTGTTTAATTCATTGCTACTTCGGCTTTCTAAAGCAGAGATTTTCAGAGGTGGGAGTGAAATAGATATTCACAAACTCCACACTTGGACTCCTCATTAAGTACCTGATTTCCAGACATCTGTGCATTTAGACTCAGGCAGAGGCACTGCAAAAAGCTGGATTGCTCACACAGTGGAAAACAAGTTAATGACAGAGCTGCTTATATGTGGGAGGTGAACTTCCAAAATAGATGTTTGAAGCTATTGGTTTAAGTGCTTGAGGATATTAAAATTCCTTAATCACTAAAATTCATTTACTTCTGTGAGGCCAGAACTCCAATCTCCCTCCTTTCTGTTCTGTCATACCTTCCCATCCCTTCCTTCTTCCAGCTGCCTTTTCTAAGTCATGAGCTCTGCTGGGGTTGAATTCTCCATCACAAGGGACACAAACACTCGGCTCCACGGTTTTCTCCCACTGTGATCCAGAGGAATGAGGGGGTTCAGTGAGGCTTTTATGGAGAGAGCAGTGATCAAACAGCAAGACCAGCAGAGACTTCACAGAGCAGGAGGAGAAAAACAAACCCTAATCCTGGCCAGACACTGCCCATCAGCGATGTGGGTGACACCAGCTGAATGAGCTTCTTCTGCTTTATACAATGCACTAAAAACATGAATAATGTCGCAAAGAGTGAATGCTGAACCAAGAGGAAGAAGGGCACTTCAGTGTTACCTCCCTTACAGGCCTGGAACCAAAAGGCATTCCATCAAATCCCTTTCCTAACGACAGCAGCAAACAGGTGATTGTCCTGATGCTACATCAGTCCCAGTGGTTCTGAGCTGGTCCAGCAGCAGATCTGAACAGTTGGATCCATCCCAAAGCTGTGACTGACAACAGAACACAGCTGCACTCTGCAGTGTGAAATATGGAGAAATTGGTCTCCACCCCCAAAGCTTTACAGTTGGACCAGCACAACCCAAGCTGACAGCCCATGTGTGGGATGAACACCAGGACAATTTCTGTCACCCCTCCCTGAAGCTCCCATTTCACTCTGACATGGGTCACCTGTACCTGAGCTTCACATCACCAAGGACTGCAGCAAGTCCATGGCATTCTCCTGCTTGTTTTCATCAACCAAAGCAATGGAATTCATCCCACTGAACCCCAGACAGGCACAGGGGTGAGGCTGCAACAACGTTATCCATGTGAGGGTCCTGCTACAGTCACCAGGGACGCTCTGGTACTTCGGGTCCATTCCCCTGCTTCAGACATGGGAGGAGAATCCTGGAGTGGTTCAGCTGGGAAGGGACATTAAAGCCCATCCAGTCGCATGGGCAGGGGCACCTCCCACCATCCCAGGCTGCTCCAAGCCCTGTCCAGCCTGGCCTTGGGCACTGCCAGGGATCCAGGGGCAGCCACAGCTGCCCTGGGCACCCTGTGCCAGGGCCTGCCCACCCTCCCAGGGAACAGTTCCTTCCTAACATCCCATCCAACTCTGTCAGTTTGAATCCATTCCCCCTTGTCCTGTCACTCCAGGTCCTTGTCCACAGTCTCTCTCCATCCTCCTTCTCAGACCCTTCAAGCTCTGGAAGGCCACAATTAGGTCACCCTGAAGTTTCTCTTCTCCAGGCTGAACAATCCCAATTCTCTCAGCCTCTTCTCACAGCAGAGCTGGCTCCATCCCCCTGATCGATCATCCTGGTGCCTCCTCTGGACAAAGCCAAGCAGGAGCCCCCATTCCCCTGGACACAGGGCTCCAGGATGAGCCTGGCTCTGAGGAGATGAACACCCCAACACCTGCAGCCACCCACCAGCAGCTGCACCCATCCAGCTCCTGGTGTTTCCAGCACTGCCCTTGGAAAATCTGCTCTGAGAGAGCTCCACCCTTTGAGCACTGAATAAACCTGAGTCCAGGTCAGCCACTCTCCCAGCTGCACCTCCCACAGCCCTGACCCCACTGTCCCACAGCTCTGCACAACAGGCACAGCGGCTCAGCAGAGGAAAGCACGAACAGTATTTGTACACTTAAATAGACCTACCCTGGGCTGACTGACTTACTGAGCACACAATCACTTCAGGATGTAATAAGACACTTGAGAGTCTCATTGTGAATTAAGAGGATCATCAATTTAATAAACCTTACAGGTCTTTTACATAAGAAAATAACTAATTACAAGAATAAATGTGTCATTCCAATAAGCTGCTTTTAGGCCAAGCTGGATGTGCTTGCTTAACTTTCTAAGGAACAGAATTTCTGTAGGAAGAAAAGTAATTTTTCTTCTCCATCAGCAGTAAGAGCTGGTGGGATACAAAAATGGATAAACAATCTGACAGAAAACGTGGGCTTCAAGCCAGTTTGCAGCAGTGGGCAGAGAGCTCCCTGGATCTGACTCAAAGCAGCGTAGGCAAAACTCACACCTCCAGGAGCCCGAAATGCCAGCACCTCTCTTGGAAAAGTTGTATTATCCTCTCCTTCCCAGTGGAGCTATGTCCAAATTGAGCTGGATCTCTGCCTCTCCCATTTCCTGCATCCAGTTAACTGGACAACAGTGAGATGCAAAGCAGTAATTAACTCCAGGGGCTTTTCCAATTAGACCTGAGCTCCATGGACTGTGCTGCAGAATAACGACCTCTCCAAGGCTCACAGGTGAGGCAAAAGCACAGAAAGGTGAGTAAGGGCACAGAACCTGTGCAAGCTCAAATCCTTATTAAGAGGTACCAACACCAGAAAGAAACTTGGTGAAGAGGCAGATACCAAAAAAGAAACTTACTGCAATTTTAGAAACTGTATTACTTCTAAATAGCCACAGCTCCTTTCCATTCAAACCAGAGATACACAGCTACATAAAATAGACTTTATTCACTATTTTGCACCTGTTTTGATGCAAAACTTGGCATGCAGCATGCAGGTTACTCTCCCCTCGAAACACAAACAAAACCCTCCAAATGAGATTTGTCATCTTTTGTGCTTTGTGTCACAGTAATTTAATTTAAAAAATCATTTTGAAACAGTTGGATTATTTACATCTGAAAATTAGCTACCTGGCATCATCAGTGGCTTCTCACTTCCCTATTCTCTACGCATCGCTGTGCTGAGGAAACCTGGTAATTGCAGAGCAAATCTGTTTATGCAAATTGTTTAGTCCCATTTTCACAGCTGAGTGTCACTGCTGTATCAATCTGCTCCGGTCCAAAACTTGGTAAACAAATTAGAGCTCAAACCAGAACTCAGTGAATTGATTTATCAGGAACCTCAGTCTCTTACCTTTGCAGGGAAGGCTTTGGAGCGACACCACTTCACCAGCTTGCCCTGAACCAAGGAATTCTCCTTCCTAAAGCTGCACTTGGATCAGTAGCAGTTGAGACAATATTGCAGAAACTCAGTATTTTGTCACAGACACCGGCAGGGATTGCCAGGCAGGGAGATCCCACTAAACCCTTCCTCCAGGGAGGAGGAAGAATGCCTGTCTGCCTGTCCAGCCCTCCCGTGGATCACAGGATCACAGAATCCTTCAGGGTGGGAAGGGCCTTTAAGATCAAGATCATTACTCACTGCCACCACTGTGTTCACCACTAAACCATGTCCTAAGGTTCCATATCTACACATTTTTTAACACTTCCAGGGACAGTGACTCCAGCCCTGACCTGGGCAGCTGTGCCAGAGCTGGACAGCCCTTTCCAGGAAGAAATTTTCCCCAATATCTGATCTAAACCTCCCCTGGCCCAGCCTGAGGCCGTTCCCTCTCCTCCTGTCCCTGTTCCCTGGGAGCAGAGCCCGACCCCCCCGGCTGCCCCCTCCTGTCAGGGACTTGTGCAGAGCCACAAGGTCCCCCCTGAGCCTCCTTTGCTCCAGGCTCAGCCCCTTTCCCAGCTCCCTCAGCCGCTCCTGGGGCTCCAGCCCCTTCCCAGCTCCGTTCCCTTCTCTGGACACATTCAAGTGTTGCTCCTAAACTCCCTGGGAATCCAAGAGCTCTCACAAATCAGGCTGTTTGGCTTTAAGCATCTGAAATTTCTAGTCTTTTTATTTATAGACATGATTTAGAAAACTTCAGCTTTGTGCTCTCTAGCACACAAAACCTTAGTCATAAATAATTTATATCTAACGATTCCACTGCATAATAAGAAAGGATTTTCTCCTAAAAAGTCTCCTTGCATTTATCAGAAAACATGTCAGCCTGTCTCACTCACGTGCAGAGACGTAACACAATCTGAAAATACAGGTAAAACCCAACACAACAGTCCACTGAACACAACGTGATGAAGTTTCCACCTTGGTATCCTCCACAGGGGAGAATATTGAACCAGTGCAGAACCCACAGCCCTCCTCCTGCTGCCTCTGACTTACTCTGGGATGCACAAGAAACCCTGGAATCCCACCGTAATCCCACAGCTGGTTTTCCACAGGACAACAGAAAGACCCCTGAGGAGGCAGCACAGATACACCTCGGCAGGTGGCTGAATCCAGGTGGGATTTCTGAAAGCAGGAATTTAATCCAAGGTTATCAGGAAACAAGAATAACTATTAAAAAGGCACTAACATTTATTCATCTTTCCACTGTCAGTCTCTCACCAAAACCAGTTTGGAGGGACCAGATTGCTCTGGATTCTGTCAGCACATGGCCGTGTTTCTAAAAACAGCAGAGCTGATTCTAAGTGCTGCCTGGTTTCCATGACAGTCTTTCCTTTACATCATCTTCATTTCCCCTCAATTTTCTTGGAGGGAAAAAAATACAAAGAGAGGAAAAAAACCCAAACACCCTTCAGAGCTCTCAAAAAACCCAAAGCTTTGTTTCAGTTTTACTTTTTTGCTGGAGAACAGCAGGGAACAGAAATGTTGTTTCAGGAGAAGCCATTGCTCTGTAGGAAGCAGTAATTTCTTCCCTTGGCACGAGGAGGAATGAAGAGGCCTGAAGTGGGAGCTCACATCCAAGGACATCAACAGCTACCCCAGATTCTGGGTACCAACTCACTACACAGCTGGCTCAGCATCCACTCCTTCAGAGAGTTTGCTCTGCAGCACTAAAAAGAAAGTGTCCCACAAAAATCCCTGCTCCCAGAGGTAGAAGGTGCCTGCAGCCCCGTCCTGCTCTCAGGAATCACTGCCCAGGAATTCGCCTGGAGCACAATGAAGGAAGAAATTTGGCCATCTCAGCTTCCACCGCACAGCCTTTAACACACTCCGGGGAGAGATGTTTCTCTCTGCTCTTCCTTCAGATGTTGCAACAACTACCCTGTTCTCCACAATAAAGAAGTCAACAAAGGAAAGGGAAAATGCTTCACTAAACTGCAAGTCACCATGTCCAAGCTGCTCCAATTAACTCCAAAGGAAAGGTCCCAATTCTGCAGCATTTATCCCTAAAAGGATTGAGATGTACTGAGCACATCAAGGCTACAACACTGTTTTGAATGGCAGAAATATGTGGGAATGGATGAAGAGACAACATTCACCCCAAAACGTCAGAGGTACAGGGGCAATATGATAGAAATGCAAACACTTGCCAAGTTCTTCATGTTACCACTTTCCATGGATTCATTTAGTGGAACCAAATTAAAATATAAAACAAATACAGCATGGCTCTGTCACGTTAGCACATTGCAGCTACATTTTTCAGAGCTGCTTAAGATATTGGACACATTTAAAATAAAGAAGCAACACCCAGCTCAGGCACCCAGGTCTGACAATGACATCTTAAACAAAAATATGTGCTTATTATACTACAGCAGCTTTACCAGAGAAGTTAAAAATAACATTAAATATCCCACTCCAATCCTGCACTTCTTAATTGACCAGGAAGGCTGTGGTCTCCCCATCCCTGGAAGTGTTCCAGGCCAGGCTGGATGGGGCTTGGAGCAGCCTGGCACAGTGGAAGGTGTCCCCGCCCATGGCAGGGGGTAGAACTTGATGGGCTTTAAGGTTCCTTCCAACACAAACCATCCTGTGATTCTGTGATTTTAAGGATTAATCCTGTGCTGTTCATGTTCTCATCAGCAGAGTGCAGCACAGGCACATTCAATAACACCCAGCACAAGGATGTTTTTCAGAGTGAGAAACACTGGAACCTTTTAAATTTTGTAAATTTTTTTTCAATTAAAGTCATCACTTAGCTCCTTCCTTAGTGCAAACATCCTTTCTGGCTGGAGGGGTGCTTTTGGTGCAGAGCTCAAGGCCAGGATGGCTCAAGTAATTAGGGGCAGTACTGACTTTTTAATTTAGATCTCAGTCTGGGGATTGTGGAATGTGGAGAAACACCCACCCAGCCAGAGATGCCTTTAAAATCTCATGGCAACTGAGATAACAGGATAGAGGACAGGAGTGAAAAAATGACAAGTGCTTACAGTAGGGAAACTTTGAACATTGGCAATGCACATTCTTAATCCCATATCTAAGAAATCTGCATTCAATAAAGACATTTCAATGTGTATCATTTTGTGAGCTTAGAACTTTTAATTCCGTTTTCCACGTTCCCAATTCCGAATTGCTCCAACTGCATAGCATGTATAAAAGGGAATTCTCTTTTTTTTAAAGGACCGCACAGAATGTGCTTTTTCTACTCCCAGCATCTGCACTAAAAGGGGAGGGGGGGGATAAGAAAAAGCTAAACAAAAAAACCCCAACATTTTAAAGCATTGCCATGAGCTGGCAAATTCAGGGAAACCTCTCATTCCTAAGACTTTGCATCACACAGGAGTTAGCCCAGGGCATCCATTTACCATAGTTTAAAGGATCAGCCTGGAATGAGCAAAGAACAAACTCTTAACTATTTGTCTACTGTGTTTTCAAATAAAGATCTGCAGCTCATGGATATGCAGTAAAACCTCCAGCTCCCATATGAAACCACTGAAGTGGAATCCAAGACATCAAACAAGCAGCTTGGCAGCTCTGAGCACCTCCTTTGGCACTGCCACTGTCACTGTGACCAACATTCACCTCTGCACAGCAGCTTGATTTTGTGCCATGGCAACATTTCCCCAGTGAGCCTCAAAGACGTACACGGATTTTGGATTTTTGCTGATTCTCTGCACGTGAATCCAATGCATCCAAGGGGTGCTGGTGATTCCCAGCCAAACAGTCCCACACTTGTGTTTTCCTTCACAGAATCCACAGTTTTAGGGGCTAAAACAGATGCAACCAAGCACAAGTGAATGGTCAGCTACTGAGGGCAGCATTAGCATGATAACTCCCCAACAGCCCTGAGTTTGGATCTGACATTCCCATAGTGAAGGCTGATTTCCATTCCCAAAGCCCCGGGCCCAGGAGCTGCAGGGTACAGTACACAGCCTCACACAATGGCAGAGTGCCTCAGGAATGCACTTTCTTTAAGAACAAAAATCCCACATACGATATGCGTGGGAAAGGCAGCCAGGGTTAGAGTCCTGCTTCCGTACAGCCTACAAAATAAACTACAGAGAAAAGCCACAGAAAATAGAACATCCAACGAGAACAATACTTTTGATTTCACTTTCTTGTTGGTAAAAAAAAGACCCCAAAGATCCCAGCTACTGCTTGATGCACAGAGGGAGGAGGGGTTCCTAATTATGGCTTGGATATAAAAGGACAATCTGGACCTTTGGGTTGTTATGGTGGAAAGCAATTTCTCATCATACGAAACCCAACAGAGATGGATTCAGGCTCAAACAAGGAAATCCCACTCTGGTAAGTCCCCTGGCCACAGCCAGTGATTATGCAAATAACAGAGTGATATTATGTTATAGGTATAAATCGGATTAGCAACTCAGGAGTTGTCCCAGTGCAGCAGCAGCAAGATGGGGAAGGTGGAAAAAACGCAGCCTGATGTTCAGCCCCAGCATCTGAGTCAGTACAATTAACAGGAATTTATATTTCTGTGTGTTAAGCCAACGTGGGCTCAGCTTTTGTTTACAGAAAAGAGCTGTTTCCAATGGCATGAGCACAAAACTGGGATCCCCTGCACTCCCTGCCCAAAGCCCTGGAACAACACAGCAATGTGAGGAATGTGTCTGCCTGCAGCATGCAATTTACACCATACACTGTCCATAAACTTCTGACCAGCACAACAAAAAGTGGCTTCATTAACTCTGTCCAAGGGTGTGGGGAAAGCTCAGCCTGGGATCACACACCAGGCTGCACAAACTGGGCAGGACTCCTCAGTCCTGCCTTCCCACCAGGAAAGGTGACACATGCTGGAAATGTGAGGTGACACTGCTCTCCAGAAATGACCTGGTGACACTCAGGTGAGGTCAGAACAGGACACTTGATGCGACAAGAGCTGGGAAAGTGAATAAAGACCATGGAGATGCTGCCAGGCTGGAGCCCCTGTGCTCTGGAGCCAGGCTGGGAGAGCTGGGGGTGCTCACCTGGAGAAGAGAAGGATCCAGGGAGAGCTCAGAGCCCCTTGCAGGGCCTAAAGGGGCTCCAGGAGAGCTGCAGAGGGACTGGGGACAAGGGATGGAGGGTCAGGACCCAGGGAATGGCTTCCCAGTGCCAGAGGGCAGGGCTGGATGGGATATTGGGCAGGAATTGTTCCCTGGCAGGGTGGGCAGGCCCTGGCACAGGGTGCCCAGAGCAGCTGGGGCTGCCCCTGGATCCCTGGCAGTGCCCAAGGCCAGGCTGGACATTGGGGCTTGGAGCAGCCTGGGACAGTGGGAGGTGTCCCTGCCCATGGCAGGGGTGGCACTGGATGGGCTTTGAGGCCCATCCCAACCAAATCCATTCTGGAATTCTACAATGACCTCTTCCCCACATCCCCAACACATGAACTCTGCAGAAACCAACGGTGAGAACCTTCATCCACCAAGGATGTTTTCTTGCATTCATAAAGTTGTTAGCTAAGAATTAGGAATTTTTCCCCCCTATAGGTCAATATTTATGGAGAAAAAGAAACAACCCAGAGACTGAGACGTAAAAACACATGCACTGAGAAATTAAACCCAAACAAATTAAGAAGCCATTGCTACATGGGAGTGCACCTGAGACACACCAGATGATCTGTGCAGACCAGCCCAGGAGCAGCCAGGGCAGCACATACAAAGCCAGGGAAATGCTGTGCCACAGCAAGAATCCACAGTTAAACCCTGAATTCTGCATCCACACCACAGAGCAGCTTCCGGTGCTTTCAGGCTGCAAATATTTGGTTGCAGTACAAGACACAGAGCAATACAAGAACAAGCAGACCCTAAAATTTCTTTAGCAGTTAGTGAAACAAGAGGCTCACCAGGAGCACTGTGGGCCTGAGGCCGGGTTTGTGATAGCCTGGTTTGAAGAGGCACAGCCGGTCTTTTGAACTCCCACCCCAATCCTTCAGCCCCAAGCCACTCTCTCCTCCCTCCCCTCATTGCAGCTGTAACTGGTTCAGTGGTGCAGTACCAGTCCCTGAAACAATCCAGATTAAAAGAGCAAAGCTGAACTTCCTCTGGGGGGTTACTCCTGAATGAGATTAATTCAGTGATTCACTTCCCAACTCTTCCTCCCTGGCAGTGTCCAAGGCCAGGCTGGACATTGAGGCTTGGAACAACCTGGGATAGTGGAAGGTGTCCCTGCCCATGGTAGGGGTGGGACTGGATGATCTCTAAGGTGCCTTCCAACCCAAACATTCCATGATTCCATGAATAATCTGTGCCCTGGCAACCACGGTATTTGATCAAATCCCAAAAAACATCGTGCAGCCTTACGCCAACACAGCACTGACCAATACTGTGCAGCAAGGCAGAAATGTAGGGAATGCTTTAAATAAAAAAGTAAGGCTAAAGATTACCAACATCTCCAGGGAATAATTCATCACCTTATAATTAAGAAGGCTGAATCATGGCAAAAAAAAATTAATGCCTACAACCTTCAGAAAGACAAACTCTGACATGATTTGTTTGTCCCTTGGGCTTAAAATGGGGTGGGGAATGGAAGGGGATGCATAACCAAACTATTGATAATCCTTCAAAAACTGTTCCATCTTTTCCCTGCACTATGGTAACTAAGAAGACCTAGACACTTATTAAAAAAAAAAAGCCAGTAAAAATAACCACTTATAAATAAGAGACTTCTTTCCCTTCCTAGATGTTCCACCTTATTTTTAAGCAGCTGTGAGTAGGGAAAAGTGATTGACAGTAAATAAATTGTAAGTTTTATCCCCCAAATAAAATAAGTACATTTCAAACAACTGTGGCATTTCCTGTAATCTGACAACAAAGCAGGCACAGAAAGAGATCAGCTTTGGAACAGCCTGGGAGGGAAAGAGGTGGAGGGTCATGACAGTGTAATCCTGACTCCAGAGCTCAGGGGAGGAAAGAACCTGGAGTAGCTACAACAGCATCCCCAGCACCATGGGAACAGCAGCACCAGCAAGAGCAGCCTGGCTGAGGCAGAATTAGGAAAGAAATGCCAGACAGGATGCATTAAAATTGGTGATCATGGTGCACAACAAACTGCACTGATCCAGCCTTAGCAAATCCCAAATCATTCCTTCATTTTGTTGTACATAAACAGACTTTCAAACAGGTATTTACAAAATATAATTTGGATCTCCTGGCTCAACACAGCAATGCCAGAGTGCACACACTGTACAGGCTGTAAATGTAACCAGAAACTATTGCTGCTCTTGCCTATGAAAACTAAATGATTGCTATGAATTAATACTTCCTGCCAAAAATACAGTAACCATTCTGGACTAATTGAACTTATTTAATTGGCAAACCCAAATGGAAGCCAATGTGCCAATTAAGTGATTGCCCCAATTTCTGAAGATTCTCAGGGACAAGCTCCGTGCTGGGAGTCAGCCTGTGAAATGAAAAGGCCCCTCTAACCAAGAGGCAGAGAAAGAACCTCACACAGCAACAGAAACCCTTGCCAAAAGCTTAACAAGGGAAAAAATGCTCGATTCATGCAGCAATAACAAGGAAAAGCAAGTTATGTGGATTGAAAAGGAAACACAGGTTACTGGTGCAATGCCAGATCAGAACTGCTTTGATCAAAATATTATTGTACCTGAAGCCTGCCTGGTGTGCTGGCCTGTCCCAAAACATTTGTGTCAGATCAGTGCCTGTGTTGTCCACACTCCCTGGATTTCCATCCCATCCTTACCTCTGCTACACCCATTCCCCAGCCTGAGCTGCAGCAATTCACATGGAAATGCTGTGCTGGACACAGAAGACACGCTGCAGTTTCTGCAAGATCAGCAAGTCCTGACTCACTAATCCAGGCAAGTCAAGAGCCTGAGGACCTTCACAGCACAAAACCAACCTCCAGACTTACAGGTAACATAGGGAACATTTTCCGTAGCATTTAAGAAAGGCAGTGACCCCTCAGACTTAGAGCCAGAAGCCAAATGCTGGAGCAGTTAGGTGGAGAACCATCTAAGCCGGGCTCAGAGCCTGCCAGGGCTCATGGAGAATTTGGACAATGCTCACAGAACAGGGTGGGATTGCTGGGATTCTTGGCCCTCCTGTGCAGGGCCAGGAGTTGGACTCAATGACTTGTGGGTCCCTTCCAGCTCAGGAGATTCCATGATTCTAAAGTACATTTCTACTGAATTGTCCAAGCCCTTCAAAAATAGCAGAAAAAAACCCAAAATTTCAGCTTCATATCTCCCAAAACTTCCCCTTGCACCTGAGAGGTTAAAACTTTACACTTTTAAAAAGAACTTGCATCTGGGCAGTCAGAGTTCAAAAGCACTTTTTCCCCCAAGAAACTTCCTCCATGCTGGGGAAGCCATCTGAGAACAGGAGGAGTCTGACAAAACTCTGACAGTGACTTCAGAGCTCCCAACCACACCTCAGCTGTAAAACTGCGGCCTTGGTTCATACACGTACAAACCATGAAAAGGCATGGGAAAAAAAATCCAAAATGTCAATTTTAACATGTTTAAGGGTATTATACCTACATAGCTCAGAAGCTAAAATTAGATCATTTCAGTAAAAATTTGGAAATCACTACAGCTGACAGGGCCAAGCAAATGGGTTCTCCACGTTCCCTTTTTATTCAGATTTTGCCACAACTCCTGGAAGTATTCATGTTAGCCTGCATCAGAAACAGGCCTGATGTTTTGTGAATTAAAAACCAACCAATGAACCAACACTAATTTAAAAAGAAGCCCCTTGTATTCTATTTTTGGCATCTATTCTTGCAGAATCCCCACTCAAGACCTGGGGCAGAACTGGCCGAGTGATGCACAAAGAATGAGAAATAAACGCTAAGGACATAAAAATCTTTCTTTAAACCCCTACAATGCCCTAATCTCTGCACACATTCATAATTGCATTTAAAAATAGTTTTCTCCTCACTCATGTCCCAGATTTAACAGTGATATATTGAGGCCTCATTAAAAAGCCTTTATTACCTTCACAAGCCACGGTACTTTCCCTACCTGGTACCAAATGCTGAAAATACTACAGATCTCAGAACCCCTCTGACCTAAGAACTAAGATTCTTCCAGGACCTCATAGGACAGGCTCCAACCCCTATGCCTTTCTAAAGCTTGCATTTTTCCTAAGAAAATTCCATCAGCATAAGCCTAAAATGGTGATGGGTACCAGCTGCAGCTGCTGCCTTCTTGTGCACTTGTCAAATTCACAGATTCAGGAGACTTTTCCAATTGTAATTTAGGGGTTCCCCTTTTCCAGGCAAACTGGTTCTACACCAGTAACAGCTGACTCCAGCTGCCACCTCACAACCCTGTTATGGACAACAGAACTCCCAGATCCCGTGAGATCCCAGCCAGAGGTGCCCCAGGGGGGAATAAACCTTCCATGGGCTTAGAAACTCATGTTCTGAAGGCTTCCAGAGCTGAAAGAATTGGAAAAGCGCAGGAAAAGTGACTCTTTCAGAAGCACATAGAGAATCACTGAAAGGCTTGAGCTGAAGGGACCTTAAAGCCCATCCAGTCCCACCCCTGCCATGGGCAGGGACACCTCCCACTATCCCAGGCTGCTCCAAGCCCCAGTGTCCAACCTGGCCTTGGACACTGCCAGGGATCCAGGGGCAGCCCCAGCTGCTCTGGGCACCCTGTGCCAGGGCCTGCCCACCCTCCCAGGGAACAATTCCTGCCCAATCTCCCATCCAGCCCTGCCCTCTGGCACTGGGAAGCCATTCCCTGGGTCCTGTCCCTCCATGCCTTGTCCCCAGCCCCTCTGCAGCTCTGCTGGAGCCCCTTTAGGCCCTGCAAGGGGCTCGGAGCTCTCCCTGGAGCCTTCTCCTCTCCAGGTGAGCACCCCCAGCTCTCCCAGCCTGGCTCCAGAGCAGAGGGGCTCCAGCCCTGGCAGCAGCTCCATGGCCTCTCTCCAGATTCATTCCAGCAGCTCCCGTCCTTGTTGGAGTGTATTCCCCTGAGCTCCAGTGTCAGGTGAAGGCAGCTTCACGTGGCACCTTTCTGTGTCAGCACAGTTGCAATGGGTGCATAAATGAAGATTTTTGTATTTATCTCAGCATTTTTATCCTGCTTCCCCACAAAATTCAGCCAGGTAGAAGACAAAGGCAGCAGGCACAGAGGGTCTGTAAGCACAGCAGCCTGACGGCGGGAGAGCTGCTGGCTCAGTGCTTTTAAACACTGCAACTTCCTGGACTCACAGAGAGGTGATGGGAGGAGCTCAGGAGGTCAGTAACGTGTGGTAAATGTAATATTAAGCACAAATATCAATTTATGCCAAAGTTAATGCAGACTGAGGACAGCTGTTTTGTAGGCTCATCTGAGAAATATTATATAAAGGCTCTTTCACAACTTCATTTCTTGTAACTTAGAAATAGAGCACTCAGCAGGGCCTGACAAGGAAAAGATACCCCTTTCCTTTAAAATAACATTACTGTCTCAGAGAAATGCTAGAAAATCCATAAACTGCAATTTTCCTTGGCTCACACAGGGCTTTTCAGCCCCAGAACTCAGAAGTGTTCTATGAAGAACGTCAGTATCATCAACTGCATTTTCTTAAGTGGAGCAGAGGCAGAAATCCCGGGATGTGTGAAGGTTACCCAGCAGGTGCAGCACAGTGGGAATTGGGGCTGAAACAGCCAGAAAAAAATGTGCCTGATACACCCAAATTCTAAAAATACAGAGCATGAGCCGGGGGGGGGGGAATACAAAATACAGCAATGCTTGAGGAGCACACAGGCAGTTGCCACATCACCCAGCTCCTGGGAGCCCTGTCCAGCCAGGGCTGCCTCCCCTTCTGCCTGGACCTCACCTCCAACACAGAACTGCACCAGAAACACTGAGGACGAGGTGTCCCTGGATCCCTGGAAGTGTCCAAGGCCAGGCTGGGTGGAGCTTGGAGCAACCTGGCATAGTGGAAGGTGTCCCTGCCCATGGCAGGGGAGTGGCAGTGGATGAGCTTTAAGGTCTCTTCCAACCCAAACCATCCCACAGTTCTGGGATTTCCCCTAAATAAATAAGGTCTCCAACACAAAATCACTTGTCCTCCTGCTAAACCACAAACACAAAACAAGCAGTGTTAAAAAGCAGGTGGAAGTATAAATAATAAACTAAAGAAGACAGGAGGGAAGAAGGACTGAACCTACTCAGGTGCCCAGAATGAACTGGCAATGACAGAAACATTAAAAGTAAGAATTTCTGTCACCTTACACTTACAGTATAGGAGGACATTCAACCTCCACACATTTAGAAAGACCTTCAGTTTATTTCTTGTTAAGAAAAAGCTCTGGAAACAAAGCACTTACATAAATTAATAATAAGCACTTTGAAAAATATTGTGGATAAAAGCGGGGAGGAAGAGTAGGGATGACTCATTCATGTAACTGTGAATGCATAAATTGACTTTTCCCAATAAAAGCACGTACCAAGGCAGAGTTCAGGAGACAAGTGCCAGGTGAGTGCCCAGCTGCCCACAGTGTCCCTCGGCTCCCTTTGCTCAGCCAGCAGAAGGTGAAATTCATGCAAGGTGACAACGCCTGGTGCCTGTCAGGGCTCCAGCAGCAGCCAGGGGAACCAATGGAGAGAGCAACTTCTCCAGCCCTGCAGCCTCCATTCCCTGGGGGCTGGGGCTTCAAGCAGCAATAAACCTAAAAACTGCATCTGCAATGGCCACTAAGCAAAACTGAGATGTACTGTGGCACTCTGAGACAGTCACACAGCATGGAAGGAGCAATCTCTGGGACAAGGCTGAACCAGAGGCTGCTAAAAATGCAAAGTGAAGGAATAGAGTGAAGGGAGAAATCTCAGGCTTAAAATGATCAGGAAAAAGGCAGAATATTGAAGATATGCTGGTTAAACAGAGAAGAACAGTGACAGTGCTGAACAAGGTCCTGCAAATATTTACATCTAAATACTGCCCCTGACTGGAGGTAAGGCAGAGGTTGAAAGTGGAAATTTGATTCGCTCAACAGAGTAAACACAAGCAAGTGAGATTTCCCCCCCCTCTTTAAACTGTGTTCAGAGGACCCTGAGGTCAAACCAACACTGTGAGCACAAATCCAGCCACTCTAAATACAGGTTCAGTAGCTTTACTGTCCCTCATCACACCAAGTCCCTGTGCAGTAATTTCAGCTGGGAATTCCCCTGTTTACCACCCTCTCAATCTCTTCTCCACTGGACCAGTCAGTTTTGGCATTGGCACAGAGCTGTGTGCCAGCAAATGTGTTCTAAAACCTGAATTAATGAGAGGAACATGATGCAGGATAAAATAAACACTGAACAGTGTCCATGAGCACAACAGCCTCAAGCAGGTGAACATTCCCTTCACTGCAAATCAACCAGGACAAAACAAATGAGATATGCCAGGAAACCTGTGTCACAGGTGAGGACACTGAATTACAGCCTGCCAGCTCTGAGACACAGCTGGGGGTCACAGACAGCAGAGAGGTGTCACACAGCGACTCCCACCAGACTCCAGGGTGTGGGAAGCTCCGAGCTGGGAGCAGGTGCTGCTGCCTGAGCAGTGCTGATGGGAACAGACAGTGCTCCCAACCAAGGTGGAGAGAAGGCAGAAACAGCCTCACACAAGGAGGAAAAAAATTACAAAGTGAAAACTGCAAAAATTGACAGGCTGGGAGAGCTGGGGGTGTTCACCTGGAGAAGGGAAGGATCCAGGGAGAGCTCCGAGCCCCTTGCAGGGCCTAAAGGGGGCTTGTAAATAGGAGGGTGAGAGACTTTATACAGGCAGAGGGTGACGGGGGGGGGTGGCTTCCCACTGCCAAGTGCAGGGCTAGATGGGACATTGGGAAGAAATTCCTCCCTGTGAGGGTGGGGAGGCCCTGGCACAGGGTGCCCAGAGAAGCTGTGGCTGCAAAAACCCCCATGTATATTAAGGTAATCCAGGTGTCTGAGGCCCACTGCCCACCTGAGTGCCTTCTGTGAGATGAGAACAGCACCTTTGTGTGTGCTTTTCTGCAGCTCTGGTCCCTCTGATGGCAGGTTTGCTCTCAGGCTGAGGTTTTATTTATGTAGACTTAGCCAGCATTTTGCTAAAATCTCATTCCTCCACAATGCTACATGCTTCAAAGAGCATGTTTTTACAAGAAGTTCCCTTCATGCTCAGAAGTCTTGCTGAAAAAGAGGTTAATGCAGACTGAAAATCGTTGTGACATTATGGACCTTTTAATTGGTTACAAGACCTGCTTTGGGGCACGCATTAATAGAGCAGAAGCGTTGTGAAAGCTCCTTCCCTCTCCTTGACAAACTGCCAGAGGAAGGGAAGCATTTTGGCCTTGTTCAAAGTACTGTGCAATCCATTAAAAAAGCTGAAACTCAGGGAGTATAAATGGAGTAGAGGAGCAGAGTGCTCAGAATGGTGAATAATGGGAGGAGGAGATGTAAGCCAGGTGTTTTACCATGGCGCTGAGCGTCTCCTCCCAGTCCGGCCTCTCCCTGGGATGGATGCTCCTCTGCAGCTCTGGAACAAAGTCATCTTCTTCTGTGTGGACAGAGGACTTCATCATTCTGGAAAGGAGGACAGAAGTTGGACATTCAGTGACAATTCCTAGGTAATTTCACACCCAGTCTGTTACAGCGCTCAGTTATGTGACGGCATAAAACGATTTTCACAGCCAGGACTCCTGAGTTTCCCCCACTTCCTCATTATACAAGCAGGACAAGAGTGTAAATCTGATGGAGAGAAGTCTGCACTTCCTAACCAATCAGTGGATAATTTTGTTTAATCACTGCACAATTTGCAAGTCTCACAACACAGAAAAACGCAGAGGACTAATTTTCAGTCCACTTCAGAAAAATGGTTCCTACTGCCCAGGCAAACAGCAAGAGAAACACACACTTGTAAGGAGAAATACGCACATTTGATTCCTCCTCCTGGAGGTTTTGCCTGAAATGGGGAAAACAGTTTTCAAATCTTAGTCTGACTCCACATCCCAAGGCCTGATCCATCAGCTCTCATCTCATCCCTTCCTGATCCTATCTGAAGAGTGAGCACCTCAAATCAGCCTGATGTGACCAAGTGAAGCTTTTCTTCAGATAAGGAGCCATCTTCCAAATACCCTGTGAAGGTTATTCCAAGGCTGCACAGAGATCAGAGGCTCAAAATGAAAACTGAGAAGGAATTCATAAAAGCTCCTCAGCCCCTCCACATGACAGCACTCTGCAAAATATGAATTCTTTTTTCACTTTGTTTGTATAAATGTGCCTTTGCAGAGATCATGGCGTAGACTTGAAGTACCAAAGGCCTGTTCATAGTCTGGTATCACCCATTCGAGTTTCATTAAATGTGATATTCAGGCAGGCTTTTATTCCCTTAATAGATCACCACTTATTTCTTTAGGATAAGCATTTTGATAACCAGCAGTGCAAAGGCATGGGCAGCAAGGGCTGGTTTCTAACCCTGCTGATTTATGCACCA
Source organism: Corvus kubaryi (assembly GCF_017639235.1). NCBI lineage: Eukaryota > Metazoa > Chordata > Aves > Passeriformes > Corvidae > Corvus > Corvus kubaryi. The sequence goes on from NW_024581119.1 coordinate 5,998,516, forward strand.
CTTGACTGAAACACGCCTGGTGAAAGCCAGTTAATGAAACTCCTTTGCTTCAGATCCAAGATTTGAAGTTCTGAAACCCCAACATGCTGCTTGACACTGGGCCAAAGCATTTAACTCTGCTTTGTTCTCTCCAAGAGGGTTAAGGATGAAGTAATTAACACTGCAGTAATGGCACGGCTGGGTTAGGAATTTCAGCCCGTACAATTTCATCTCCCCAGCTTTGTGATCATATTTCTGCTCCAATAAAAAACACATCCCAGAGAAAATGAGCCTCAAAACCGAAAGTCACAATGCCCCAGGGAAATGCTGCTCACCGGGCTTGTGTGTCCTTCCCACCCTAAACATCACCCACTGTCCTCAGGAGGGAAAAAACGCACCTACCTGGGGAAAGCTGCAGAGAGCTGAAAAAAACCTGGATGAAAGTGCAGTGATTTAGAATACAGAGGCGCAATGTCAGCTCAGAAAGGAGACCCTCACCTTTGCAATAGATGTTTAAAAAGATTTGGGGGTTGAAAGACTAAAAATTTGCTGCTTCAATTCTCCTTTGCACATCGAGAGGAGGAGACCTGGCCTGGCTCTCACAGCCCCAGCTCCACCACAGGAGAGGTTTCCCACTTAATTTAAAGCAGAGGAAACCAAGTTGTGCAACTCAGAAACAAGAGATAAACCAAAAAAGAAAAAAAAAGAAAGAAAAAAACCTCAACTTTTTAAATCAGTGCCATGATTTTGAAAAAGGCTCATCCTGAGGATTTCTAGACGTTGGGGTTTGACCATATTGCAGCTGAATAAAAAGATTCTAAACAAATTATCCCACAGCAGCTTCAGTCTAATTCCCTGAGGTGACGGAGTGGAAGGAAGGGTGATGTGATCAAGACCCACCTTCTAGAGCAGCTAAAACAATCAGCTTATCAAAGTGCTTGCTCAGTTTGAAGATCTGAAAATAATGGGACTGCATTTACATCTTCATCAGCACTTGGGAGTACAAATGGATTCACCAAACAGCTTCTCAAGCTTCCAGCAATTCCTGCCAGATTTCTCCTCTGAAATGTGTTGGCTGCAGTGGTGAGCGTGAGTGCAGAGGATAGTATGTCCTAATTGAAAATAATCCTGGGAATCAGGAGCATGTTCAGGGTCTGTATCCTCACACTGGATCAACACGGATGTCACAGCACCCCGCTCTTTTTACCACACTCCATTTCTTTCATCTGTGTCTATAAAATTCCACGATAAACTCTTCCCAAACCCTTCCCACTGAGATCCCAAAATGCAGTCCCATTATTCTTCCTGTGAAGGTGTTCTGGATTTTTACTGCAAATTAGAAAAGCTCTGCATGCAAAATTGAGCCTTTAAAACAGTCAGTTCTTTGAGCTTTTGCCAGACTTGGAATATTCTACTGCTGCGGGAAATTCAAACTTAGTCACAGTACCACAGAAATATTGGAAATGATACCGAATATTTTCTCTCTGACACAATTATCAGCACTTGATAACCATCTGTGCACACTTATTAATCTTTAATAGCCCCTACTTAATTCCCTGCCATCTGAGACAGAGAGCAAGGAAGGCTGGAGATGCTGCAGGTAATATTAGTCCTTTATGGATTAAGTCTGGTGGCTTTTTCCTGCCCATCAGTGGCCTGGATGAAGGAAAATAACTTCGTGAACTTGCAGCAATGAAGCAGGGAGAGGAGCAGGGCCAGAAAGGGGGGAGAGTTGGAAGAAAAGCAGCTTCTCAACACACTGTCCTTTTTACAAGGTTTCCTGTGGGCATGTAAAACCTCAGAGCAACAGCTGGGGAAGGAGCTTTCCTACCAGCCAGGCACAGGGAAAACCCTGGCCTCACCCCAAGACAAGCCTGGAATACTATCTATAGGTATAATCACATTCTCACATTTTTATATGCATGTGTATTATGGATATTTGACATTATTTTAATTTATAGAGCAAATAAATAGCACAACATACATATGTCTGATTCACCACACATGTCAAGCTGTAACAAGACAAATTGTCTTGTTTCTGCCATGGATTCTTTTCCACGGGAGGGGAAAATACCTCAAATCCCAGGAGGGCTTACACAGAACACTGACACATGGACCTTGTAAACATTGAAGGCCAAACAAACTAAAGGAGCTGCTCTATAATGGCTCCACTTGGGTATTTCAGGAGAGATGTAAATGAGTGAGAAGCCACTACAGAATTTAATCCTGGCCATTAGAATAGAAATATAATTTTACTTAAAATGCCACTTCCTCAACCTCTCAGCAGTTCTGCCCTTGCAATGAAATGTGACACCGTTATATTAATAAAAGTTCTGGTGTACAGAGGCCATTAAGCAATTCCTCTGCAGATGAATGAACCCTTCTCCATTGTAAATTGAGAACCAAATGTACTGGAACAAATGTTTACAGGACATTTCGCAGAAGGCCCAGCCCACTTTCACACCCACCCTTTGAAGTTCTCTGGTAGGTCAAGTTGATTAATTTAGTCAGAACTTGTACATTTGTACACGACACAACTGTATTGTGAAAACATCTCATGTCCTTTTCCACCTTCTCAAACCCCATTAGCTGCTCCCATCGTTTATGGTATTTCCGTGCCCTATCAGGAATTAAAACCCTCTGGTGCCTTATCAAGCATTGGGTCCTGCCTGCTCACACTCAGTTGTGTCACAGGGCAGGAGACACCCACAGGAGATCTGCAGGGTGATTTGTATTAAGTAAACTTTATCTCAAGTAAACTTTATATTAAATAGATGAATATGCAGCTTGATGTCCCTAAACTCTACAGTTCCTGCTTGTTTATAAAATTGTAAATTTTAAATACACCTTTCACTAGACAAGAACCTCCCCTATGGTTTTGAAGGAGTTCCACATCCACAAATCCAACATATTTTCGCATTTCTGTTTGCACAAGAGAGAAAGAAACACAAAAAGGGGTTTGTGGAAAGAGCTCCTCAAGTTAAACAAGGACAGAACTCTTAAAACATTGTGGGACCCCTACAAGAGTGTCTGTTGCCATAATTCAGGTTCTTCAGAGGAGTGACACAACTGCCATGGCTCTGGTGCCCTGTGACACCCGGTGAACGGCAGGATGTGAGGGTGGTGACAAATTCCTTCCCGAGGTGCCGACCGTGTGAGAGCCCTGCCAGGCTCCTGGCAGAGAGTTAATTGTCTGCCTGGCACATCCCACTTGGGCAGGCAATGTGTTCCTTAGATTAAATGCCAAATATGATCTGGAGCTGTTCTCCTCCGTGGGGACATCGGGCACTGCAGCCTCTCCTGGCTGCTCCCCCCACCCGTGACTTTTCTTCCTGACCTCCACCTGAGAGGTGAGAGCCGACCAGAACTGATTTATTGGTTTCTTTATTATTTCTATCACACTGCTGTTGTGCCTGGAGATTGCTCCCCTGATGGAAAAGCACAGGTCTGCCCTACGGAACCAACAATTCAAGAGGATTTAGCGCTCCACAGAAAATTATGTTTTCCAAGACATAAATCTTACCCCAAAGGCTACAATTTAATTAAGGCCTGTGCTGACACCAATCTGGACTGAAAACCAATGAGCTTCAAACACTACCTGATAAAATCTCGTGTTTGTTTTGCTCAAATAATTTGCACAAAAGGCAAAAATAACCCATCCTAGCCTGGGTGGAGCATCCCTGTCCTTCCGAATGTGACGAGTAGAGTTTTAATCCCATAACTCTCAATCACAGCTTGGAAACGTAATCCAGCAGTGAATCAACAGAGAAATAACTTGAAAACTCTGCTTCAGAGGGTTTAAAATAAATCAGTCAAGATGTAAAGTGCTGAGGGTGTCACCCTACAATATATGACAGCAGAATTAAGTCAACTTTTCACATCTCATGAGCCACCCATTGCCACCAGGAAAGGAAGAAAAATTATTAAACAAGAACTGAAATTTGACCCAAAGTTTATAAACACTTGGGCAAGAAGTTGGAATCATGTGACAAACACTGATACATCTTCATTTCTGACCTCAGACTTATACCACAAACACACACAAAAACTAGGAAATTACATTAGGGAGATGGGGAAAACACCAAAATGCACATACCCCTCTCAGCCCAATTTTCTGAGTAAACTCTGTGTCCATGAAATTAAAGCTAATACAGTGGAAAGGAAGAAAATAATCACACAATATGGAAAGGAGAGATAGCTCACGAGCCTCAGGAAAAATGAAAGAAGAGACAGGAATTGCAGGCTGACAGTGCTGACCTGATGAGGATTTCATTTAGCGTGTTTCAAATCAGCTTTGTCAACACCTCCCTGATTACATTATGTCCATCTGTATTACATAAAACAAGATTTCTGAAGTCTGACTCCAGGATCACAGAACATGAAGCTGGAAAAGCCTGGCAAGGTCAGCTCCAAGCCCACCTCATAAATAAACAAATGTTAAATGGATTGTGTTTAATCCTTGGCCACAGAGCGAGAACCTGGCACAACTAAAGGGCTGCTGTGATTGATTGGACACTGTTGAAAGCTGTAATTGCTACTTTTGATGGAAGTTCATCATCAGAGAGCCCAAATTCAATTATGTGGGAAGGCACTGCACAAGGAAAATCAGGAGAGTAACAGTATATTACAATAGGAGAATATCGAAAAATCACTGGAATGAAATGTCATTCAAATATCAGCAAACTGCATTTCTGTGCACTCCAGGCTACTCAGGATGCATTTATTGCCTGGTTCTGAGCTGAGCTCAGTGGGTTTCAGCCTGGGGGGTGTGGATGTGTGAGGGTCTCAGAACTGCAACTGTGGGCAGCAGAAGTCAAAAAATTAACACAAGCTCACTGTGCTGTGCAGCTCTTTAGTTCAGGTGCCCTTCTCACGGAATGTAGGCTTCCCTGGCAGATCTATCCATAAAGGAGGCTGGGAATCTCTGAACTGTGGGAACAGAGGTCTGAGCAGGATCTGCACTGCTACAATGAAACGTTGATCCCATCCTACTGGCTGCGATGGCTTTCAAAAATTAACCACGTTAGGTACAGCCACAAAGATAGCTTTAAAATACTTTAAGCACCAAATTGTCTGGTTTTCCCAATGTTCAAATTCCAAATTCATGGCACACCTATGCCCAGGGAGCCCAAGATCACCAATGCACCAGGATGGCGTGGAAGGGCTGTGGGATCCCCAATGCCAATTACTGTCCTTCAGCTACAGAAGGCAATTGGTCACCACAAACCCCTTCACACAAACTTTTAGTTCTGGGGTTTCTATTCCTACAAAGTATTTTTTTTAAGGAAAGAATCACTTCCCATTTGATGTGCATCTCCACCTGCTAAATGAGATTCTCAGCTGCCTGAAATCTCTTTCTCTAAGGAAGGAAAAAAACCTTTTTTTTCTTCGCATTAACTTCTCTTCTTAAATGAAGAATATATGATGTTAGAAAAACTTTTTAAAAATTAAATATAGGAAGTTTTAAATAAAGGTCTTTTAGCAATCAGCACTATCACCTGATTAATTTTTTAAATGCCACAGTGGACATGACAACCCTTCCACTATGAATGTTCCTCTGCAGAGGGAAGCACACAAGGCCAATGGCACTGCAGAGATTAATTAATATATTGGTTTCCTGCCCTGCTCCTGCTCTCTGGACATGCTTTAATATAAGCTCCAATACAGTCAGACAATTATCTCTGCTCAGGGGCTTTACTGTGGTTTCAGACTTCCAAATATACGTCTTGTTTATTAATTTGCAAGAACATTTAAACCACATTTTCTGAGCTCTCAAAGAAAAGTTGCACAAACAAGACCAGATTAGCTGGAATTTAAAACCTGCGGACAAAAGGGCAAGTCTGGGCAGGACAGTTCCCACTTTAGCAGAAAAAGGCATCTCCAGGTACTACAGGCAGCCCCTCTCACCTTGGGAATCAGCTTTTTATTCCCAATTGACTTCTTGGTGTCCCCAACGCTCTGAGAATCTCCCAAGCCCTCCTAACCCTCACTGCACAAGCAAAGCCCCTGAGCCCAGGGGAGAATGTGGCTTTAAACTGAAAAAGGATAAAATTAGATTAGACATATGGAAGGAGTTCTTTTCTTTGAGGTTTACACTGGCACAGGGTGCCCAGAGCAGCTGTGGCTGCCCCTGGATCCCTGGCAGTGCCCAAGGCCAGGCTGGATGGGGCTTGGAGCAGCCTGGGACAGTGGAAGGTGTCCCTGCCCATGGCAGGGGTGGCACTGGATGAGCTTTGAGGTCCCTTCCCACCCAAACCAGTCTGGAATTTTGTGATTTCAGAGCCTGAGGGCACTGCCTACGTTCTCACACAGCCACAGGGTTGTCCCAGCAGGACCTTGGCACCACCAAGCAGGCTCCAAGGCACCAAACAACTGAACATTTCTCCCACCCATTGAGGGAAGGAGGGAGGATGGAAAAGGGGAAGCCAACACTGTACTATGAAACAAACCCTCTGATTGCTTCCTTCCCACCACGCACAGTTCTGTAGGTACACAGTAAAATCAACCCCAAGCCACCTTCAGTAAATCTCTAAACCTGAAAGCAGCAACAAGCAACTGGGGGTCAACAGACTCGCCTCCTTTTTATCCTGCCCTTCCACCATAGTTTTGGCAACCTCTTGTCTCACCTGGGTGTGTTTTATGTCTCAGCTCAGTAACATCCATCTCCAAGTACAACAAGTGGGTACAGAGAAATGCACTCCATGCTCTGGAAGGGACTGGAACATGGAACTAAGAGCTTTGTGCAACTGGGATGTAAGAATCTGTATTCAGGTTAACTGGCATTTCTTTAAGCACTTTATGAAAAGAATAAGTTCTTGGAATATTCAGCTTTTACAAGCTCTGAGACATGTTCTTAGTTATTAAAAAGCTTTACAAAAATAATCACAGAACCCTCATGCTTTTGCATATGTATTACTGAACAAACCTGCTCTTTTATTTGGCAACACATAAAAGATGTTATTTTAGTAGGTGTTCGGCATTTTCTTTCAGAAGAACACAGTGACAGTCAATAAAAAAAATTGCTCTGGAATAGGTTTCTCTCATCACTTTGCCCAGGATAAGAAAAAGAATTAGGAAATCACTGAACAATCAGAATCACTGAGCCCTGGATTGGATTTCTTTAGTTTGACTCAGGAACAAGTATAAAAGTATTTAAAAAAATACCTCTAGGGAAAAGGGCACGAACCTCTAACTTACCATTAATAAACTGCCACAAGCAGCTCTGAAGTTGAGATGGGAAAACATGCTGCTGCCACCTTCCTGCTCTGCCCAGGAGTCTGAACTCGGGCACATCAGCAAAGGTTCTTCATGGGGCAGTGGGATGTCCTGCCTTGGGGCCTTTCCCACTGCCACTGGCTGTGGTGGGAATGATCTACACCCCACAGGAGGGCTCACCCTCACTCCCTGTCCTCACCCAAGTAACACCAACAGGGACCCTGTCACCAAGCTCTCAGTCAGAACCTGTTCTCTGCACTTCCTCTGCACTCTCCTCTTTTTGTTTGTCTTGGTAAGACCAAGCTTTCTCCCAGCCAGCCCTTCTCAATGCCCAGCAAGTGCTGTTCTGCCCCTTGCTGGACCCTTCAAACTTCACCATCACACAAAGCAGGAACAAACCCCACCTGCTCCCAGCTGATTCAAATGAGGCACTCGCCAAATGAGACCCCAAATTGTGAAGAATGACCTAAACCTAAACCAACGACAAGCATCTGGGCTGATCTGGGGTTTCTTTGTAGTTCAGTGCCAATGCAAAGCCATGGCAAATTTAGTCTTCCCTCATGGAAGCACATCCTGGAAAAATGATGCTTTCAGCACATGGAATGATCAAGAGCAATCATCAGGTTTTTTACCTCATCAGTTACAATCAGCCTCACCTGCTGCTGAATGACAACTGCTCATAACACGAAACAACATTCAGAACTTGCCCAGTCAGACAGCTGCTGAGCAGGGAAACCTTTCTCCAACTAAAACATTTATATGGAGCCAGTCACCCACCCAGAGCTACACTTTATATCCATCCCACACCTTCTATCCATCCAATACACCCAAACTGTTGTCTGTGTGGTTATGGGGCACTCTGTGGTTGAAACCAGGGGAAAAAAACCCACCCCAAGTAGACTTGCTAGTGAATTCTTACAAGGAAATGAATGGAAATGAACTCTGGGACACCAGAACCTGAATAGCTGAACAAATAATAGAAGATAAGCATAAGCAAAGAAATAAAGAGTAGCTCCAGTTACTCTGACTTAAATAAATAGTCTTAAATGATGGCTGGTCCTTGCATCATATTTACAACAGCCCTCCTCCTACCCTCCCATTATCACTGCATTTCAAAGCAAACAGGAGGCTGCTCAGTCCTTTCTCCATCTAGAAATCACTACTTATATATTTCAGTATTATTATTCCTACTGGACAACTCCTGACCAGCTAAATGGAATTAAATGGAGGCCTCCAACTGCAGCAAGTCATCATTAGGGACAGATTTAGGCAGGTGGGGGTCACACGGGCAGGGAATGTGCAAAGCCACACTGTAATTAACTCTCGACAGCAGAGCCATGAATCCAAACAATTCATGATTCCCTGGGCTCACCCAGCCCAGGGACAGACCTGCCCTGCCACCCCTCTGCACGGGTGTTTGTGATGCAGGGAACAGGAAGATGGAAGTGGGAGGGGTGCAGCAGATACAGGGGGACACGGAGGAGCAGTGCCTGAGAGCTGCAGATGAAGGGGCACAGGGGTCAAACCCTCTCACAGGGTGCCACTGCACACTTCCCTTCACCGCCAACACACCCAGCACTGATGAAGTCTTTAACAATCAGAAACACATTTACTTTGGCTTTTGGAATAATTCACAATTGTTAATTAGCATTTTCAGTGAATGATAAAACCCCCAATAACCAGGAAAGAGCTCCTCACTCCCCCTTGGCTGGCTCTCAAGGGTCCAGCTGCAGCCACTGCTGTCCCTCTTCCCCTGGACACCCACAGGCAGTGCGGGACAAAGGCAGCCGAGCTGGTGCACACGGCTGCTCTCAGTGGAAACCCTGCTGCTTGGTTTCCTGCTGCCTCACAGATGAATACAGAAAGAACAATTAGCCAAGCCTTCAGTCTAATTTAGATGTATTTTTCTTTTTGGAGGGGAGACTGAGAGATGGTACATCATAAACCCAAACCTTAACTCTAAAGCTGCTCAGAAGAGCATGATACTGAAACACCAGGTGTAACCCGTATTGTACAGGCTTCTGATAATAAACACTGACCCCAGTTATATTAAAAGCTGTACTTGGATATGCCAAGAAACCATAAAACATTAATGCAAGGACTGTCTACATCAAAGCAGACAAGAGGTGAGCAAAGAGAATATCTCCATCCATTTTCCAAAAACCAAAGTAACTGACAGCTCACCTAAGTTGTCCAATGTTTCAGAGGAAGACTGGCCCTAAAGTAGGAAACAACTTCAGTTTCCCAGTCCATCACACAAGGAAATATCAAACACCTTATCAGGGCCTGGAGAAACAGGAATTGAGGCCCAGGAAGAACACCACTCTCCTGCGCAGGGGATCACACTCTGCTCTCACTCAATCCTTGCCATGAAATGTTGTATCCTGGTGGAGCAGAGACAAGAGCCAGCCCAGCTCCCAGCAGGCAATCAGGGCACTCTCCCGAGGAATACGAGAGCCTCTCTGAGAAGGCTCAGGAGTTGAGCTATGCCCTTTCCCAAACTGTGCCTCTGAGCATGGAGGGCTTATGCAACACCTCCTCCTCACCCATTACTCTATGAACTCCTTTCAAAGAAGAGAAAATGAGAAGGGAAAGCAGCAAGCTACGACAGAAAGACTGACCAGGACCACTGAGCAGGGAAACTCTGGGCTGCAGAGAGCAGCATCACCACAGAGCTCAGAGACAGCACCTCCACCAGCCAGGAGGCTCCGGGGACAGAGCCCTGCCAGGGCCAAGGGAGCAGCTCCCACCTTCACCTGGTGCCCAGCAGAGGGGCTTGCCCAGCTCTAGACACTGCCCTGGAGGAAAAGTAATCCCATTCCAAACAGGGCTGGCGTTGTGCTGGACCAGGAGAGCTGCCAGGCCTGGGAGCTGCTGCCGGGCAGATCAGAGCTCCAGGGTGGGGACACCTTGGGTCACCTGCACAGAGACGTGATGAGGGACATCACCATCTCAGAGACCTCCTTCTGATCTGGGCCACCTCCTGCCCTCTGAACCTCGGGGGGCTTTTGTAGATCAAAGAACGCCGGAAGGTTTGGGGTTGGAAGGAACCTTAAGACTCATGGAATTCCAGCCCCCTGCCACAGGCAGGATGCCACTCACTGGATCTGGTTGCTAAACCAGACTCAGGATCCTGCCCTGCTGCCAGCCTGTGTCTCTTCCTACTAACTGAGAATCTGGACATTTATCTGTGCTTTGCAAATACTGGAGCTGAGTCCCTGGGCATGTAAGGGTGCTGCAACGCCTCATCATGCAACATCATCCTAATCCCCTGGCAATGCCAGAGATCAGGAAAAAAGAATAGTTTTGTTGGTTGTTGTTATTTCTAATTAACTAGGGGGGAAGCATCTGAAACAAACACTTTGGAGAAAAAATTAGAGGTCATATTTGTGTTTTAATTTTAAAAGCAAACTATGAAAAACAAAATACAAGAATTACAGAAACACCTGTGACTGAGGACAATGACATTCTGAAACTGAAAAAAAAATGCAACCTTTTAAAACAAAACATTTTAACTGCACTGCTTCAAAATTTTGTGGGCTTATGAAACCTCTTTAATTTTATATCAAGCCAGACAAGAAAGTCTCTGAAATACCAACCTAATTTTAAAAGCAGAAGGAAGGAGGGATAAAGAAAGACAAAAACAGTGAACTATATAATCATAGTCAAGTCGAGATTGGAAAGATACTCAAAGAACAGAGGCCCCCTCTAACACATTATAGGCGATGAAAAACATGAAAGATGTTGAATTGCCTAAGCAGATGCCAGTGGTGTAATGCATGGAAAAGCAAAAGCAAACAAGGTTTCCTGTCCCCTCGGCTCCAGGAGAACGTGTCTGCATCCACCAGCTGCCTCTGCGCACAGAAAATGAACAATTCCAGAATGTGAACATCACAGGAATAACAGGGCCCTGAGCACAGGACAAATCCTGCCACTAGACCATGCCCCACTCACCCTGATCACAGAGGGACACCATGGGAGCAGCTCTGCAGGAGTGCTTGCATAGAGTGCAGGTACACTGAAGGCAGGAGGAAAGCAGAAAGGGACGTGACAACCGAGTCAGGACTCCAGAAAGCAAAGCTCACAAATGACTGGTGAGTTGTGCAATGACTCAGCAGGAAGAAAAAAAAAAAAGGAAAAAAAATACAGCAGCTGATAGGAAAGTTTTTTCAATAAGGACAAGTACCATAAAAAAGTCAGTAAAGAAATAAAGAGCCAGAAGCAGAGCTCCCAGGCTGGAATTCTGCCTGTGTGCACAGAGCTGTCTCTGCTATTCCCGATCCCCTCCCAGCACACCTGAGCAGGCAGAGGAGCAGGAATGCCTGGCTTTAACCCCTGCCTCCCCAGTACCTGCCAGGCTCGCTGTGAAGGTGCTTTTCTTGGTGAGCAATGTGAGGGGAAGCTACAGCCCGGGCAAAAGTCAGGAAAGCACAGAGCAGACAGAATGCCAGCCTGGGGAACCCAGGGAAAGGAGCAGGAGAGTCTGCTGCCCTGCCAGGCCCAGGAAGGTGGTCAGGACAGGAAGGCGACAGAGCATCTCTGCCCCTCCTCTGTTGTCCTCCTGAGCATGAAATTCCAGCTCCTGTTTCTCTCCATAACTTTCCAGGAGGGCTCTGCCATGTCTGTTGAGGCTCAACAGCTCCTCCTGCAATGGTAAGATTAAATGTAATCTGTTAAACAGAGATAACGTGCTCCAAGCAGATGGATGAGGAAGCCAAGCTGTGCAGATTTCACTGCTCAGTTTGAACATATTCTCACTCACACGCTCCTTCGCAAACCTTTATGCAAATAGCTTTTCAAGAACATTTAATCCTCCACCCTCCCAAATTCCCACAGCAGCGTTGCTGTCCCTTCAGTCTGGACCCCAGAGAGACCCCAAGGCACTGGGCACCTGCCTGGCCCAAGCCAGGTGGCATTCAGTGACATTTGAGCAGATGCTCACATGCTCTGCAATGCAGGGAGAGAAAGGAGATGGATCAGGTAACTTCAATTCCTTTCCACCATTCCTCCCTGGCAAACCCAATCCCTTGAAAAGCACTGTGTCTTATCTCTGCCTTTCAAATCTCGCCTGGCCTGGTTCCACTCTGCATCTCTGCCACCATTCTGCTTCTGCACCAGCGTAATAAAAGAGGAGAGGATGCCAACAGCTCCTCTGTGCAGCAGAATAACTCTGTAGAACTGTGCTGGCTGCAGCAGGGAACCATAAAACCAGAGGGCAGGGGAAAAAAGGGCAGCTGAAAGGTAACAGCATTAGGAATGACACTCTGAACGTTCTCCTTTGCCATCACACCACCCCTGATGGCCAACACAAGCTGAGAAATTAACTACTGAGAGAATTAACCCCTGCAAGGCAAGGAAAGCCAGGGCTTCATGACTGGCACACAGAATTAGGTGTGTTAGAAGAGCTGGCAGTGAGGGATCAGGGGGGACCCTGGCCTGGTGTATCACAACCAGTTTCAGTTAAAAACAGGAAACCAGGGTGAAGGCAATCACAACATCTGCAACATCCTCCTGACATCTGTGCCAACATCCAGCCCCCCCAGCACCTCGGGCACAGCTCAGGGAACTCAAGGGGTTGGGATGAACAAGGACAATCCTGCTGAAAATACAACCCACCTTTCAACCCTGTTTCAAAAGGCCAACAGGAATAAAATAAAATTTTGCCCTGAAGTAATCTTTCTACTTGAGCCATGCAGCCCTTCACAATTAAGTCAAAATGTTCCTGTAAAACACCTCTTTTTGTTACTCCTTCTTTAAAAATGGTGTAAATAATGCACAAGAAGACTCAGCATTGCCTGAGTCAGTGAAGCCTGGAGTAAAACCCAAGAGTGCCAGCTGCTGCCTGTCCTCCATAAAAGCCTTCTCTCCAAAAAACATGACCACAGACACTGTGTTAACCCAAGCTGACAACCTGTTTGCACACAAACGCTGAGGAACAACACTCCCCCTCCCAGGAGCTCCCAAAACGCTGTGCTCTGGGGGAAGGACTTGCTGGGAAGGGCTAAGGCAGCATACAGTACATGAATTGTTTATTCTCAGTATGACTAAGGTAACACTTCGTTTCAGTTGCATCACAGTAGAGGCTGCAATATTTCACTGCAACCTTTAATTGTCCTGACTCATGCTGTCAGTAACAAAATACTCTCTTGGGAAAACAAATAAATAGACAAATAAAGCCTTAATGATTTGGTAAAGTACCTACCAGTGAAAGCACACTGTCCATTATTTTGAAGGCATTAAAAAAAGGTTGCAGGTGTGATGTGCTAGAGCAGATGATGAAGGGATTTACAGCTTTGTCACTTTGACAGGGAAGAAAAAAAAAAAAAAAAAAAAAAGAAAGTGTGGGTCAGCTTTTGAAAGCATTTGTCTGAAGCACCCAAAGGGCTGTCTGGAAAACGACAGCATTTCTATTCCACTGGCACTTGTGCAGAGCCGCAGGATAATGAAGTGACTGGGCTATTGCCCTTCCCAAAGCAATGAGATCTTGCTGAAAGCAGCACACATTAATTTCAGTGCCCAGGAAAAGGGCACTAAACAGTGCTCTGCCAGCCTCTTTCCCCCCCTCTCAGTAACCAGGATGACTTCAGAACTGACACCTGAAACAGAGACTTTTTAGTGCATAATGAATAACTCGGCAAAAAGAGAAGGCTGTGAGAGAATGGGTAAAAATAAAAATATAGTGAACAAAGGAGTACAAAATTACAAGATCTAATGCAGCCTCAGGGAACAGAGCAGCCTGCCAGCAGCACTTCCAAAGACTCCTGGTGAGGATGTGGCTTACGGAGCCACGGAACAGGTAATGAACCGTCCTGGAAAAGCACCTGCTCCTTGCTCCCACATCACTCCCACTTGGAGTGGAGCACTTGGAAAAGACAGTTCTTCCTGTCATCAGGGCAGGGAAAAGCCCAGTGCAACAAAAATGAGCCTGTAACCATCCTTCAATCTCCTTGCCAAAGAGGACTGGGATTTCCTATGGCCATGGCTCGGGCATTAGAAATCTGCCCAGGCCAGGAGCTGAGTCCCTCTCAGTTCATGGGAAGGTTCATTCCCGTGCCAGGCTCCTCTCCCTGCTCTCCCCAGAACGGGGCTGGTGGCTTCCCACAGGGATGTGACTCGGTGATCTGTGCTTCCCTCTCTGCTTCTGGGCACTTCACAGAATGAGACTCCATTCCATGTGACAGCCCAAGCCACAGCTCCTTCCCCCCTCTGAGGTTTTTCGTTCCCAGAGACAAACGAGCTCACTGAAATGTTCTCTGCAAACTTTGTGCAGAAATTGGGGTGGGTTTCTTAAAATATTTTTTCCTTATTTGGAAAAACATTTCATAAACCATGGAAACACAAAATGGGTTGGGTTGGGAGGGAGCTTAAAGACCACTCAGTGTCACCCTCTGCCACAGACAGGGACACCTTCCACCAGAACAGGGTGCTCCAAGCCCCTGGCCTTGGACACTTCCAGGGACAGCCACAGCTTCTCTGGGTACCCTGTGCCAGGGCCTCCCACCCTGACAGGGAGGAATTTTTCCCCAATATCCCATCCAACCCTGCCCACCGGCAGCAGAAGCCATTCTCCCTTCTCCCGGCACTCCAGGATCTTCAATTTAACCATGAAAGTCCTTCAAGCAAAATCTAAGTGATCTCTAAACTATATAAGTGACCTCTTCAAGCCTGCTCTGCTTTGTATTTTATGCAGTAACTGAGCAGGCAACACCATCCAGACCTGATGCCTCCCATTATGTCATGGAAAACTCACAGGAGAGAGCACAGTTAGTGAAAAAGACAAACATTTCTGCTCCTGAATGGAGATTGATATCTTTTTGTATTGCCATTATATAATTAAAGCTTTCAACACACTTGTTTTATTGTAAATGCAGCAGTAATGTAATATGTTCTCTAAAAACAACATGATTTTATTTTCCATAGCAAACAGATCCAGTGCACACCTAGAACAGAAGACTTCCCACCACACAAAATGTGTCTGCACGTGAAGCTTCCTGCTAGGCCACACTCACACCATGCCAACACTTCCCACTTCCCCAGCTCCCACAAACAGCCAGCACCAACCCTCTGCACCACAGCCAGGAATGGTGACAGCAAACAGGGAACCAGCCCCCTTCTCAGGTCTGATGTTCTGTTTTCCCCTGACATGCTGCCACACACTCATTTCTGCAGAGAGCCAGCCAGGGTCAATTCACTTCTGTTAGCACACTCAAGTAACAAAAAGCAGGATTTTTATGAAGTTCTGAGGTTCATGACAGTGACAAAAGGTATCCCTTGGTGTGCTTGTTCTTCCTTCCTGTTCTGTTGGCACAGAAAGTGTCAAACATCAGTGGGTGCTGTTTCTCTGATTTACTGACTTAGGGAGTGTTTTAGGATAGCTGGGAAAGGGGGAATGTTTGGGAAAGGATGTTTGAGTGACAAGGCATCACTAGCCTTATAAATACTTTATTTATGGCACCAGCAAAACCAAGAATATTTCGCCCATCAAAGTACACACTGGGACATATTCTAATGTACTCATTGGCTGTTGGCTTCCTTTGAATTCCTTATTTCTCCAAAGAGAGTCATATCCCAACCTTTATGAAACATGTGCAAAGGTAAAATCAAGAGTGGGCAAACAAGTACCCAGAAGGACCTGCAGTTTCTGTTTCAATATTCCCTCTCTCTAACAGTGCTGAACACCATGAAAGCTTCTTCCCAAACCAGTATTTCCTGTTTGCTCCCTGTGCAGCACAGGTGACTGAGCTCCCTCTTGATCAGCACTTCCAGAACCTGATGGATGATGACAAAACACCTCTAAAGCCCCAGCTACTGCAGGAATATCAACACTCTGGCCACAGCTCCCCAGACATGACTTGGCAGCCAAAGGGGCTGGAGCACAGAGAGCTCAGCAGGTGACACCTCCAAACTCCATCCAACACCACAGCATGCATTTCAACCGCAATTGCACAACTCCTTTTTGCCAGGAAGCAGCAATCTGAGGTTATTTCCTATGAGCCTTCCTGTTTCTGTGCACCCAGACTTTGCTTTGTCCTTAGCAGGCACCAAGGAAATTCTGCGTCTGCACAAGAGAGAATGGGCCAAAAACGTTCCCTTCTGTTCTTTTATGAGCCACTGGGGATTTGTCAAAAATGTTCCCTAAGCAGAGGCACATCCTGATTCAAAAAGGAGCCAGGTACTAATTAAACATCCTGTGTGGGCAGCAGCAAGGGCTTTACATCTGTGGGTGTCTGTTTCCAATGCCATATCCAGTGTCCATTCCTTGTTAGCTGTAATCAGATCCAAAATCTCATTTACAAAGTCTGCATCAGGCAGAGCAGCACCTTTTCTCCCTGTGATGCTGTGGAGTTCATGAAACATGTTACACACCCCAAAGTCAAGGTGGTATTTCAGTTATTTCAACAGGATACACAAAAATAATCAAAAAATACAGATCCATGTTGCTGTCATTTCCCTGTGGGAGGCACAGAGTAACTCTACAAGGCAGAGGACATTATCCCAGTGCCTCTTCCAGTACCTGAAACTCCCCCTTGACCCAGGCAGAAGGGAAGATGAGGTTACCTGCTGGTCCTCTGCAAATATTTATAAAGCCCTACACAGAGCAGGAGATGCTGCCACAGAACCTCACAATTCTGTGTGAAGTTGTACTTAAAATCCTCTCCAAAGAGAACAGGAAAGGTGTGCACATTTATACACATACATGCAGAAAAAACGCCCTGCTGCTGGTTTTCAAGGAGCTGAGGAGAAATGGGGAAATATTTTTTACTGCCAGACCAACTCCCAGGACTTACAAGACCTGTCCAAATGTCCCTGGGACTGGCCATGACCTTGATATAAGCACATTAAAACAATGTTAGAATTTCTCACCATTTCACTGCAGATCTCTCAGCATTTCATATTTTCAAAGCTCCAATGATGGAGTCAAATAGTAATGAAATATTCTCTGTTTTCAGTATAATTATTAAATTATCTTGTGGAGGAAAGGTGAACAACACGACCCATCTGGGACTTCAAAACTCAACTGGAGGGCAAATAAAATTATAATCAAAGCACACCTTGAAAAGCATCAGTTTTAAAGTCAGACTTGTGATTTTCAGTAACTTGACTGCTGTTTTTTAAATGCTGGAGGGGTCAGTCCTACCACAGATGAAAAATCACCGTAAAAGGCCATCATTTCTTTAAAATGAGTCCTTGGGAGCAGAAATGAAATGGTTTGCTCCCTCTGCTCACACTCAGGGCCAGGAGTCAGTGCTGGACCACAGGGACCCTTGGCTCCTCTCCCCTGAGGTAGCCACAGGCAGAGGAATTTCAACATCAACGGGCCCTGGGCAGAGGAAATTCAACATCAACAGGCAGAGGAAAAGCCAAAACCCTGCCTGGGAGATGACAGGAACATGTTTTAACCAAACAAATCTTAGGCCCAAGTGCAACCTTATAAAAGGTCAGTTCACTGCAGTAGAAAAACGAAACAAGTACATAAAGGAGAAATCCATACTGCTTCCACTCATGGACTTGTTTTCCATTCCCGAAAGGAAGGGGGAAGGGGGAAAGGGAAAGGAAAAGGGAAAGGGAAAGGAGGAGATGCAGCATATGCAACTGCATTTATCTTTTCTGCTCTACCCTTGTGTATACACGTAATTTTAGTAATTTTTAGTCTGTCCCAAAGGTACTGCATTCTCCTCACAGCACTGCATGGCAGCTCTGAGACAGGCCCTCTCTTTCACCCAGCTTTATCTCATTCCTTGATCTAACAGCTGCTCCAAAAGCCAGTCAGATCTGCCAATGCAGCACTTGTGAAGGAAGAATAGAAAATACATGATTACCTCATATTACTCCAAATACTTTTTCCCTTCGGATGCCTGGCTGTGCTATTTGCCAGGAGAATTAACCCCACTGTACACAGATCTGAGGATTGAACACAAAGAAAACTCATAACTGAAAGTACACTGGAATTTTCTGTTGTTAATTTCTGCCATGATGGTTTATAAAGTGTGAAGAGCAGAGTTCACAGGGTGTGAAGAGGTGAGTTTATAAGGCATGAACAGAGTCAAATAAAAACCAGAAAAATAGTTTACTAACTCAGCTTGAACTTTTCTCCTTTTAGTAATGTTTTCCAGCAATTTGCCATCACAGCTAGGTGCCATTAGCACCCAAATACATAATTTTTAACATCCTTCCTACTGCTCAAAGGAGCAGAAAGTGCTGCAAAGGCCAGAAGGAGGTTCCCACCCCATGAACCAGCAGGGTGTGCTTCCACCATTGTTCTCAAGCCACTGAAATCTGCATTTACAGAACATTCCTCATGTGTCATTAAACCTGTCTCCACAGAATCCAGAGGAAAAGTGCGTGGTAAAAGCCCTGAGCGGTACCCTGCTCTCTGCGGGGGTTGTGCTCCAGGAGGCAGGAGTTGTTCCGGAGTTGTTCTGAAGCACATTGCTGCTAGAGCACAGGGAGCAGAGCCATTGATAACCCGTGGAACCATTCGTTCTGCATAAATACACTCCTTTTTGGGCCCTCTGGCTGCAAATTAACCCGTGCTGGCTTTCTGGACCCACACAAAACTCATCTTCACAGCAGCAGGTTGAAAGCCCTTCCCTCCAGCCCCGCCAGCCCAGGGGCTGAGCCCCTTCTGCCTCAGCCGAGGGCGATCACTCGGGGCTCTGCTGCTGGCAGGGCTCAGCACCAGGACCAGATCCAGCACAGCTCATTCCAGCTGGCATCCCTGCTCCTGCTGCTCCTCACGCAGGGCCCGAGGTTCCAGCCCTGGCCCTGTGGGGCTTTCCTGGCTGCTCCTGGGGCAGCGCGGTCAGGCACAAACCCCACTGCTCACTGACTGCACCTGCACTCACCTGAAACTAATTCACCACGTTTGTAACCACTCCTGCTCTGGCATTCCCCCAGCAAACAAGACATGAGAAACGAGGAAAATCACAATCAAGGAGCTGAATTCAATATTCCTTGGAGGGAAATCTTTATCTTCACAGAGTCCTGTGGCCACGTGGCTCGGATTTCCCCCGCCAATGTTTCCAACCTCAGCATTTTAACTGAGTAACAAATTCTCAGAGGAATAAATTTCTCTCCTGAAATTCATATGCAGCAAAGCCAAGACCATGATTGATGTTGTTTGCACACCCAACAGCTCTGCAGACCCTGCAAATCCCACAATTCTTGCTAAAGGGACAGTGACAGCAGCCAAGCACCTTCTGTCTGCCAGCCCCAAATGGAGAGAACAGAACAACAAATAAAAGGAATTTTGCCTTTTGTCTGTGAGTTTTGAGATTTTAAAGTGTCGTGAATATGTATTTTAAATGAGCAAAGAGGTGATCCTGAGCCTAAAAAGCAAGGAAAGGGATTGGAAAATGTCAGCACAAACAGGCCCAATACAAAACAGAACATTGTATTCAGGGTCTGTTGGCATCTGGAATTATTTGTGAGCAGCTGCTCCTGAGAAGTTCCATGTGTGGTCAAGCACTGAAAAGGGAGAATGTGCTCAAACCCAGGGACATTTGCTGGAGAAAAGGTTTTTGTGTGATTTGTGTGTCTGCAATATTTGTTAACACTGAAGAGTGGAGAAAAGCTGTATTATTCCTTCAAGTCATCAGTCCTGCACACAAGGGAAAAAGCAACATCTCCACCAAGGTTCTGCTGCTCCAGAACTGGGGAAAAACCGATTCTGTCAACAGCAGAGACACCACTGGGAAACTGGGGGAAATTAATTAAAATGAGGCATGGACTTTGCACAGAACGGGCTGTAAGCTGGGGAGATGTCCAGGGAGATCTAACACACAGATTCGGGCAGGGTTTCCATGAAGTGTGTGACGAAACTATTATCACCTCAACAAGGCTAAAAACACTGCATAAACAAAGCCCAGGAGCACAACACAGCTTCACAATTAATACTGAGTTGGAGTTTTGGTTCATTGTCTGCTGCTTTTATATATAAATATATATATGCACACAGAAACTGTGAGAGTTCTCCTTTTTCGTTTTGGTTCTGTTTTAAAGAAAAAACTTCCCATTTTGCACTCAGAAGCAATCAATCATGGATGCTTTTATAAGCAGGGGAAAATATAATTCAAGTGTCCATCTGCATTCCCAAACCAGACCACGCAGTGTGTCATTTTAAAACAACAAACTTCATTAGAAACAGCAAACTTTATTAGGGTGAAGCTGGCAAGGAAAGCCAAGGCGAGGAGGTAAGGAAGTTCCCAGTGCTCCAGGACAACACTGTGCCTGCACAGCACATTAACTGGGAGAAAAGGGAAGGAATTGGTATGTCTAACAAGGCTTTTTCCCCACAAGAACTCCACTTGTGGTGCAGGGAGCTGTCACAGCAGTTTTTCCAGTAGCGCAATTATCTCCCTATGAAACTTGCTTCCCACCAGAGTCCAGCGGGGGGAAGGAGGGGGTGTTTGTCTTTTCTTTCCAGTAATGAACCCCTGGCTGGCAGCCTCAGCAGCTCTGCTCTGTTTCCCAAACTCACGCTGGCTCCAAGGCTGCAGATGGAAGCTCAGCTCCTCCACCATCCCAGCAACCACATCCCAACGTGTCCCATAAAGGATAACTCTGGGCTTTGCCAGAGCAGCCCCCACACATGAGCAGCAGAGCTCTGACACTTCCACAACTTCCCTGGGGGATTTGAGGATCAGATATGGAAGCAATCAGAGGCTTGTTAATCTCATTATATTGCTCCTGCAAAAAGCTATGAGCAACCATGGCAGTATTAAACAAATTAGTTTGTACACGAAAAAAGTCAACACAGCTTTGGTTAACTTTCAGGGCACGAATTTAAAGGCTCTCTGCAACCACAAATACCAGGATTTAAGAACAACCATCCTCTGAAATTGATATTTGGTGTGTGCTGGCCTTATTTCCCCCCCACCATTAATAGGGGATGGAGATTCCCAGCCCATGAAAATCTAAGTGTTCTCATGTGTGCCCAGAAGCAGCTCTCCTGGTAGCACAGGGAGCTGGGAAAGTCCCTTTAAGGGAAGCTGTCAACACTGAGCATTGCATGAGACCCTGCAAGATGAAGACACCGGTGTAGTTTCCTTTCTTGTTCTATTTTTCACAAGCCATGCCTTGTTTCTGGTGAGGCAAGCCCTCCAGCCATCCTGCTCCTCTCTCAGTGCTCCAAAAGAGACCACTTTAACCACAGAAAAGGCTCAGATCTGTTCCTACACTCTGGCTGTTCCCTGGGCTGACACCACCAAGAGTTGGTTTCGCAGTAGATTTTGCTGATGCAAAGGGATGTTAAGAGGTGTCACTGCCTTTACCCTCACAGGAGAGTGCCTGAGTATCAAACACGTAGTATCAAATTTGTTAGGACAGATGCCCAAGGTCAAAACCCACTCTAATTTCACCTGTAGCAAGGGGTTTGCTGGGTGTTTGATGCCATTCCAAGTCCTGCTAAAGGAAAACATGAAAATATGGTCATGGTCCCTCTTCCCATCACTCCAAATTATGAGATTTGCTCAGAAACTGTGACAAAAAATGTACCAAGTAGTTAACTGCTCTTTTTATTTACCCTTTGACTCTCAATTGCATGGACTTTGGGTTGTCAAAAGCTTTCTCCTAGCACTTCTTTATTAGAACACAAACAGATTTTCACACAGCCTCTGTAGGCATATACACTTAAAATAGTTGGATATTTCCAACTTAAATAGGTGGATATTATATGTAAATAATTTTTTTTAAAGCATGGCATGCACTGGCCCAGCACATTTACACTCCCAAAACAGAAGCCAGCACAGTGACACTGAACACTGCAAAGAGATACAATGCACATTTACAAATGACATTTATCTCATACAGCAAGCAAAGCTGCTCCACTGAAGTATCAGTAAGAGCAAATGCACAGAGAACAGCAGACTGAAAAGGCTTGGAAATACTGTATTTATTATTTCTGAAAAGGGTTTGTGTGATATCTTGTTATGTTTCACTTTTAAAAGGACAAAACCTTCTGAAATACACAAATGAAAACAAGTGGCCAGAAAATCAAGCCTGTTTCCACGGTTAAAATACTGCTTAAGAGCTGAAATCTCAGCTGCCACATTCCAGTCCTGAACAAGATCTGGAGCACTAATTTATAAACCCCGGGGGGGGTGGGGGGGGGAATGCTAAGAAATCCTTGACTATTCAGTAGCCCTGTGAATAGGAAAATCTCTGTATAATGCACAAGGAAAGGGAGAAAGCCCAGCCCGCTGGTGTTCATTAGTGTCACACTCGAACAGGGACATGCACCCGGTGATCCGGATCCAGTGGGGAGTCACAGCCACAGAACTGCCCCTTCCAAGGGTGGTTAAACCCCACCAGGGCTGCACACTGCCCTAAATCCATCTGCCAGGAGAAAGCAACCACCACCACTGCCCGTGTCCAGGAAAACATCATCTCTTACTCCAGAAAAGTCACAGGATCCCCCTGTTAAAACTGCCCCCAGCTTGAACTGTCTGAAGCAAGAAATGAAGAGCTGAGTTAAACTCTCATCAATGCTCTTGGACAAGGGCTTTCTGGTCTTTAACATCATGGGAAGTGTCAGGTTAGAAGTCCTTCCCCAGTCTGGATTAACTGGAGAATTTAGACCTTGGAGAAGCCTCGCAGTGACCCTGAAGTAAATCTGTAACCCAAGGAGCAGCAATGCTCTGTCACCTCTGGGTGCTTCAGGAGTTCAGTCAGGTGTGGGACGGGAGAGGGGAGGCCCAACCCTTTATAAACGCAATAATCTGACACAGATGATCCAGCACATCCTGCCTGCTCCTGGGCACACCTGGCTCTGCCCAATACAGCCACTGCCCCTCGCAACCAAGGGTGGCCTCTGCCACTACAGAGCTCCTCGGAGCAGACTGAAGGGGAACTGGAACAGATCTTTTAGCAAGTATTGCACTTTTACAGCTGTTTTACCCAGAGGAGGAAGCAAACTAGATTAGATGGGGATTGCATAAGGAAAGGCAACTGATGGAAAAGCAGGTGTCACATCACCTCCAAGGTGTCTCCAGAGGTGCTGAGATAACTAATTCCACAGTCACACTTTCAGAAGGAGTGAACACGGGATCTAAGAGAAGCTGGAATATAAATGGCACTTTAAAGCAAGGTACCAAGTTCAAATTCCTGCCCTCCTTCTCCTGCCATCCCCACTCTAAATCACACTGGATCTTCCCACCAGCCAAAGGCACAGCTGGGAGTGTGAAATGCACCCAGGTGCTGAGGGTTATACTTCAGCTTCTTTCTGGATCCCCAATTCAGGCATGTTTGCAAGCTCCAGAAACAGTACACACAACCTCCTTCAACAAATGCACAAGAGCGAGCAGCTGAGCAGCTGCACCACTCCATCCTCAGGAGCTGGATGGAATTCTAGAAATGCCCACTCTTCCTCAGCCCCTGCCACTGCATCCTGTCACTATTCCCAATATTCAAAAACACACACAAAAGGTGTACATCTGCCTGGTTTTGCTTTTTACATGAAAACACACCGGAGCCTGCCCTGCTCTGACTCAACAGCTAACGAGCTGCCCGCTTTGGCCATTATCCTCAGGATTGGGAAGCTCAGATCCCATCCCAGTTCTCCTGCCTTCTGTCCATCACATCCACCCTTTCAAAGTCACCTTATTTCTCCTTTTCACCAGGGATACTATGGGTTTTTTTTTTTCTCTTTTCTTCAGGCTGACAACTGAATGGAAGCTGGGAATAACATTCCTTTTTTCAACATAGGTGAAAACTAAGGGATTTAATTCCCTTTAATGATGACTATCAGGAGCAGAACATCAAAAGATTAAACTGTGGTCCCTGACACCAGGGCATGAAGTTTTTATAAAATATCAAATAATGAGAAACATGGTTTAACACAAAGAAAGATTAAACCAAAAAGCTCGACAAAGGGGGATTAAATGATTATTTCTGTATTTTTGATATAAATACCGAGGATATGTCACACAGGACATTGTTACACTGGTTGTTACAAGACCCAGGGAAGCCAAGGACATGCTCACCAATGCTCTGATAAAATTGTCCCCTCCCTGCATAAGACAAAACGAAGGGATTTTTCCACGGAAAGCATCCCGGGGGGCCGGAGCCTGGGAAAGCTGTGTGCCGGAGCTGGAGGGCGCTCAGAGGTCAGGAGCAGAGGCAGCTCAGCCACGAGCAGAGGACACGCCGTGACACCCAGGTCACCCCGAGCTCCCTGTGCCGAGCACCAGTCCCGAACACCAAACCCCAGCCTGGCTTGGAAGATGTTCCCCATCCCAGGAACACACTCGGCTCTGTCCCTGTCCTCCCAGCCACTGCCCTGCAACACTGCTGCTTTCTGTCCCTCTTCCCCCCAGCCCCAAGGGCAGTGTTATGGGTAGGGCAAGGACTCTGCAACCCTTGGATGTGCCACTCGGAAAAGGACGTTTTTCCTGGAGAAAATCTGAATCAGCACAGCACATTCACTCTGACATCAATAACCAGCAATCTCCCTGAACTCCAAGCATCCATCAGGAGCACTGGAGTAAAAGCAGAAAGTTAAAAATACTCCTATAATCCTGTTAAATGCAAGCTTTGCTTCTAAAAAACAATACCAATTTTATCTCTGTTCTGAAAGGCAGGACATGAGCAAGAGATCTGCCTTCAGAGAGGCAACCATAGTAAGCTCATCCGGAGTTCTGTCATACTCTGGACTCTCTGCACAAGTGACAAAAAGAGGGGATGTCACTGCCAGAACCGAAACCTATTAAATCTGCAGACTTCATGGATGACAAGAGCCATTTGGAGGAAAACTGCATAGATTTTATCAAACCACTGCTAAACTTTGTCTGTCTTCAGCCAGAAACCTCATACTGCACATACTGACATTGCCAGCTTCTCACAAATATCAGAGCTCCTGTTCCCAAGGGAATTCACACCAAACACAAATCCTGTAGCTCCTATTTACAAAATCTGCTCTGGCAAGCATGTGGCTCTATCCTTGGGTGACAACACACTGCCAATACATTGCATTTTGTGCTTTTTCCGTGACGAAGCTGGGGAGTGTAAAGCCTTCAGCATTAACACACAAGACAGTTAATTTTTAAATACAGTTTTGTTTCCAAGTAAGAGGAACCAAAATTTTCCAACTACCTTTCTCACAGTACCCAAGTCAAACAATGAGCAGATATCCAGCAGCAGCTTTCCTAAGGATAAATACTTCAAGGAAGAAAGAAAACACAGACAAATTCAAAGAAATGTTGCAGTGCTGGTAGGAGCTACTCTCCTTCAGTTTCTGGCAGTGTAAGTGAAGTAGGAGGAGTCAGCATAAATTACCAAGACTTTGTTGATAATGTGTTAAACAGTGAAAAAAGAACCTGCGTCTCCAGCTCCAGGCACCTTGGTTCATAAATAACTTCTGGTGTGGTAAAACCGCCTTGATCTGTAACCCAGGTAGGTGGTAACAGCAAATTTTAAATGATACTGGGTCCACAGCTCCCTCCTTTTTTTCCTCACTAGTAAATATTCACTCTCAGCCCTGAAGTAGAAAATCCCAGTTGAACTGCAATAGCACCAGGCACATTTCCTATCAGCCACAGCACAAACCCAAACCCAGGGTGAAGGAGATGATTTGCCATGAAGATAATCAGCACTGCCTCATTCCACAAGAATTTTAACGACACACACATGATAACCTGGCCCTCCAGAACTATCACTCCTAAACCCATATCCTATCAACAGCTCTTAGTTATCCATTAGAAAGGAAAAAAATACTCAGCACAGAGCCCTTGTGACTACTGCTGCCTTCACACGAAGCAGACACTGTGTGCTCCTCTCTGCTATGCGCAGGGTATGGTGCATTTTTTAATAGAAAAAATGCATTTTCTGTCATGTTGATAACCACATTCCACACACTTCACCTGAAAATGCCTCAAGGACTGCTCTCACAAAAAAGGACGGGATGCAAAATCAGACTTTG
This sequence comes from Corvus kubaryi, assembly GCF_017639235.1. Classification (NCBI taxonomy): domain Eukaryota; kingdom Metazoa; phylum Chordata; class Aves; order Passeriformes; family Corvidae; genus Corvus; species Corvus kubaryi. The sequence goes on from NW_024581119.1 coordinate 6,024,626, forward strand.
CCTTCTCCATGCTGGTGGGAGCTACACAGCGTAATGTGGCTGAAGCAGGCAATTAACCTTTCTCCATTCAAAAGCTTAACCACTTAAAAGACACACAGTCATTTACATGGGTTTAAAAATACAGCAAATATTAAAATGAACTTGCATTTGCTGGATGGAAACGCCACGTTCGCCTTTCCTTAATCCCGCTCTACATATTTATTAGGCATCGCCGGCTCTGACCAAGTGTGAAACAATTACATCCCTCGGAGACACGGTCGCAGCACTCCATCGATGAGGGTTAAAATAAAGGAGGGGAAGGGAGGCTCGTCCCGGAGGAGCGTCCTGAGGGCTGTGGCTGGCACTGACCTGTGCGATCCATCGAGGCCGGTCCCGGCTGCGGCTCCGGCTGCGGCTCCGGCGGAGCCCGCGGCGAGCGCGACCGAGCGGCTGCGGGGGAAGGCGGCGGCGGCGGTCCCTCCCTCCATGTTGCGTGTACGGCCCAGAGCGCAGAGAGAGCACAGAGCAGAGCACACGGCACAGAGCAGAGCACACGGAGCCGCGGGAGCTGCGGGATGGAGGTGCCCGGGTAAGGAAGGGGCAGCGGCTGCTCCCGCGCCAGCCCCGCCGCGATGCTCCGGAGCCCCGGGTTCAACCCCCCCACTAAGGTGTGTTTATAAAGGAAAAGCACAAGGCAGCTCGCGGGTCTGGGTTCCCATCCTGCCCTCCCCTCAGCAGCATCGATTCATGTTTTCCTGAGGCTGCTACAGGCATTTCAGCTGTAACCCTTTCCTGGCTGCAGGAGGAAAAGGCATCTCTTTGTCCTGAGCACCTCCATCCCGGTCCCTCGGATCCACGCAGGGATGTTTTCACCTGCCCTGCATGATCTGACCCCTAAATAATACTTAAACAAGTGACCAGTAAGGACCATAGGAGCAGGAGTTATTCCCAGTTCTGCCAACTGGTTAACCTTGGATATATCACATTATTGTGTTCACTGTTCTGCTTCCTCCTTTTGGAAAACAGGGTAGTATTTACTGTGTTCCCAGAGGAGACTTGTAAGTCTTCATTTATTTCTCTGTTTATGCAGCCAGTTTGAAAAGGAGATGTGTAAAAACTGCTATTATAATTTCTAGTTCATACACCAAACCAGAAATGAGAAATAATTATTACAACCTAACTTTCAGATCCCATTAAAAGACTGAAATCCTTCACCAGACCACCAGTGCAGCAGTGAGGATGATAAGCTCTCCATCCGAGGCACTGAGGTCTAGCAAATAATAGGAAAGCCTGGATGATGGATGACTCTCAGTCCTGACTTGGCCATCAGCTTGTTGTGTGACCTTCCTCAAGTAATTTTAATCTTTCTGTATCAGTACAGAATGCAGAGCTGTTCTCATTTCTGTGGAGCGGCCCAAGATTTTCTGTATTGTTATCACTGCTACTCCTGCCTGAAGCTCAAAGGCACAAGCTAGAATTTGTAGCAACACTGGATATTGTCCGGCCGCAGCCCATGGAAACTCGATGTGGAATCTAAAGGTTTTGCATACAGTTCCTTTCAACTCAGCAGGATGCTGAGGGTTATCACTGTAAGTGAAGATTTTGGGGGGGTGAAATTCTGTATGCTCTTTGGACTCAGCAAGACACCAAGTTCAGAAAGACAAGAAGATTTCCAAAACAACACCTTTTTGTTTAAAATTCAACAGAAGAGGCTGCACAACCCCAAATTATACAGAACAGTCAGTATAACTGTTCTTTTTTAGTCTGTAATGGTTGGATCAGCACTGCTTGCTAAATGCTGTATAACCAAGTGACAATAACCCCGTTCATCAGCCCTGATGCCTGAGGACACAGCCAGGCCAAGCATGAGCTCAGCACTTACAGGAGACAGGGAAGATTCAAGCTTGGCAAAGCTGAGCAAAGTCAGACAGGTTATACCCGTTCTGTGCCTAGAAAGCCTAATGATTCTTTCCAAATCCCTCTTTCCCAATGCTAATTTTTCTTTGTTTCACCAAAACAGACAAGAATGGGACAAGCTAAAGATAGAACAACTTAATAGGAAACAACATGCCCATTTAGGAAAAAAAAGCTGTTCTCTTTTTGCATCAGTGGCTGCTGGGCTGCAGGAGCTGTTTGAACGCCCCTCACCTGCAGCTCCCAGTGACAGAGACCAAGAGATACTGGGTGGATTCATCCCAGGGATTATAAACCTCAGCTGGTGGTCTTGACCTCTCTGACTTGAGTGGGGAAGTTAATTCAAACTCCAAGACAGGAGAAAAGTGAAGCACACTGAGAAGTGAAGGGTTTGCACAATGTGATGAGGACACAGCCAGGGCAGAGGTCCCCAGTGGTCCAGGACCCCAAAATGGAATGAGAACGCAAGGTGTTCTCCACCCAGGTGTACTACAATAAAATACTGCACCCTAACGTGACCACAGATAGAAAATAAACCCCTGCTTAAAGGAGTGAGGCTAAAACCCAGTTCCATAGCTCCTGGAGAACAGTGTTCAATCCAAGCTGAATGAAACAGAACCAAACAAAGCAAACCCAGAGCTGTCACATCAGAAAGTGATAAAGCATAAAAACACAACAGACACTGTCCACAAAGCATCTGTAACAGCTTAAGGTCTACTACCCTGCTTAGAGGAGTAGAAATAGCTGTGGGGGAAAATGAGGGAAATGTATTCACTACAGCTCCAGCAGACTCTTCCAAGGACCTGGAGCCTGTGACAGAGAAACACAGAGAAGGTGCATTTCAGTGCACAGAGACTGAGCACAGGCACTCCCTGCACAGGCAGGTGTTGGGGGCACGGCAGAGCATTGTGCCCTGCTGTTTCCATGCTGAGATCCCACCTCCAGCTCCTCCTGCCAGCTCCTCTCTCCTCACCCAGGGCTACCTGTTCTTCTGCACTTTGGCTGCAAACCGTACAGCTAAACAATAACAAGGATTTGGTTTCACAGCTAACTAGAATTCACCAGTTACTAGGAACACCACTGTGCACATCCAAGTGTCACATTTAAAAAGGTCTTTAAGATGTCTCTTAGACAACCAGGCTCAAAATTGCTATGGTTTGATGTAACCTCACAGGCTTCCTGCGCATGAGCTGGGTTCTTTCTGCTGCACATAAGTTTCGACAGCAACGGATCATTTTTCCAACACAGACAAGTCCCCCTCCCTATGCTTTCCCCTTATTTAGGGCTTGAATTATCACAATAACAAAACAAAATTAAAAGTGTGACTCAAATTGGGATTTTGTTGCTGTTTTTTCAACTAGGAGAACAGACCAGAGAGGTATCACTAACTGCTCTAATTTGCTGTTAAATTAGCAATTGGCCTGGGAACATTTTATTTCTTAATCCTTGGGGTAACAGGGGGTGGCTCAGAACCAAATTCAAAACAAATCTCCAACCTGGACAGCTGCTCTATGACACAGTTGCACTCATGACCAATTTATTTAACTTCAGGTTGATAGAGCTCACACGGATAATTTGATTTACATAATGATTCAGCTTTCTACCACCTAAATAAACTTTGGGAAGCTGCAACAGCAACTCCTGTTTCAGACAATTCTCTCCTAACAGAAACTTCTGTCAACCAATTAAAGAACAGGATTAGGCAATTCTTCACCACTTCTCACCTCTGCCAGTACTTTCTTTCCACCTTTGATAGTTTCTCTGAGTTTAAACACTATTCCATTTAAGAAGATAAAAGTGCCAAGCAAGAGAGGATTTTGAATATAACCTCTTCGATTGCTTGAGGTTATCTAGGCAGAGAAAGACCAAGTATGCTGCAAGCCTTCCTCCCTTGCTCTTTGCATAATTTTTCATTAAATTAAAAATGGATTGCCACTAATAATGTATGCATGATAAGACACTGTAGGATTGCTTTTGTTTCCAAAAGTAAACTAATTTAATGGGAAAATAGTTCAATGTTAAGATATACAATTTTTTGAGTAAATTATTTGAAGCAACACCATTTTTGTAGGGTATTTTACAACCACAGTTTTAGGTGAGGTGCTGCTCAATATGCAGTGAAGCAAGTTCAGGAAACAAAGACAAACTGGACAGCTGGAACCAAGAAACTAAAATATTTAAGAGAAGATCTTACTGCTAGCCCAAGATGAGAACTATTTCATTGCTAATTAACGATATAGGTCACCAACTGCTCTCTCCTGAGGATTATGACAGGACATTTGCCTCCCCCAGACACAGAGTGCAGTTGTTCAGGGCCTGTTTAATATAATTTTATATGAAAAATGGTGGTTTTATACCAGAAGGACTCGGTGAATCACAGCACAAGAAAGAGAAAACCAGGTTGCACTTTGTGACTGACAAAACACATGCAAAAGCCTTTCAAGCTGTGCCCACATCAGAGGCTCCTCCGGCAGGGTTAGGCTGGATGAGGCTCCCAAGGGCTGCCTGCAGCCGTGCTCCCACATGAAGGCAAAAGTGCTGAGCAGGCACCTCCCAGCCCCTGTCCAGACGGACATTCCTGCACATTCTCCCGTGCAAGAGCTACGCCCAAGGCTCCACTTTACATACAAGTGCACTGCCACTGCTGCACACCTCCCAGTTAATCATCTTAAGGGCCATTTACCCAGCCATGCGTTACTGCATCTCTGGGACAGTTACTGCACCTCCAGACCTCTGTCCTGCTGAATTCCTTGGATTGACCTTGGATTTGTGATGCCCAACCAATCTGCTGCAGGCGTGTTACTGATTTCATAAACTGCAGAGTGAGTGTGTTTATCAAGGGAAGGAGAGAAGAAACAATTTAGGATCTCAGTGAAAACCCAGCAAACGCCTCATAGCAAGAGGGTGACTGGGATGTGGAGACCAAGCTCCACTCACACGGGGTACATAACGTGGGACCTCTTCAGCTCCTAACCAAGCCTTGTGTTACAAGGAATCAAATTCAGTTTTTGCTACAAGACAGGCTGTAAAAGCAACACTCAGCAGCGCAGTCATTGCTAGAGATGCCAAGCAAACACATGGAACTGAGTGTCCCACCTCCCCTTCCTAAAGCCGAGCCAGGCTGAGCCATCAGGTGCTGTACCTGTGCAAAGACATCGGCACATTCTGTGGCACTCCTGCACAACAGCAATGCTGCCAAGCCTGACACTCCACAGTCAAACCCACACTGAGAACTCAGACCCTTTCTTACGAGTTTGCACTGTAAAATGCGTGTCAAAAGCTCCAACAGGACACTCAGACTTCAGACACAGCACCAGAAAAGGAAGCTAAGGAGCCCCTACCTGGCTCCAAGTCCCTCATGGGACACACAGCATGTGTTTTTAAGTCATGAACCACAATCTTCACTGGTGGAATCCCTGTCAGAAGAAGAAATAGGAACTGCCTGCAACTTACTGTTAGCGAAACCTTATTCCAGGGTAAAGGGGAACAGCCTCGTGGAGCAGACACTCAGCTAGATGAGTAATTCCAGCACTCCCACACTGCCTTTCTTCCTCCCCCGGAACAGTCTGAGCAAGCTGCTGCTCAGGACAGGTTTGAGCTTGTCCTGTGGTACTGTGCCCAAGGTGTGTCTCTGTGTGTGATCCACCTGCTCTGTTCAGCACTGTCCATAACCCCTCAGCACCTGCCCTCAGGGAATGAGCAGGCACTCAGAGGTATTCCCCTCTAAAGTGTCTCAGACATGACAAAAGAGAACTCTGCAGTGCAAAGGAAACAGCAACCTTGGTTAAAAATTTACATTTTCACAAGTTCACTATGGAGACATAGATCATCAGTGTCACAGACGCTCAGGAGTAGCTCATTCCTTGGACTTGTTTCCACCTGGCTCAAGACTTGGAAATCTGTCTCACTGAGCCTAGAGAAAGTGCAAGATAAGCTGCAAGGACAAGAAAAACTCCTGAGGGATGGAGAGCAGAGATGTGAGAGAGGGAAGCAAGCACAGTAATTACCACACACAAGGTCTGAGTTTCTCCAGCCTCAAAGAAAACAGGAGCAGGTTTAGCAGCAGGGAGAAGCAGAGGCAGCTCAGGGGAAAGAGGTGTTTGAGCTCCTGACACTGCTGTGAAGAGTTCTTGCCACCCTTAAAACTCATGGCCAAGAGAGAAACTCTGTTCATTAAAGCTGGATGATGGAAGGGGCCCGTGAGGGAGAGGCACAGTTTGAGCCTGAATATGGTGGAAAGCAGCCAAGTCCGAGGAGTGGGGGAACAGATCAAATGGCAGCAGCACAGACACATTTCACTGCCCCCAGGCCACAGCTCCCCCAGGTAACAGCATCTGGCCCCCAAAAGATGGCAACTCATGGAGCAGCTTCTTCTCCAGAGCAAGAGCTTTGCACTAGCAAGGACACAGAAAGAACATCTTGCAAGTGGTTTGAGCATCCATGTATCTATAACCAGAGGAGACTGCACAAGAGTTGAAAAATTCAAATGCTTCCCCCATCTATCCATCCCTCTCCTTTCTGAGCATCATTCCACATTTCCCCATTTCCACTTTTCAACCCAGCTGCTCTTAAAGTACAAGCTGATCCTCTCTTTTGTCATATGAACTGAAAAATGTGTGTCAATTGTGAGTGCTGTGGGCAGTCCAGACCACCAGAGCAGTGCACCTTTGGGCTGCAGGAAGGTATCCCATGGGATTGCACAGTCCATCCTCTGCAGCAGGAGTGATCTGACTCCACACCTGCATAGCAGGGAGCTTCCCATCTGGGAGAGCTGGGAACTGCATTAAGCATCTCTGCTGTAGCTGTCAGGCACTCGGTGGCTAAATACACAGTCCTACAAAGGGCTCCACTTTGCTTCTTCCCCAGGTGTAAAGCTGCAATGAGCTGCTCTGGTTTTATACTAGGCAACCACGATTTGACTCACAGGAATATACTGTAATAGCTCTGGCAATAATTCTGCCTCTATCTCACCTCAGTCCCCGCCTGGATGAAAGCTTTTATTTAAAATATCCCCCAAAACAGTTGCAAGGACAGAAAGAGAAGTGAATTTCTGTCTTCTGTGTCACTGCCTGCTCTTATCGCAGCCATCATTCTCCTTTCACTGACTCTCTCTGAAACAGGGCTATGGTTTTGCCTGTTCAGACATTAAAGTTTGCAGATACTGTGGTTTAAGTACCTCCATCTGTACAATTGCTCAGTTCTACTCTTTCTAATCATGTGCAGGCAGTTAAACCTTCCTTCTCCACACTCAACATACAAGTACTTCATCTAGGAAAGGATATTGCTGATGTCCTCCCTGTGAAAAGCAGGGAACTGAAAGTCAGAAGAGGAATGATTACTCAAACATTCCCAAACCTGCCTGTGTAACCTCTCAGAGCTCACACTCAGTGTCATGCCAAGTTCTCCACATTAACCCATAAAAGATTTCCTCAGAGATCAGTGACTTGGGACTGATGAGGAAGTCAGGGCACACATCCCAGGAGGTGAGCCTGTGAATCCTGCAGGAAGCTTCACTTGACTGAAGCTGCATCTGCACAGACACTACTGCAGCAGGAAGGTATCTTTAAATGACCTCTGCCTTGCTCTCATTATTAGAAGGCATTTTCAGAATCGTTCCTCTTCTACTTAAGTGTGTTTTAAGCCACATCAAATGCCCAAAAACCTGACACCCAACTTCCACTTTGCCCTGCTCCTCACATCTTCTCACATCACTGCTTTACTTCATCAGGTTCCTGCTCAATTGCTTTCTCCTTTTCAAGTTCTCATCCTTTGTTTCCTGCTCTCCACTTTATCACCCTGCTTTCCCACTCGAATCCTTCATTGTCCTGCTGTTACTTCAGCCCTTCCACAACCTCTTATCCATATTCTTCTTTCCATTCTTTCACTCCTTCATTATCACAAAATGTCCTGTATTCTCCTTTCCCAAGCGTTGCTTTCTAAGAAACCACTGTACCCTGCTACAATTAAAAAATCAAGTCTTTTCAATCAAGTCTTGCAACTGTTAAACCCTTGGAGAGAGGTTGGAAAAAGCTGAGGAACACTGCTTGGTTTTAATTTTTAACACTGTCCTACTGGTGCCCCTAAATCAACATTTAATGCCCACAGCTTTGATGGGCAAATGAAATGCTAAAATCCAGCCAAAGTTAAATCAATTATCCAGAGGTCTTGACACAAGCATTGACACCTTGACACCAAGAACACTTGATAAAGTACAGGATTTTGTTTCCCAGGTCATTTATCCAGACACGGGACACATGGTTATGCTGATAGAGATTTATTTTCTTGTCTCTGGAAAAATGGCTATGCAAAGCATTCCCTCTCCAAGCACAAAAGAGGTGACAGTCTCTCCCCTGCTCTGCAGCAAGTTTGGAAGCTGAAGAAGGGAAAGAAATCCAGTTAAATCAGCTGAGACTGCTGAAGGGAGACAACACATGGTACTGTCAAGGTGGGAGACACAGGGGAAGCAGCAGGAAGGATCAGCTCAACGTCTCACACAAAATCCAGACAGTTCTGCACCACAGGGTAGGACTGGGAGAGGAAATTAGGAAATTCTAGAGTGTTGTTGGTGTAAAACTGGATTTAAAGCTTGTGGGTCAAGCAGCATCACACAGGGAACCTCAAATTGGGAACTCACCTTTATACAAGGCTTTTTCCAGCTGTGCAAAGATAATGGGCTTTTGGGAGGTAAATAAATGAAAGCCATGACGGAGCTACACTGGAAGCTCAGGAGTAACTCGGAACAGTCTGCTGATACCTGGATGTGACTTTCACAGCTTTGAAGGAGCTACACAGAAAGTCAGGGAGCTCAGAAAAGCCCAGGGAAAACCCAGCAGCACGGATAGGAGAGTTCAGAGCCCTCTGGAAGAGCCCATGCTCTGCTCCCAGTACTGGAGCACCAATTACTTCCAAATGCAAGTAGCTGGAACACCCCAGATAAATGAGGTGTGGAGTTTGTCCTTCACAGAAGGTGCTGCCTCAACACAGAGAAACAGCCAACAGGAGAAAAACCCAACATGCAGAAAGTTCCAAAATACAGCTGAAACCTCTCATTGGTCAGGGATAGTCTTATCTTTGCCTGAAGGGCATTTATTTGGTCAGTCCCAGCTCTGTATCTGCAACTCCTCCTCCACCCCAGTGCTAGAAACACATGAATATTCTGTTTGATGAGGCTTGAGTAATAATCATGGAAGGTGTCACTCTGCATCGGGAAGGACGAGATCACTGAGATCCCTGGGACAGGATTGTTCTGCTGGTACTGGGGGCGTTATTTTTGTATTTAAACATTGGAGAAGGGGATGATGCATGGAAATGTAGATCTTACGTTACATAACACAAATGTTGCAAAGCAAGAAATGCTGCTCCTGCTCCTACCCCCAAGGGAAACCACTGCACCCCCAAGCTTTAGCTCATCCTCTTACGTTCCAAGGTAAGGAGCAATTCTGGCTAACACTCAGAAAAATATACAAACAAAACACAGAATGCACTTTTATCCAAATCTTTTCACAAAAAATCACTGATTTTGTTAAAAACTGGACAGAAAGGCTTTTTGTTAAAAGATAAGGTCTATATTTTCTCTAAGTTCAGCTTCTGGGATTCCTTTCAACACCACTGAAAGCTTTTTAACACAGCACACAGTTAAATGACAATAAAATGGCTGTTTTGAACATGAAGGAGATTATACTTTTTCTGAAACAGAAAGAAAAGAAGATGAAAGACAAATCTAATTTTCTCTCATTATAATCCATTGACGCACAGATTTTTGTTAATTGCTTTCCTTATGGGTATAATCTAAACATTTTAAGCTATAATAAACCTACTAAGCACCATAGGAAAATAGTAGAGAAAGAGCTTGGGGAATCTTTTAGCAAATTTTTCATTCGTTTTGCATGGAGAACACCATGTGAGAAGCCTGGGTGTGTGCTACGGCCAGGGAAAATGGACACACAGAAAAGGATATTCCAGCCCAGCTTCCCAGTCCCATCATCCAGAATTCCTAACACTCCCATTCCTGGAAGTGTCCAAGGCCAGGCTGGATGGGGCTTGGAGCAACCTGGGACAGTGGAAGGCGTCCCTGCCTATGGCAGGGGGTGGGACTGGGTGGGCTTTAAGGTCCCTCCCAACCCAAACCAGTCTGGGATTTCATGATTGGTTTGGTGTGAAAGGGAGTAACAGGAGCTGTTAAACACGTACTAGAAAAACGAGCTGTAAGATGTTCCAAAATATCTCTGGGAAATAAAAAGCAAGGTGTGTCCAGTGTAATTTACCCCAGAGTCAGGAGAGCTCAGCCAAGCTGGTTTGCACTGCAAGGCTGGGACACCCCTGGCCACGGCCTCCAAACCAGCCCTGCTGAACACACAGCAGGAAAGCTGGGAATTATCCCCACCAGGCTAAAAAGCTGCTTCCTCGTTAAGTTTCCAGAATGTAATGAGCACACAAGGTGTAAAAACAGCAGTTTAAAACCCAGTCTCTCCTGTCTCCACAACATAACACTTCTAGATATCCCCACACCCACAGGTAACTGAAATTAAACACAAACTGGAAAATAGATTTAAAGCATTTTCTCAGTAATTGGAATGAACTGAGGATTTAATGTGCTTTTTGTCCTCATGCTCACAGTTCTGCAGCAGGGCTGGGTTTTACTTTAAGCACAGCCCTTAACACTCCATATTCACACAATGTAGCAGTTGATCATTTAGCTATGAGTAAAACCCAGTATTTTACACACATGCAATGCCCTTTTTAACATATACTGGACATATTTCACTCAGCAAAAAGGTGCTATGTTTACCATTATCACCACTCCTTCCCCCTCAAGGGGTTATCACAGATTTAATGGGAACAGCTTAAATCACCAGAGCTCACGTTAACAACCTGAAGTTCCCAATTGATGATTCAAGACTCTCCTCCAGGTACAAGATGAAGGATCTATAAGGATGCCCCACTGTTGCCTGCCTTGCTGCAGCTGGTCTTGCACAGCCTTTTAAAAACACATCTCAGAGTTACAGGCTTGTGAGCAGTGCTTGAGAGGATGGTGCTCTAGGGGGAAAAAAGAGACTGCAGACAAACCCAGCCCGAGGAGCAAAAGAGGACAGTTGTTTGTATCCTTTGTAACATCCTAAAGATGGGAAAGTAACATTCCCCTGAAGCCACCTCGCTGGTCAGGCCACCCTCTCTTTTAGTTCACAAACTCACTTTCTTTATTTCACAAAGAACTGCTGCTGGCATAAATCAAGTTCTTCACAGATTAAAGAGAAGGAACCCAACATTAGCTGCTAACTACAAGCTTTTCCTGAAAAGCACTACCTGAACCTTGGCTTAAGGCTTACCCCCCAGTCTTTCAGGGGGACAGGATTTCTTAGACATCCATTGCCAGTTATTTTAAACAGATCTCCAGCACCTATTCCATGGACATGAGGGCTCAACAGCTTCAAAACTTCAGGACAAATGATGTCAGTAAATCAGAAAAGAATACAGGAGAAGAGTCCAGCACCTGAGTGCTTACTATCATTAAAGAAAGCAATAAACCCACTTTTCCATTCAATTAAAGTTAATTCCAGTCAGGTCCGGGAGTCCCAACATTGACTGAACTCCACGGTTCCAGCAGAAACATTCACCAAACAGAGGAGTCTGCACAGAAAAGAAGGAGAAGAAATGAAGGGGTGGGGCATTAAATGACTTGTCTGAGCACACAGTTAATTACTGTGGGATATCAGTCAGGTTTCCAAAGTCCCAGCTCTGTCTCCCCATCCCTCACAGGCCATGCTGGCTCACCGATACAGATTCCTCTTCCTCAATAAAGCAGGAGGAAGAAAAATCATCATGTGGGGTCAGCAAGGAAGGCAGACAATGTCCTGCACATTTTGTTGAACCAAAATAAGCCCTTCAAGCTCACCCCTGAGCACTCACAGAAACCAAACAAGTAACAAATTTTTTCCTAGCCTGTGAAAGGAAATGAGTGTTTCACTGAACCCAGTATAACACGATTGTAAATAGCGTAGCAGAGCAGCACGTTACACACCAGCAGAGAGGCCCTCAGTGAATCATGGGCAGCTGAAGATCAGAGCTCCTACACCAACCACCAGCACTTACTACTGTGAGCAGGACACGACTCCCCAGTACCTGCCCAGGGTGACATGGCAAGGTAAGGCCCTTGCTGCCAGGGGAACACACAGGGATCGTGTGGAATCACTTGTCCACTCCCACCAGAGAACCCTCAAACCCAACACCTCTGATTTCTCTCCAGAAGGAATAGGCTGTCCCTTTTTAAAGTCTCAACAATCCACACGTGGCTTTTAAGATGTCTTGGGACTCAATTTCCGTAAGGGGAATGGAGGGAAATGAGTAAGTCACCATGTTTAAGTCAAACCTATAAAAAGAAACACAAGTGTCAGACTCCTGGGTGACAACTGTGGGGTGGGCAGGTGACTCATGCCCTGGCACAGGCACACTGTAATTTAGTGTGAAGAAGTCATCAAAATCAATATTTACAGGTGGGTATTTTTATAAAAAAGAGTGTACATTTGCCACAATAGATTTAGAGACTGCTCTTTGAATATAAATAAAAGCATCAGATGAAAAATCCTGCACCCCCCTCAAAAATAAGTATGTCTTCAAACATAAATACATCTTCAAACCTGACCATGCAGGTGGACATTTACCCCGGGTCAAAAGCATCACTGGAACATCCCCACTGGCACCAACACCCAAAAGCACAGGGTGAGAGAATTTCTTCACAGAAAGGGGTGTTAAACACTGGAAGGGGCTGCCCAGGGAGGTTTGGAGTCCCCATCCCTGGAGGTGTCCAAGGAGGGCCTGGACACGGCACTGAGTGCTCTGGGCTGGGGACAAGGTGGGAATCAGGCACAGGCTGGACTCGATGGCCTGGGAGGGCTTTTCCAACCTGGATCCAATCTGATCCTGGGATTCTGTGACCCCTCCGTGGGGGAATTATGAAACTTGTTTATAAGGATCAGCGCTATTATGCAACTGTTAAATACATTCATATTTCCAGCATGAAAACAAACACTGCCAACAACTCCTCAGGAATGAATCTTGGGAAGCACCAGATAGATTTCAAGCACACAAGGTGATTATTTGGATATTTCTGACAACTTCGTGCCTAAGGGCTGCGATTGTGAACCAGAACTGGTGCCAGAGCTGGTGCCTCTGCTAAGGGCCTCAGATCTGCAGTGGCAGTAATTGTCTTTTTTCTGTGTCCTATTATATGGAAAACACACAAGAATTTTACAAATAAAATTAGAAAAAAAAACCTAAACACACGCAAGAAACTTAAGAAAATCAAGATCTTGTAAAAGAAAGAAAATTTAAACTCTACTCATTGTACCACAATTACATATAGAACACATTTATTTCTCAGGCTTCTGATGCCCAGTGCAGGCTCTCCAAATGATCAGCTTTTGCTTGTGGATTTGCTTTCAATATATAACCTTATACATAGGTTATGTACAGGGCTTACCTGCAAGAAGGCCCAGTATTTGCAAATTAAAAACAAGACTATCCCTATCATTTTAAATCACTACAGAAAGGCTCACAGACACATCTTTTCCAGATCAAATAGGAGGACTCAGAGCTGATTTAATTCCGTTAGTGCCAAACACCCAGCATTCCAGAACTAGTAAATTGTGTGTCCAATTATCACTCATAGAGAGTTCAAGAGGCTGCATTTAAATGAAGATTATGAAAACGAAAGGGACTCAAAATGCCATTCTGACTAGAGAAGTGAGCACTGAAAGTGATAGCTGCTCAGGGAAAGCACTTCTAAAAATGTTAAGTCTTAACCAAGTGTGGTTTTAATAAAGATCTAAAGATTGCCAAGGGTTTTTCTTGTTGTCCCTCATTCTCACCCCATGACAAAGTAACCTACAAGACACAAAAAAAGCCGAGAAACAAAGATTTTCAGTAAGAGTGGCTTTGTGCGTGAGTGAGTGGGGGCGGGGGGGAAGATGTAGTAAGGGGGAGAAAAGAAAAAAGGAGAATAAATGTTAAAAAAAATAGAGAAAAAGAAACAACATCAGTGGAAGCTCAAACATTAGAAAAAGCTTGCCTCTAAATGGGGAGCAGACACTGCAGAAAGAAAAGTTTGGGCATGCTGAAACACCGTAATTTATGGAAAAATGCAACTAGGCAGGTTCCCTAAGTGCAACCCCACACCCTTGTGAACCAGCACATCCAGATGCCTTTTCCTTCCTTGACACTTCTGGGGCAAGTTCCTTCTCCCAGAGTACACAGTGACCAACACATCAGCCCTAGGTTACAGCTACAGAACTGCTGCCTTTTGTGTTTATTCCCAGAGCAGCTGTGGCTGCCGCTGGATCCCTGGAAGTGCCCAAGGCCAGGTTGGACACTGGGGCTTGGAGCAACCTGGGACAGTGGAAGGTGTCCCTGCCCATGGCAGGGGGTGGAACGAGATGGGCTTTAAGGGCCCTCCCAACCCAAACCATTCCTGAACAGTTCTAGGGATGGAGATCCACAGCTCCCTGTTACCCTGTTAATTCTAAACAAACAATGTGCCAAAATCTGAAGTTCCACACAGGAACAGAACTTATATTTCATGCCTAGAATAGGATTTTGAAAGGGTCAGATGGGTTAAAAGTGACCCACTGGGCAAACCACTAGCTAAAATAATGTTTCCATATACATTTTTTGGCAAAAGTTTGAAACCAGCAAGTCATGTTCCTCAGCAATCTCAATCCCAGTGCCTGATTCCCAAATGATTTCCCAACATTGCTTCCAAAGCAGGAAAAGCACAGAAATATTTATTACAAAGTAGATCAACTTGGCATAATTTTACTATCACAGCCAGGAGAAAGACAAGTGAAGAAGGAAAATGGCTACAAATATTCCTGATTTAATTTCCTACACAGCAGACAAACTGATGGATTTTATGCATTCAGCAATATAACCTAACAAAATCTACTCCAAAAACATTCCTGGGACAGCAAAAGCAATGTTTGAGCCCCCTTGGAGATTGCAAGGAGGTTTTCTCAGTGGGAAGGCAGTAGCAGAGCTGAGCTCAGACTCTGGGGCAGCTGAGGACTCTCTGCCTACCAGGACAAAGCACAGGAGCCCAGCCCAGCTCCAGGGAAGGAGCCGCAGTCTCGGGGCTGGCACAGAATCCTGGATCACCCGAGTTGTGCCAGGCAGTGTTTTCCCTCGGGATGATGCACAAAGAAGAGCACAAAGAAGAGCACAAAGTGCTGTGTACACGAGCCAGCGTGGTGCATCAGCCTTGTCTGCCTTCAGTCCTGTCACACAGCCCATCTACTGGCACAGGATTTCCCTTTTATCTAAACTAAAGCTTTTAAAGCAGACTAATGCAAATGTTATCCTTGCTGTGACTGCATTCCTGGGCATGGGACACAATAAGCACTGATTTAGCCACAGATCTCAAACGAAAACCTTCACGGATTTCCTGTCAAGTGATCCAGTACTTAATTTAGCCCTTTAAGGTGGGCTATATATGAGAGTACTACAAGTAATCACATTCTGGAGAATTATTTTGGATCACATTCCTGGTCACAATCAAATAGATAGAATTCCTGCTCTGCTCCTCCAGAATTATTGCTACCATATAAACTCAGCCTCTCTGTTTTCATGCCAAACTCACTGTTGTCAACAATGAAAGCAAAACCCATATTTAGTGCTGGACTGGTTCTGCTCTTTCTTGAGACTTGATCTAGATGCAAGGGGTTTAGAACTAATAGTAATAATAACAATAAAATAATGGTAATTAATAATTAGATAAATAATCCTATTGAATATTTAAGCCAGCAGCCATCTCCTTAAAAATTTCTCCTGGATGTCTCACAATGCATGTAATTAGGAATCTTTAAAAAAATGATCCAAATTGTCAAAGTAAGTTTCTGTAAGATTCCATATGTTTTTATCATTGTTGAATATCATAACACTCCTACAGGAAAAAGAAAACAGAAGAAGAAGGAAGAGGAAAAAAATAAACTAGAGCTTGCAAAAAGGAGAAAACTGCTCTTCTCCCAGTGCTTCTTTACAGAAAGGCTGATGAAATTAAGCAATATATTCCAACAGAGGCTTGAAATGCCAGAAAAAAAGAAAAATCCAATAAAGTAACAAAAAAAGCCCGTATTACTAAGAGACTAATTTTGTTTTCATATTTGGAGTTGTAAGCTCCTGCTTTATGTGGCACCTGAGGACCCAAACAGATTATTTCAGTGCTTTCCAGCATCCTCAGTAGCCTGTGTTCCTCCACCTTCTCCCTTGCACATCGTTCTTCAAACTTGCAGCTAATCAAAAGAAATTTCTGGGATCTTCACTTCCATTTTTAGTGCTGGCCTATTTAAAAAAACAAAGGGAACCCAGCAATAAATAGTGAGACAGGCTCCTCTTTTTTTGTTGAAAGAGTAAAGAGAAAGAATCTCTCTGTTCCTCCTTGATCAGACTCTTGAGGCAAACAGGCTCTTGAAGAGCTGTTAGCAAAGCAAGCACCCAGCCTGGTGTGAAGTGTGGAGGGAGAGGAGATGGGGAAGAAGGCCCTCCTGGAGCTGAAATGCATTCAGTGCACACACCTGGCCATGGCATTCCTGGGAAGTGCTGGTGGAACACCTTGGCTGGGACTGAACTTCTGGACTCCTGCCCAATTCACTTTGGGTGGATTGAGTTAAATTCTCTGTGACTTCCTGAGCAAGCAGGTACATGTACGACTGTCCCAGCTTATTATTAAAGTCCATGAAGTGCAGTTCCGTGCAGGAGGGGGATTTTTGGAACCCCCAGTTGCTCACAGCACCCCGATCAGTTTTGCCAGTGGTCGAGGATGAATGGCTGATAACAAACCCTGACAGGTCACATGGAGGCAGCTGGCGTGGAGCAAGTGAAGCCTTGGAGAAAAGGAACTGCACAGGTACCACCAGGTCCTCCCCATGGAAATAACTGAAGACTCAGCTCTGCCTGAATTTGCACTGTCCTGAATGTTCCTTTTCCATAAGAACCAGCCTGCTTTATGCCAGTGTACATCCAAGATGACTGAAATAAAGACTGAGTGACAAATTAAACGAGAACACAAAAGCTTGGGAATTACATCAAGAATAGATTCCATCACCACGGGATTTCAGCTGCTCAACAGCACAGTGGGATCAGGTACAGAGATCAGACACTCTGCATGTAAAACAGTCTGCATCCGATTTCTTGGGCAAACTCGGTTTCACAGTGACAACTTGAGGCTTTCAGTGTTCTGGAAGAGACCAAAGTGAGGCTTCCGAAGATGGATTTGCTGAGTTGTTCCCGGTATCCTGAACTGCAGAGGAGAGGCTGTGTGTGCTCAAATAACCCCGAGTGAAGAGGCCCAAACACTGCCAGGTGTCTCTTCTGCAGACAGCGCTGCCAAGGAAGTCAAGGACTGTCCTACTCTACTCTGCAAATCATTGGAAACTGGAGAAATAACACCACGGACTTCCAAAGCCATCCTGAGTGAAGGGGACAATCCCTGCATCAGCTCTGAGAGGCCAGGACACCCTCTCCCTCCTGGCACAGCACAGCCCCTGTGCAGCACCCCAGCTCCGCTGCAGCCATCCCCACCCCTTGTGCTCTCTGCTTAAAGTTCAGGGGTCTAAAATGCATTAATTACAATGTTAAATTAACCTGCACTGAAGGGGGATCGGGGCAGGGAGGAAAAACTGATGTGCAGGTCCCCATGGCAGCAGCCTGAAAGGACAGGCTTTCCAATTCCGTGATCATTTCACCAAGGCAGCTCTCCTGCCTCTGAAGCATCTCTGCTGCAGCTTATCCGATGTGCTCAGCACTTCTATTTATACAGACGTGACTCACCTTACAACTGCCTCACACAAGGCTCCTCTTCCACCTTCCCTTCAGGAAACAACAACAGCAGGAAAACACTGTGAAAGTAAGATCTCTCCTAGAGTTCATCCCGAGCTGGTGACAGGCCTGTAAAGACAGGGCTGTAAAGGGTGATACATGAGGTTTGGAATGCTCCGAACTGCCATGGGGATCTGGGGTGAGCACAGAGGGGAACTGCTGGACCAGAAACTGTCACCCTGATCCCACCTGACACTGCCATATGCCCAGCCCCACAACAGCAGCAGGAATGGGAAGATCCAAACCTCATATGCATTCAAAACATCATTTCAAAGGGCAGGCATGTCACAAAGTCATTTTTTTACTGCATTCCCTGAAGTGAATTGTTATGTTGCTTTTATTATTATATTAAGGACATTCCTTTAAAATCAGAAAAATAAGGAAGAAAACAGTGAAGCTTGGCTGGAAAGTTGGGCAGACATGTCCCTAGAGACCTCCCATCTAAAGTCTGAGAAAAAACAGCTCTAATCTCCTCTGGTACTTCTTAGACTGGAAAAGAGAAACACTTGCAGATGGTGTTCCTGAGGGGGTGTGGGAGGCAGGGAAAAATAACTTCTCCAGACAGCCTTCCTACAATGCGTAAAGGTAAACGGAGTCGGATTTCTCTCTCTTCTTCAAATTCTACATTTTGGGGGTGTTTTTATTCACCCTTGGTTGCTTCCTTCTCCCAGTTCCCTGGATTCCCATCCACGTGCTCCCTCTCCACTGCACCTCATCCCCCACATCAAGGCAACACCATCCCAGGCCTGCAGCACCTCATCACCCAAGTCTCACAGACCCCACTTCCCAACAGCTCTTTCCTCCCAAGAGCTCCTCAGCAGCTGTACCAGGAGGGAATGTTGCCTCTTTTCTCATCTGTGTAACATGGTCAGAAGAGCCAGACTGACTCCCAGGCACCAAAATGGACATTCCAGTGTATCAGGGACTCTTGGATACACATCCTTCCTCCCACAAAGGACTGGGAGCTGAGTTCAGGGGTTCAGCTTAACTGAAACTGGGAGCCACAAAAAGTCACAATGAAACAATTCACAGGTTCATCATCAGTATCAACTATCAGCAAAAAGGCTGATTTGATCAAAAACTTCACACCAAAAAAGCAGTTTACACAGAAATAAGCAGAAAACTTTCCCATCCTGTCCTCTCTCATGTCCCAGCTCTGTCAGTTAATTGCAGATGATCCTCATCTACAGCAATGTCTTTTGCTTAAAATTATTTAGTGCCAACTGCATTGCTGGTAAAACTCCCATGTTCTAATAAGAAAAGTGTTTTGCTTATTTGTTTTAAAAGCCCAATACAAAAAGATCAATTTCTTCCTTTATGCTGATCTAATGCCCCAGTGGGCAAAGCTTGATAGTAATCACCTTCATTGGGAAGAGGCTGAGCTGTTCTTCCCCAATTCTCCAGCTGTAAGTAATCCTATGTCAAACACTGAGAAAGAAGTGAAATCCAGCTTGTGCCCCAAGTGAGCTGAAGTGTCAGCATTCCTCAGTGAGGGCTGGGGTCACTGGGAGCCACTGGGACCCTTCAGTGCAGGTAACCATGTGCTGCAGTGCTGCTGTGAAGTGAAAGGCCAGGACAACTCCCCCCATTTCTCCCGCTCCCTGTGTGTTATAGTGTAAAATACAGTTTTCTTGGACGCTGAGACTCCGCCATTGGCCCACCCTGGAAGAATTCAATGTGAGCTCTCCCATTTCAGCCCTGCCACTGTTGCTAAGCACATTTTAAAGGAATTCAGCCACAGATACATCACTAGACAGTTCAATGTGGAAACCAAAGGAGCCCAGACCTATAGGAATAGGAAGGAAATGCTGTCCAGCAACTCTCACTCCTGTCTTTTCCAGCAGGATGGAGTGGAATTAAAGCTCTGACATCACCAGAGCTATTAAGGAACCAGGAGGTGCTGCAGTGACCTGCAGACTCACTCAGAACACAGGATGACTGTTCTGGTATAGAAACTACAGAAGATGACCTTGGACTTCCTCCTGAGGTGAAATCCCATTTGAGCACGCCTCACCTCCCAGCTGCTCCGACATTCCCAGTGCCATCACTCAGATGTCCTTGGCTTCCATGGGCAAGTCCTATGAATGGAAACAGAACCAGGGCAGAGGCTGCTGAACACCATTTTTGCTTTGCTGCTGCCTAATTAGATGATGCTGACTAATCCTCTGCATAACTTCACAGTGAAAGGAACCCAGCAGGAGCGTTAGGATGGGTTTGAAAGAGCTAAAAGCCATGAATTATTTCCTTTTACAGAGAGCAATTCACTTGTACAAGTTGATTCCATCAAGTGTTCCTTTCTGAGATTATATTCCCCACAAAATGTCTCTGTGGCCTCCAGTGTTGCAAGTTCAAAGAACAGCAGATGGAAACAGAAAAATGAAGAGAAAAAAGATGGATGCATTCCCCTGAAACATTTTCCATCCTGAAGCAACTACAACGAGAAGTGATTTCCAGGACTGGCCTCTTGACTTACTACTAAGTAAACAGGGGCTATAAATGTTTGTTCTCCTCTTGCAAAACTGTAGATCTGTGGCTAACATACCCAATAATGCAGCCCCTGAGCAAGTTGACAGAGAGCAGCTCACAGGTTTAGAGTGGGACATGCACAAGCACCCCTTGCAAAGCTCAACCCCACACTTGTAGAGTCCTGTTGGGCTGAGAGAACCTCAACAGACTTACCACTGCCAGAAATTTAAACCTAAAATGTTCAGATTGCCTTTGTTTCCTCAGAGATCCTGCTAAACCACAGCTGCAAAAGACACAAGGTGAAAAGAAAGGCCATAGACTGAAATATTCAAGGATAGGAAATCTTTTGTAATTGTCATAGGTTAGCAAGCATAGTCCCTGAAGGGATGTCCTTGCTAAGGGGTGCTTACAGTTTCCTCTGGGAACTGATAGAACCTATCAGCTGGCCAGTTTGAATATGGACAATTCTCTAAGCCACTTAAAGTTGTGACCACCTCTGTGATCCACATTTAAGAATAGGCAAACTCCCCCCCCAAGCTCTCTCTCGTTTCCGGCGCTGGCACAGGTGGCTGCGGGCCCCGTGTGGGGGCCAGCGGGCCCGGCCAGGCCCTGCTTGGGCCAGGCCGGGCCGGGCCACGGCCATCCTGGAGTCGATGGACCTGTTCCAGCCGTGGAACCCCCCCCCACTGCCTTGCCGTGGGCAGCCGGAGCGGCTCGGCTCTCCCCCCTCTCCACTGCGATAAGAAAAATTCAACATTCCAGCTGCAAAGCTGCAAGGCCGAGGTGAGAGTAACCCTTTTATTGCTGTGAAGAGCTGAAAACCTGAGGGAAGAGAGAGAGGAGATGCTTAAAGCTGAAATTCTGTTGTGAAGCTATGATATATCAGAGTATCCTGTTGTAATTCCATGAAGATATGGGGGGATGGAGTGTTCAACTCGTGAGCAAAAGCACCTGCGCTGAGATAGGCAGATGCTGACGCAGCTGTAATTTCATGAGAAGTTTGGACAGGGAGAGATGAACCAGATGAGGACTTTTGCTCCAAATGGGAAAGGAGAAACCTCAGTCCCTAGAGATGCTCCCAGAGATAGTCCTAACAATGAAGATGAGGAAGACCCTTTGCTCCCAGGGAAGGAGAAGGGCCTCTGTTTTTGTTTCTGAACGGCTCAACCTTAAAATTGTACCCCAAAAAACTTCAAGAGTGGACCCTCGAAAGCAGTTGCGGGAAAAGCTGCAAGTCAGGGGAAGGGACTCACACGCAGGCAGAGAGACTCCTCTTCCTAAATGGACTGAACGATATTTGGAAGTGGGCGGCTGTCTCGTTGTGATAATGTTTTCATAGCATGAGCAAGAAGAGACTTCTCTTTCTAAATGGACTGACCAAGGTTATTATGGAAGTGGTAACAGACTGAACATCTCAAGGGTTGTCTTTTCACATTGTCAGTGGGAGAAGGGAGGAAGGTGGGGGGAGGAGGAGAGTTCTGAAGGTGGTATAATTTTTTTTTCCTTCTTTTAGGTCTGTTAATAAACTTCTTTATATTCTTTCAAGTTTGGTGCCTGCTTTGCATTTCTCCTAATTCTTATCTCACAGCAGATAAGCAGTAATGAGTATTTTAGACCAAACCACTACACTAAATTGGTGTTTCTGCCCGGTTACAAACCCAACCCGAGACAAAAATCAATTTTTTTGAAGCTTTAACAGGATGACATCATCAGCTACCTCATTACCTGAGCTGGTTCCTATGGCAAGGAGAATTCAACTGCTCAAGCCTTCTTTTTTTCTCCAGGCTTAGCTTGGTAAGTGATGATCCATAGGAAACACAGCAGTGCTACTGAAAAGATAGGGTAAACAACTGCAGCTCAGTCAGCCAGGGTGTAGGACAGCTCTGCTTAGGAACTAACAGTGCTCTACAGGCATGGGGAGTATGGAAAACATTCCCCATTTTCACGGAATCACAGAATATCCCAGCTGGAAGGGACCCACAAGGACCACTGAGTTCAACTCCTGGTCCTGCCCAGACATCCCAACAATCCCAGCCTGTCCCTGAGAGCATTGTCCAGTCGCTCCTGGAGCTCTGGCAGTTCAGAGCAGAACGTGATGTCAGCAAAGGAAAACAAATGCACTTTGTTGGTGAGTTTTCAATAAAACTCGAAGTATAACAACCTCAATGCTCCAATGTTTTTACTTTCTGTGATGCAGATTTCCCCAAATCATTCAAGGGTACATCAAAACCAGCCCCCACTGCCCTGGCCGGACAAGTCTGAAGAACATTCATAATGCACTTCTGGTGCTGGTGACTGGGAGAAATTCTACCCTCTCCAGTCAGGAGCTCAAGGCCTCCACACCGTATCAGCCTCCTATCAGCTGCAAGTGAAAGGCTGGGGTGTAGAGTACGTTCCTCAGGTTCCTCCATGTGCATCTCAACCTCTCTTAGAAAGACTTAGTAAGTCTTTCTTAGGAAAGAAAAGAGTTTGAACAGCAGTTGAAAATAACTCCAAACAAACATCCTTCTGCCCAACAACACAGCTCCTGAAAGCTGTCCAAGGTCAAATGTGTCCCTTCCTTTAGTGACAAAACCAGGTCCAGAACAACTGCAGCTTCACCTCCTTACCCACTGCGGATCCCCCAGGATGGGCCAGGGCCGCACCACTCACCAAGGGCAGGTTTTTAGTCTCAGCCTTACCTGAGCACAGAAGTTGGCTGAATATTCCGTTACCAATTACACAGAAATTTGGGTCAGTGATGGAGGAGAGAACAGGAGGAAAAAGACAGCTGGGTTTACAGAGCTCCCAGGTTTGTGCAAGGTAAAGAATAAAACCTCTTCTACTTACACTGCAGCCACACTTGGTCAGGAAGCAGAATGACTAAGCTCAGGTCCACAGTTATTTTCAAAGTAATTTGCTTTCCAAACAGCTTCCCAGGTGTACCTGCAGGTCAGTCCCTACTGCACGTACCTTTTTAGATCTCATGTTTTTATTGGCAGATGATTTTACAAGTACCTAGTGCAATAATGCTCCAAAAAATGTAATGCATAAATATTCCTGCATACAATTAAACTAATAATTAGTTCCCATCAAGGACACGCATGCAGGAATGTGAAACAATAGCTGAACAGTGGAAGTGTGCAGGCATTCATTAAGTCACTACATAAATGCAGGAAGATGCGCTGCTGGAAATAACTTTTCCTCAAGGTCACTGGTGAAGTTGTTTTAATGTAATTAATTCAGTAGCATTCAGAATAATAAAAACTGGTGTGAAGCACTAATTCAGCTGAAGGACAACAAGCAGCCAAGGACTGTGTATCCTCCACAAACAAAACCATGACAGAGCTGGCAGTGCTGGGCTGGGACAGGGTTAACCAGCCCCTGCTGACTCTGCCACCATCCCTTCCAAACAGGGGGGACAGCAAATGTCCCCTGAAAGTCAGGACCCAAAATGCAATTCCAAGGGGGAAAAAGAAAGGAATTCAGTAAGTTTGCTGCTAGCTGATTTTAGTAAATAGCATGTCTTTCCCCTTGGTATTTGGATAATGTGACAACACTGAGGAAGAATTTTGGTTGGTCTCAAATGAACAGGAGTGAGAAACCATTGCAGCCTGTCCTGGCAAAGACAGAAGGCTCAACAGTCTCACACCCTCCTCCTTTCCTTCCAAGCAATCTTGTCACTTTATTGCCCAGCCAGCAGACCTGCCATGGCACACAGGAGGAAGATGGGAGAGCAAACACCTTGGAATGGACTTCAGGCCCAACCAAACAGATCTAATCATTTTCAGCACATTTTATTCCAAACAGCATGTGACCTATTTTAGGCCTCACTCTGAGCTGACTATAATTAACTGTAATTTGTACAGATTTCAATTTAATACAGGAACTGGCTTGCTAAAAAAAAAAAAATTAAAGCAGGGCGATTTCTAAAGTTAAAAAGTTAAAAGAAACTCATTTTTAAGTTAAAGTGTCAGACAAAAACACATTGTATATTGGCTATATATAATAATCTTTCCAACACAGTTCCAAGGTAAATATCTAAGAGGCTTTTATGGTGTCTCAAACTTAGTACAAGGACAGAATGTGATTTCATAGACTGAAAAACTCAACTTCCCTTTAATAAAAATGCAGTTAATATTTGCTTTCTTAGCAGCAGTGGAGGCTTATATTTCAGAATTTGGCTGGGTTTGGGGTTTTTTGCTGTGACATAAAGCACAGTTATGTTTATGTTCAAATGAGATCTCCAACTCTGGTGAGACCTGTCCTTATTTCCCATCTCCAATTCTCTTCTCCTATTTCATTACTCAAGAAAACACCACCATTTCCAGCCTCCCCTTTCACTGCCACCCCCAGTGTCACACAAAATCCCAGCAGGGAAGATAAAGAGAAGAGAGCTCTGTTTCAGAACCTCATGTGGACATTCCCCGAGGGAAAAAACCCACAAGAATAAATTCTTACTCATTTATGTCCAGGCCTCTCTTTTTCTCTCCCTCCCAGGCACTCTTACCTATGCTACAGAATTTTCTCTGCTGTAGGTGAGTTATCACAAAATCTCTTTTATAAAAAACATGGCAAAACCAGAAGAACCCCCACAAGGTTTTGAATCAGAACTTGACATACTGTACAGCTCAAAAGGGGTAAATTTGTCTGCCCTGCACCTCCCTTTCGCTACTTAAATTGCACTTCTGTGCTTTGCATCCCTTCTTTGTTGAAAACTTTTATTTCTCTGGTAACTTCTGAAACAGACAGCAGTTTGTGGAGCAAAGAAGAAAAAACCTGTGAATTTTTTTGTAAGGGAGAAAAACAAGAAGAACTCCCAGCGCCCTTTTCTGTGTCAGCACCTGCATAAAAACACCCTTGGATTTCTCTCCAGCACATCCCTCCAATGGAGGCAGCCACGTCTGCCTCGGAATTCAGCGTCAGGCTGGTGCCAAAGTTGTCCTGACTAATGCTGCAAAGCCTGGCTGTGAGCTAAGCTGCAGTGACTTCAACTGGAAAGCAAGTCTGATAGCTTTGCAGTGCTGTCTGGCAGGCCAGGAAAGACATGAGGGATGGAAAGAGTGACAGAAATGGAATTAAGAAGTAGTAGATGAGGTGACATTCAAGAAGAGAGAGACGATAAAAGCAATGACACGATTCTGACTTGACACACTTCAGATAATGTAACTGCAATCTGACAGAGCATAAGTAGTCACTGATGATGTAAAAACGCAGTTAGGAGTACTTGGAAGTATTAACTTTCCCTGGGCAACTCTCATTCCTACAGCCCAGACAGAACTTTTTTGCCTCTCTGCAAGTTAAATGGTGCCATTTTGCCTTTGGCTTCCAAGAAAACTTTGTTCTAATTCAGAACAGTCCCTTGCAGAGCAGAGTGAGTTCCCAGCACCACAGTGAACGAATAAATGCAGGAAAGGCAGATGCAACTTCCACCTTGCAAGGGTGTTCAGAAAGCTTTGAATTCACTCAAACACAAGAAGGCAACGTCCAGCCAAAATCATCATGAAGCCAAGGAGAAACACAAGCACAGCCCAAACTCACCAGTGGAGTATAAACTATGAGCTGAAGAGCATTGCAGAAGTCTAAGACAGTTGGGCTCCAAAGCATCCACACCCCTGTGGCTCTGAGCTGAGCTTCCTACCAGCAACACAGAACCACTGAGTGGGAAAACACCACTGGGATGTGCCTGAAAGTGCCAGAGGATGTGCACAAAAAGGCACCAAGCTCTGGTACTCCACAGAATAAGTGAACTTCCAGCACACTGTAAGTGCAGAGAAGCTGAAAGGAATGATTCAGTGAGAGCCAGGGCAGGAACAGCTGGATGACCCCAGATGTGCCCAAATTCCCACTCCTTCCTTGCCCCTTGCAGCAGCTTCAGACCATGAGAGAGGATCTTCCCCAAAGCTCCAGAGCTGCCGCAGCAGTTCACCTTCTGCTTCTGCTCCTGCTTCCACAGCAGCCCTCTTAGACAGGGAGTAACCATGAAGGGCTGAAGTGTCCCCCCAAACATCCACTCACAGCAAAAGTGTCACCCCAAACAAATCAGAGGGAGCAGAGAGCAATAACACAAAAACATCAGGAAAAAAATACAGCACTGGAACAAGAAAAGAAACCCCAAAGAAAGCAAAAAAGGATCCAGAGATCAGAACCAAGGACTGTGCATCACAACATACTTGGTATGGTTGCTTGTAGAGGGGTGGTAGGGCAGAATCATCCTTTTCTTGAAAATGCTATGATTGGGCTTTATCCAAAATGAATAGTGTTAATTGCTTACACCAGCAGCAATCGCTGCCATCACCATTTTCTATTACTCCTCTTTGGTTTCCAATTTTTCCTGCTGTGGTGGCAGCTACTCCTTACCCTAAACAACAAGGAATACTCCTATTCCTGACTGTTTCTTATTTATGCACTCAACCCACCACTCCCAAACACAGGGCTTGTCACAGGGGTGTTTAGTAAAGAATAGTGACACTTGAAAAGGACCCCCACTGAGGACAGTGTGGGGATTTTGGCCTTCTAGAAGCAGCCACCAAGGAAAAAAGCTTCTTTTAAAGATAGAAGCTATTAAAAAATATCCTTGGTTTTCAGAGCTTGAATCACCAGAGTTTTGCCTTTCTGACAGTTGACCAAACTAGTGCTGCCTGTTCTGAATTCCAGCTACCCCCTTATCTCAACCAAGACAAGATTTTTATCTTGCCAGCCTTTAGACTGATACCCACATAAACGCATTTTCATCCAAGTCAAATGAGTTTTCGGCTGTTTTTCTGGGCTGTAAAGATTTACATACCATGTAACAGTGATGGCATTGCAGAACTGGGACAACAGACAGGCAGAACAGCAGTGCCATTAATTCTTTAACATGCTATAGCCATGTTTAAGAAAGGCAAAGGGGCTTCCCTTTTTGAACATCCCAGAAAAACAGCATGCTCTTCCAAACTGATCATGTGGCTCTCAACAAGCTCCATATTTTGCCAACCAAAACACAAGCCACGCTGACCACATCACTGAAACGTGGCTGAAAAATGGAAAACATTCCCCTTCACAAATGTACTCCCAGGAAATAAATAATCACTCATTAAACACAGAAACACAAACAATGGCATTGCCCTGTTCAGAGCTGGTTTGACTTGTCTCAGTTTAGAGTTTCTTTCTAAATGAAGTGTATCAGCTGAACTACATGTGGCTCCACGCACATTTTTAGTGCCTGGAGCTGTCTGGTAACTCAGGAGCCTGAGGCTCTCTGATGTCCTCAATCCTTTGAAGAAAAGAAGCTGTTTAGAGCGAAGAGCAAAGGAAAATGTGCAGCTTCCCAGTCCTAGAATAGACATTGCAAAATGAATGGAGTCAACCACAACAGCAGTAAAGTATTGCTTCAGTCCTCCTGCATAATTCTATTTCAACTTAAAATACTAACAAGATCAGCCCTTTCTCCCAAAAGTCCAACTTTACCTTGAATTTTGAAGGGGAAAACCCCAACCAACCACTGATACTACAAATGCATCCCACCCCAGCATGGGAAATAAATACTAAGGAAAGTTTAACCCTGTGATTAATCTTTGTTTCACTTGCCCAGTACAGGGGCAAGGCAGTTATAAAGTCACCTCTGCTGAACTTTGGCCCCTCAGATACAGTAACACACATTCCAAATGACTGAACACTCATCCTGTCCTATGGACCCAGCACACCAGCTGCCTTCAATCTTCAGTCCTGCCTAAGCTTTGCATTCAGTTTCAAGGCAAAACAAGTTCTTGCCCCAACAGGCCCGGCTCATCCAGAGACTCCTCCTCTGTATTCCTCTGTGCTGGCTTCCTGGGGAGTATTTGGGATTCGGAGAAGCAAAAAGCACCAAGCACGGTCATTTTCAAAGCATTTAATGCGTGCCAGGGAGCAGGGCGTGCCATCCCGCCAGCCTCCAGCAGGGAACTGAATATTCTGTGCCTTCCTGAGGAGCTGCTCCTGTGCAAAGCACCCAAACACCTCTCCTCCTGCTCTGCTCCCAGGACACGGTGGGCAAGGATGCTCAGGAACGAGGATTACAGGATTACGGGGTGGAAAGGGAGGAAGAAAAGGGGGCAAGGAACAGGAAGGAAAGGGAAGGGGAAAGGAGGGAAAAAAGAAGAGGGAGAAAAGGGGGGGAAAAGAAGGGGAAAAAGAGGAAATGAGGGGGAGATGGGGAAAAAAGAGAGGAAAAAGGGCGGGAGGGGAAAAGGGGAAGAAAAAGGGGAGAGAAGAGGGGGAAGAAAAAGGGGGGAAAGGAGAAAAAAGGGGAGAGAAAGGCGGGAAACAGAAGGTAAAGGGGGAACAGCATCTCTGCTAATTTGCATTTTGTTGCTATGCTTCACCTGTTGTAAAGTTGGATGATAAACATAATCTCAATGCACAGGAGAACAGTTCCACCACCGATGTCAATCACATCCTAGTCTCTGCAGCCTCCCCAGTTCTTCTCAAGAGGGGCAAAAGGGACTTTCAGAGCTCAAGATGAGGTAAAAGATCTCCTCTGAGACACAGGAAAAAATTAGGCATTGATTAGCATTGAAATCCTGCAGCCTTTCCAGAACTCTTTTTTTTTTTTTTTTAACATAGTGTTTAAAAAATTCTATTTTACCTGCAAACCTTGTTCAGAGATAAAGGGATGCTAGCCATTTTTTACTATTTGTGTGAGAAATCCAGGTGCAAACTACTCAACCCTAGATTACATTTAGAGTCAGTGGAAAAGCCCTGACACACTGCTCATGGGGAATTAATCTTATCCTCAGGCAAGAATTAAAGACAGGTCAGCTTCATCACCCTGGGGAGGTGCTTGTTTGTCAGCATCAGCTACTGAGGAAGCCCAGAGACAACATTCACACAATATTTAAACTGGATGTTGGGGCAGATGTATGCTACCAGAGGAGGTGGTTTTCTAACCCCATTAATCTGGTCCAGTGACTGGAACATTTTTGGGAAGAATTTCAGGACTCAATACAACATAAAAGGTCACTCAAAGTCCTGGTTCAGACTTGGCTGAAGCGATAAAAAACCCACACAAAACCAACCCAACAGTCCTAATTTTAAATATTCCGTTAGGTCACATCCATTCCTAGCCTACATTTCAGGGGGTTTTTGTTGTTGAGTTGGTTTTATGGAAGTATAAAAAGCTTCACACGTAGGGTATGAACAGCTGAACCAGGTGGATTCAGTGGCCATAGAGATAAAGAAAAACAAAGCTCTGCAGAAGAAGTTGTCTGCATGAAGTTTCTTCCAGCACAGCTGCTATGCTGTCAAATGTGGTTATCAAGGGACACACAGCTCCTTCTTTGCTTCCAAACCCTGCCCTTTGTCCTAACTTCGAAAGCCAAGTGCTCTCTTCTCCAAAACAATGATGTGCTCTGTTGTCTGTCTGCATTTAACAAGACATGTTAATCAAATATCACCAAAGTTTTCAAGAAAGAATCAAAAATTGCCATAATTTGTGTGTCTTGTTTACTTTGTATCCCAAATTTACTTTTATACTAAAAACATTGATTCATTTTGCTCCCATCTGACTACAGGGATAGGAATATGTGTTGCTGTTCTGTCTTCTCAGCAGTCAGAATAGATCACTGCTGTCAGATTTTCTATGGGACCTATTTCTACACGGGCTTCTTCAGGCATCCTGGTGAGTCTGAGTAAAATGAGAAAGGCACAGAATATTCAGCCTTGACTCTAAAATATCTAAAATTCAACCCTTCCCATGGGTGCCAGGTGACATTCACCCTGGCAGGTATGAGGCAGCAGTTTCACCAGGTGAGGCAGAAGCACAGCACTGACTAATTCAGCAGCAGGAGATGCCTTTGAGGAAGGAGTACTTCATTCCTCTCTTCACATTCATTCCCCATTGGAATGATGATGTAAAAGTCCCACTATTCATAAAAGACAACAGCCAAATGAAGTGCCAATACACAGCACAGGAAAAACAGGGAGGCAGAGGGACATCTCCCTGTTTTTCCACAGGTTTGCCTCCTGATGAAGAGTATCTACAGCAGAGCAAAATATGGAAAAAGCCAAAATCAAAACAAGCCAAACAAAAAGAGCCCCACTAATTTAACAGAAGGTTAAAAAAAAAAAAAACCCAGAGCAGCTCATATTAGAGAAGAGGCATTTTAGGGCACCTCAGAAATACAGAGATGGTTTTTAAAGCCCACAAGGGCCCCAGAGGTTTCTTTTCCCCTCTCCCCCACACCTAATCTCTCTCAGTTGCACATGCTGTAAACAGATGAGGCTCAGAATACAACAAAACAATTGTGTGGAAGAACAAATTTGTTCTTTAGCTTTATTAAAACTAAAAGGCAGAGGGGGAGGGCTGGAAGCAGGTTCTGAGATGGGAAAGCAAACGAGAATTTGGTCCCAGCAAACCCTCCTGATCACATTTTTGCTGCAATGCAAACCAGCTCCTTGTTCCTCCCCAGCAGAGACACCCAGGCTGGACCTCTGCCCTGCTGCACCTGGGATGGCAACAGGATTATTCTTATTTGTGCACAGCTGGAGAAGACACTTCAAACCTCAAGAGCAGTGATCCACCACGGGTGTGGAACTCACAGCAGCACCCACAAACCTACTAAACCTCCCCAGGATAAATGATCTCAGCAGCAGCTAACCCAAAACGCCAGACATCAAAGCCTGTGCACTGACAAACAGTTGGTGAAAGAACTACTCCAAGAGCTCAGAGATGTGGATTTGTAGCAGTCCTGACAGAAGGTAAAACCGCAGCTCCAGCAACAAAATGAATTCTTTGATCATAGGAAAAAGATACCCAGGGAACAGCACAGCCCACTGAAACAAAAATGATTAAAAGAAAAACTGATCACCTAAACCACAGAGTTGATGGCAAAAGCACAAGTGGGAAGAAATGGAGGAAAAGGTCACCCAATCTGTGACTTGAAGATTTAAACAGAAAAGCAATCAGTAATAATATATGGCACTCAAATTCATAAAACCTATTAAATCACCCCACTGTAGTCTTAATTACTGACAGGAAGTGATTCCTTATTAATTGATAGGGCACCTTAACTCAAAGACAGCAGTGAAAAATTTTGATACACAAGGTTTTTCCCAAAGCTTAAGTAAATTCATCTCATAACCATCCACTCCTACACATCCACAAAGGTCAGAAAACAGCAATACAGTTCTTTGGCCACTGCAGCAGCAACTTAAAAACAAACCAATAAAAGTAGCTAAGCAAGAGATTCTCTTCCTGATGAACACATTATAAAATATCTTCATTCATAAATTGCTTTCATTTTAAAGAGAACCTTGAAGATGCATCTTGGATATGCACTGTGAGGCACAAATTCCACCCAATTTTGGTACTATTAAATACAACTGAGGAATTCAATGAGGCTCTGGAAATATATCATACGTAGCACTGCAGGGATCCAGCAGTTAAAGAGGAGGATTCAACCTCCTGGCACTTCTCAGAGATGAGCCACTCATTCATCCTCAGCACCAGCAGTGCTTCAAACTACGTGTGCCCACAGCAGAGCCCTGCTGTTCACATCGACACCTGTGTATGTGCCCTGCAATTACTTACTTTATATTTATATGAATACAAACAAAATGTGGGATTCAGTGTGGGCACAAACACCATTTATAGAAATTGAGGTAACGTTTAGAAACCCTGATCTGCAATTACCTCATTCTCATGTCCCACACTGAGACCACATTCACACGTACAGTGCACAAACCTGTTCCCAAACTCATCCAGAATTGAATCAAATTGCTACATTACAAAATTCCAGCTTACAGGTTTTGTATTTTTTGAATTTAAGGCTAAGCTAAAATGAAAACAAGAGGCAGGTGAGTATTCCCCACACAGAGCTGTATTTACTGCTCAGATGCGGAGTATATACTTAGGGAACACCCTTCCTACCTTTTAAAATGGTAGAAATAAAACAGGATATGTGGGGAAGATGTTCAGAACACCTCCTAGGGGAAAATAAAAACACAAACACAAATACTATTTCATTGATTCACCTGAGAATTGGAACTTATTTCATTTCCAGACGCCCACATTGAAGCCATGAATCACCACATCTCCTGGCTGGAAGCCAGTGCTGCAGATCCTGTTTCCATGACAATCCCGATGCCTCCCTGCTCCAGAGTCTTACGTATCAAGGTATTCATTCAAAAATAAACAAGGGGGAATGCGAGCCAAGTGATGATTCAAGAAAATGCTTTAAAATGCTCATACAAGATTCAAAACTTGCTGAAAACACAGTTAGGAAACAGCCAATCCATCACAGGAGCTATTTCTGCGACAGGACGGCTGAACTTCCTGAGTACCTCTCTCTGGATCAAAACTTTCCCTGGGTAGGCTTCCCCTCTTCTCATGGCAGCTAATGCAGAGAAAAGGTCATTTTTAATCTTTTTTATTATTATTTTTGCTTGGACATCTGCTTGCTTCTCTCTGAGAGGATACATTGTTATCCACACGCATCCTGACCCAGCTACTAATCTTCAGTTTAAACTGTTCCCAATTTGAAATCCCTGGCATTACAGGAAGAAACAGAAGCAACTCCTACTCACTCAGATGAAAGGTTTAATAAAACAACATGCCTATTCTGGTCTTCTGACTGTTTCTTCCTGGATTTTACAAGAACAAAACAAGCTTAATGCACAGCTGAAATATACAGTCATGGTATGGCCCTCTGCAGAAAGATCAGGGTGATGTTTCAAGCCTCAGGCGTGATATATCAAACCATTCCCATGAGGAAACACAAAATTCTGTCTTTTCAAGGAGAATTTCACCTGCTGTCAAAGAGCTCATCAGTTCAATGAGAGGTTTCTGCAAAGTGCAGCAATGTTAAATCAAACACAGGGTTACTCCAGATGAATCTCCTTCAAAATACAACTTTCACTTCTTCCAACTGGTGAGGACATGAGGAAGTCAGCAGCACTCTCGAAAGGAGGATTCACATTCTGTACTGAAGTTATGCTGATCATGCCCTAATGCAGAGATGCTCTCTTCGATCACAAGTCTTCAGTCTCATCCAGGCAACCTGGGCAAGTTTTCCAGAACAACAGCAGAAGCAGCATCTCAAAACCCACAGTGGCAGAAGGAAAACCGTATCTGCTGGCAGTACAGCGTGGTGACAGGCACACAGCCCACACACAGGCCTGGGGAAACAGTCAATGGGAACAATAAAAATGAAGTAAAGCTGACAATTCCCATTATAGGCCCTATCTCTACACTGCATGGGAGCACTACAGCCTTTCAAATGCACTTATCCCAGTCAGGCAACTCTGTGCTATCATCCCTGCTGTACAGAAACAGCCAGAGAAGCACAGTTTGTCTGGGTAACAGAGAGAACTTGGGTAAGTGCATAAAGCAGGTTGGAAATTAAGGTCTCTCATCTGGAGCGCAGGGGCCAATCCGAGTCTCTCTATGGCAGCACAGAGCATGGCAATTAAAAATATTTGAGTGTCCTCCAGCATGTTTTTAACACCCCACTGAGCAAATGGACCCAATTTACCTGGTAGTGTGTCACCTGAGAGGCAAGCACTGCACTCACTGCCCTCCACAAGAACTCAGGAGCCTGGGAATGGCAGGAGCAGGAGCACCTCGCTGTGGAATGCTCCACTCGGCTGGGCTATATTCACTCTGCCTCAAGCCCTTGAAATTAATTTCCATT
This sequence comes from Corvus kubaryi, assembly GCF_017639235.1. Lineage (NCBI taxonomy): Eukaryota > Metazoa > Chordata > Aves > Passeriformes > Corvidae > Corvus > Corvus kubaryi. The sequence continues at coordinate 6,058,477 of NW_024581119.1, forward strand.
ATGGCAATAAACACCACTTAGCTGACATAAGTTGTTTATTTGCAACGTAATTGTCTTCAGAGAGTTGCAGTGTCATTCCTCCTCATTACAAAGGGCCCTTGCAGTTGTCTCTGCACAAATCAGTATCGCCCATGGTTTCACACCAATCCCCACGGATTCCCCCCCTCTAATTATTAATAGAAGTTAATATCTTCACCTCAAATGATCTGCTCTTCTCCCTGGGAAAGGCACTTCTTCTGTTGCAAGTCCCTTTTTGCATTATGGCCTCGGTTTTGCAGCAGAAGCACATCTGGCCCTCATTAGAAGCATAATAAGGTACTGCTGAATGTGTTCTCACTAAAAAATGCATAAAACTCACACTAAATAATGAAATTGCCCTTTCAAAAGGAGGTAGGTCATTCAGCCACTCCAAAAACCTGCCCAAAACCATAAAAAAGCTTCCTCTAGCATTCTGGAGTGCAGAATTTCACCTGAACACCCCCAAGCCACTGCTCTGCAGGAAAGCCCTGCTTGTAAGAAACCAACGATTAGCACTGGTCTCATTCTTTTCTTCTTTTAAGCTCTTTTTTTTTTTTTAAAGCTTCAGAGCCTGAAAACTGCTTTGGCTAGAAACTCTCTCCTATCAAAAATAAAGAGCTGATAACATCAGAGACAGGCCTTAAGGCCTGGTAACTGAGAGCGCCAGATTCACATGAGTACATGTGCTACCAGAAAAGCCTAATAATCCCAACAATTTCAGTATATCTGCTAGATTTAAAGATTAATGCTTTATATAATTCAATATATGCTCTTTTAGAATTTCAGCAACGATTCTCCCAGCTAAAATTACATGGGGGGAAAGGGCAAAGCAGTTACCATCATAAACTTGCCACTTCATGTCTTATGACTAGCAAGAACTAGGAATACATTGGCTGGCTGGTCCAACCTTTTGGGATTTGCAGGGCTGGGGTGGAATTCTGCATATTTGATCTTTGTATCATTTTTTTTCTTTTAATGATATGCTCTAAGCATTCAGGAAGAAAGTTTTGTCTCCTGTGTCTTTGTATTTTATGGCACTTGGAGATATTTAATAACTGTAGAATCCTGTATTTAATTGCCAAAAGGGATGTCAAATCTTGAGGGCATCACACCTCTAAGCCCACTTTAACCACACAAATATGTTTGATGAGTGAACACAAGGTTTAAGAAAAATACAGAAACCACATCCACTTGAGTGCCCCAACCTGCAGACACTGAAAAACATATTGAATAAAGATAAAAAGCGTTCTAACTGGTAACAAAATATTCCTGAGAGTTTACAAAGCCTAGTGGAGCACTGGAAAGGGCAGGGAGAGTTAAGAGTTTCTGGAGAGCAACATATAAACACTTTCTCTTTAGCATGGAATTTGAAACGTGTTCAGACAAACGGGTCTTGCCATGTCTCATCCTGCCTGGCTTTTTAAGGCATTCCAGGTGTGCTGCTATACCTGTATATTAAGGAATTGCCAGGTAAAAAGGAACTTTTTTTGCATTTATGAGCAATGCTGACAGTACACTGCTCAAAATGGGTTTTCTGTAGTTTGCCCCTCACAGTATTGAAGGTCAAGGATGGCAAGGAACGAAAAATAGCTGTTCTCCTTCCACAGAAAACAAATGTACTGAGCTGTCCACCCACATTTCAGGCAGTTGGGGAAGATTTAGAGTATGGAAATACAGGCTAGAGAGGGTAATCCTGCAACAGCCAAACACGAGTACTACAGCAGATCCAGGCACAAGAAGAGCTAAGGCTGAAGCTTTCTCTCAGTCAGAAGAGCCCTAAGTTGGCTATTAAAATGAACAAAATTCAGAACAACTACTTCAGTGCAGTCCCTTCACTCCAATCAGGAAAAAACACAACCCAAAACCAACTCAGGCAAGCACCCAAATCCTAAAGTGCTGTATAAAGGGTCAGAATCTGAACTTCCAAATAGCCAGATTAAAAAGAAAAATATAAAACCAACCAAAAAAAAAAACAACACCAAAGAGCCTTTTGTTTTGGGGGATTTTTTTGGAGTAGTTACTCAAACTGAGAAAATTCTGTGCAAATGGCTGTAAAGCAGGAAATGAACATCTTCTGGTTCAACTCATTACCAACACTATAATGACACCAGCAGGATTCTTGTTAGAAAATGAGAGTAACTTCACAGAGAGCATTCTGCAAGTCAGGCATCCCTGTTCAGTATTTCAAGCTCTAAACTCATTTTTTGTTTGACACAGGAAAGACTTCCCTGAGCAGCTTTATTTCCCAATGACTTCAAAGGATTAGTTTCTCTCCTCTATGCTTTTGCTTTTCCATGTCCAGACTGGAGACATCTCCCTTATTATCTCACAGCATTGTTAGCAGCTCAGTAATTACAAGCTCCTGACTTCACCAAATAAAACACGCTGTAAGTAACTGTGTGAACTTCCTGTAGCGCTTACACTCTCTCAATAGGTGATTTTACCCCTCTCCTGGCAGTCAAAGCTGTCCTCCACCAAGAGCAGCACAAATTCAGCACATCCCACATCCACACACACAGGGGCTAAGCAGTCAAAAGCTGTAATAGAAGTGGGTGCTGCAAAAATATTTCATTTTTAAATCCCAATCTGCAATTTGGTTCGGTTTAAATTATTTCCAAAGCCAAAGTCCCAACCCTTCAGAAATAATTTTGCTTTTCAGTTATCTGGGAAGAAAGCCAGCCTTAGCAGGAGTGGTATAATGATGTCAAGAGAAGGGACAACTTTGTCAGAGGCAAGAAAATTTACATTCACTTTACCATCACCTCTAACAAGGTGCTTCTTGCTCAAATCAGAGATTCAGCACTATGCTGGTTTATGGAGCAGAAAATAATTTTTAAAAAGTGTCTAGGGTTGAAATACACTTCTTACAAGTGGAGTTAAGAAAGGAAATGGTGAGCCAGGAATAATCTGAGGTGTTACTATTAATCATTTGCACAGCAGCACTGTTTGAAATACATTATTTAATGGGGCTTTCCTTCAAACAATGATAAAAATTATTACCAAGACTAACAACTTTGATGCAGGCAAGATGACGGGTCTCCTTCCAATCCTACAGTGAAGCCTTTCAGCCATATCCTTCAGGGCACATCTCAAACCACGGAATCTTGCAAAATAAGGCTATTCCACGAGCAGAATTAGGCTGCAAAGGACCCAGGAGTATTTCCTGCCCACATCCTATTGCAAGGCCTGTCCTGAAATGGAAATCAACAGTCCTTTATAGACTTGCTCCATCTCTCCCCAGAGGGGCTGATAATCAAGCTGGGCAGGTAAGGTCCCACAAAGCCTCTCACTTTGTCAAAGCAAATTTCTTTCCCAAAGGATGGCAAGGACACATTTCCTGCCCAGGAGGGACAGAGGACTCAGTTTAACAAGCTCACAGCACATAGCAGAGGCATAAATTTCATTTCCCAATATTTACAACTCTGCTCTGTTTTGGAGAATACATAAAAATTCGTTTTGCACTGCATTTAATTTATCTCCCACTCTGTTCCAATCACCATCTACTTCAACCCTCACAAAGCAACCTCAGGTATTTTTCTGCCTGCAATTGGGAGCATCAGAAATACCAAAATTCAGAGCAACCCAGAAAAGCCCCTACCCAGCTCTGACAATAGTCAAGCCGCACTGTTCAACCCCCTTAAATAACGAAGTCAAAATCTGAAAAGAGACAATACAGATTGAAGCTTTTAAAGTGGCAACAGCATCTCCAAAAGGACCTTTGAGGGTACACAAAGATACTTTATTTCCTACAATCTGTGTCTGCAGTGAACAAGGCATTTTTGTGCCTCCTGTAGCTTGTTACCTTCTCCCCCAGCACTTTCAGTTTTCAAGAGGCAAGCATCACCCACAGCATCAGTGATTCCCCTACAGGACTTTTTTTTATCCTTTAGTCTGGCCAAAACACTCTTCACATAAGATCCTTTATCCATCTCTAACTTTTCTTGCTAAAAATCTGCCATAACTGTTCTTGTCTCTCCACTAAAATAAAAAATAAGCCTCTTGTCACTCCTCTATCCCCTTCTCTGACAGCCTTCTAAACATTCTCCACTGATCTTCCCCCTTCAGCTTTCCCTTGCTCTGGGCAAAGCCCTCCCTCTGCTTCTCCTCTCATGCCCAATATTCCTCCCCTCCAGGCTTTTGAAAACCTCGTATTGCTAAGAACTTCACAGCTGTGCAATTTGCACTGTCTGGCACTATTTACTGACAGTAAATAATCTAGTTACTAACTTCTGGAACCATTTCCATTATATGCCATCCACAATGCTGAAGCTCTGGGTGGAGTTTCCACAGAGAAGATCCCATGCTCTGGAACCTTCTCCTTAGCACAAACACTCCCACTGGAGCACCAATTATAATACCCACTTGATGTTTCACCAGGAACTTGAGATGCCAAGTACTCTCCTCAAGAGCTCTAAGTAATCATTCTCTGTCTCAGGATAATAGAAGTCATGCCAAAATAGATGTGGAGGAAAATAGCCCACCATCCAACCAAAGTTTGTGAGTTTAAAAAGTAGGGGCCATGAACCAGCCAAGTGCAGAATCCGGCTCATCACATTTATCAACTTCAAAGTATCACCTAAAGATGGCACAAGATGACATTCTGCAGTCATTCCAATAAAACCTTCCCTTCCCAAAGAAATCCTGATTTATGACCCAGACTGCTACTCCAGCCAAGCTTTGAAATGTGTGAGAGGTGCTTTCTACAAGTGAAGATTAAAAGAAAAATGCAGAGTTAAAACATTCACTATTTATCCTCTAAAGGAGGGTTAACCCCCTTTATTTGCATCCTAGCAGGACAAAAACTGGAAAAGGCACCTCTTACAGCCCAAAATCTTAGAAGGGCAGGGGACAGAAATCATTCACTGCCTTTTCCTGGCAACGTCCAGAGGCAGGAATGTCATTGAGGACTCCACTAAGAAACACTCAGGACAACAAATTCCACCTTTACAGCCACACAAAGGAGCTGATTCAAGGTGGGAGGAAAAAGAAAACCCGAATCATCTGCAAACGACACAATCTAATTTACTGCTCCCGAAAGTTCTGTCACTCTTCCTGCTCCAAATATAATCACCAAAATCTGATTTCAATAATTTGTAAATACATGTGGAAGCCCTTACCCATCTGCGGCTTAATTGGTGACTCATTTCACAGCACTGCTGAAGGATTTGTGCTCTTCCCTTCTTCCTCCTGCTAAATTCATCACTCCATTCTGCTGTGCCATTAAGCTTTTCCACGCCAGCACTGGCTCATCTGTTGCCATAGCAGCCACGAGAAACAGAATGCAACGTTAACAAAAGATTATTCCCCCCCCACCCCGTAATTTATTTATATGCAAGTAACCCACTGAGAGCTGACAATAGCAACGACTTTGCATTCACACTACAGCAAAAAGGGGTTTTTTTACTTTTTTTTTTTCCACACATGTGCTACCAAAAATAATTAAGATTCCTCTGAAGGGGAAAAAAAAATCCTGAACTGCTTAGGATTAAGGAACTGCAGTAGCAGATCTCTATAGGATGCTGATTTGGAATTAGAGCTTGGAAGCAAGGGGCTTAACACATACACTGCTTGAATATCCCTCTCCAGAAAGCTTTTCACTACTTTCAACAGCACCAGTAGAACCAGCGAGAGGCTGAACTGTAGAAAAAACCTAATTACGAGTATTTATATTTAACTAAAAACCTGTGGGAAAGGAAAGCAAGCTAACTAGAGAAAGACGGAAAGCCTTTTGAAAGGTACCTGTTCCTGATATGCTGGTTACCTGCACAAGCTGAATTCAGCCGTTCAGTTATTAATTCCTGTAAGAACTGCTCGGGTGAAAGGAGCTGTTCACAGATTGTGAGAGACGAACAGTTAAAGTGAATTATATCCTGGCCCCGGGTCTCTCAGAAAACAGCCCAGACTGGATGGCAGGATCCACCGTTCCGGAGCAAAGCTCTTTGTCTGGACACATTCATGGCAAAATCCTGAGCTAAATAAAGAACCTGGAACAGAGTTCTGGTCAAAACATTCCAGGTAGCCTCCAATTCGTTGCCTCCCAGGTCTAGAAGATCTCACGCACATCTCTAAAACATCTGCAGCCTATGCCAAAGCTTGGAATTTAATGCCAAAATGAGAAATTCCAGTGTTTTCAAGGCATAATGGCCACCTCAGCAGAAAGATCTTATGTTGCCTTTCATTGAAGTGGGTTTAGAACTTGATATATTAAACAAATTGTAAATTAATCAACACTGTAAGAGTGGAACATTAAGAGAAATCAGAGCAGAACACTAAACAATACTTCAGGTAAATGTATTCACAGCGTGTGGTTTGTGGTTCTTAATGGATTACTATAAACATATACACACAGTCCTACACTACTGTGATGCAGTTTTCCTAAAGACAGCAAGGACTAGATGCACAACTGGTTTAAGCTCCACTGAAAATCCATAAGCATGCATCAGTTTAAGCCAACTGGCTCGTGAAACTCATTGGTTTGGTCTTCTTTTTAGAGTGGGAGTAGGAACCGCCCTTCAGACACCCTCAGTTGGCATTAAATAACAACTCAGATGTGCCTGGTGCCTCGCCAGGAGGACGAGGTGCCTCCAGGGCACTGCCGGGAGGCACCAACTCACAAGGGTATCACTGGAAAGCATCTGTTTCCTTCGGGTGTCCTTCTGCGCTGCAGATATCCAAATCAAGGAAAATGAGACAGCACCATGCTCAGCTAAATTCTGTCTCATCCCCCGTCCCTACTCTCCCATCACAGACCTTACAATTTAAATGTAAGGGGGAAGTCAGCAATATTGGCAACCAACCTCTGTACCCCAAACTCCACCCCAAATTTCTCATTATCCTATTTATTTTTCCAGCCATCACATACAGGGTGGTCATTTACAGAAATCTGATTCCAGGGAGGGCAATGGATTGAAACCTCACTACAGAGAACCTCTGTATGAGAGAGAGGAATATTCTACTTCCTGCTCCACACTCAAGTCATAACTGCAAAGTTTTATGTATTTTGTGTACATACTCCACAGAAGAACAAGATAAGATGCAGCTGAACAGTCAGAATTTAAAATACTAGGAAATAAACAATTTTAAAATAAGCATAACAGAAAGACTTTGGAAAAAAGATTAGTTATATGTGACTTCTGCAGCTTAACCACCACAGATTGTTGCTGTTGTAAAATCATCTTAAAACTGGAAGCTGCAGCAGCCTGTTAAGCAGCATTCAAACAATTCAAAGCAGTTTTATAACTGCTTTATAAGTAGTTCTTCCTTGAGCTTCTTTATAGAGAGCATATATGTACCTTATATAGCTATGAAAGAGTAGTATATAAACCAAAGGTCACTGAGCCAGGTCTAGGTAACTGAGCACTTGACTTCAGTTAAATATCTGCCTTTTACATAAAAAATAATCCCAAGATGAAATAACACCTGGACAGCCTTGGCAGACAATGCCTCGAAACAAGGATGATGCTGCAAAGTTTAATACATTTTAAATATCAGTCTGGGAATAAAGAGAATACTCATTTGCCAGCCCAGAAATTCAATTTTTAAGCAGGAAAATTCCTATACTTTGCTTATAGTTCCCTTTGGAACATTCTGCAGTTATTAGTCTCCCCATTATTTGATTCTAAGTATCAAATATACAACATATGAAACAAAAATACTCCCCAAAGAAAATGGGTTTTATAGTTGCAGATCTTTTGACTAACCAATTTCCTAAACAGCTCGATTAGAGAAAGCCTTTGAAACACCAGATGAATTTGGGATGATTAGTTTGCCAATAATCAATGCTTTCATATCTGCTGGAGCTTTTAAAACCCGAAGTGTGCTGTGCAGAATCATAAAAGACGAGCTGCTGGAGGTTTATGTTTGAAGTAATGCAGACAAATGTTTCATTCCAAGGCCTCCAGGCCCCACTTTCCAGGACACACTTGGTTTTATGAGCAGCTCGGACTCTGCGCCCTTCCGAGCGTTTCTGACTCCATCGGCCGCAGGAACGGATTCCACACACCCAGAAAGGGAGGGAAGGGCGTGTGGGAAGCCTCATTTACAGCTGGAGATCGGGGATGGAGGAGGAACTTCATGCAATGAACAAAAATGATTGCAAGCCCTAGAATAAACCAGTGTTCACAGCTGGAATAAGCATCTGATCCAATCCACAATCCCACCTCTGCCCAAATATCAGAGTTTATTTTGATGTCACCAACAGCAGCTAGAGGAAAGCCAGGAAAAAAAGGAAATGTACAGACTTTCTTTTTCCAAGTAATAATTCAAAATTCTTTTCCATGAGTTCTGTGTGCCCAGTGCTTCTTTGTGGGCTTTGAATATAAGCGCCCCTAAAACTTTCAGTGGAAGCAGAAAGCAATGCTAAATTTCATTACAATAATGAGAATTCTCCCCTCAATATATACCCTTGTCCTATTTTTTCTGTAATTGAGGACATCCCTTTGCATCATAAACTGCCACCACTGTTTTGCTCTAAAATCAATGGAAAACAAATCACAACTACAACATGCTAAAAAGAGACAGGTCTCCAAAGTTTTTAATTTAAAAAGTTCATCTTTCTAAAGTATTTGCTGCAAGGCATAAATTATTCTACTTTAAAAGAAGAATTTTAATGCCATGATTTATTCAATGTGACTATAGGGTGAAAAATTCTGAGTCACCAAAAACACTGAAACAAAGTGGACTATTAAAAGCTCCTTCCAATACACACAAACACACACTTCACTAATTTAATAATCTAATAACCTCAGTAAAACCCAAAGATACACTCCAAGATGCAGCACTAAGGAAGAGTGAGTACAATATTCTGGCTCTATTACCCACTTCCATTTGTGCTTGCCAAATGCACAGGGCCAATTCCAAACAGCAATACACATAAAGTAGGCTGCTCTCAAAGGAATTCAAAGAGACAAGTACGCTCTTTTACAATTCAATAACCCACTTTTTCTCACGCTCAAGTGGTGACCTCCTCTTAAATACACAAGTTGCTGAAGAGAAGGTGCAGCCAAAATCCAGCGTTTGTCAGATAAAATAATCTATATTTAAAGAGGCAAGACCAGACAATATAAGCTTCAAATTTTTGTTCATATAAAAGGAAAAAGAAGGGGAAAAAATGGAACTAGTGTTGTGGCTTGAACTCAAACAGATTTTCAACATCTCTTGATGAGTAGAGGAAGGTCAGCACAGTGGAGTCACTCAAACCCAGCAGGTTTGTGACCAAAATTCTCCCTTAACTTATCACTTGAGCTATGAAAGTGCTGGGATGTCTTCCTGCTCAGACTGAACCCAAACCATTTTTTTTCCCCATATGTTATCTTGGTGAATTCATTTCTATGTAGTTCGACTATTTCCTATTCAGAAAAAAAAACCCCTCTAAATCTTAAAAGGTAACAAAGAAGACTAGACAAGCACAGGCAAAATGCCCTTTTACTCCTAAAAGTACAGAGCAATGGGGTAGAATTGACAAAATCCACTAATATCCTGGTTTACATTCCATTTCAGCTCAGCATATGCTTCAAGTTAAATCTATGCACTGCCTTGAACCCGCGGGGCTGTGCTGGTGGTTCAGCAGCGCTGGAGCACTGTCCTAAATCAAGTGCATCTGCAGCTTCGGTGAGCAGTGGGAACGAAGCAAATTGTTGCTGAAATGTTTGGCTTTCTGCACCTCCAGAAGTGTGAAGGCTTGTAAAGGGAGCTGAGCAAAACCCACTCACTTGAAAGCTTTCCCTTTCCCATGAAGTCAGCATAGCTCATTCCCAGAGCTGGAAAGGGCTGAGCCTGGAGCACAGGCTGGGCTGGCCAGATTCTCTTCTACTGCAGATAAACCAGGCAGAGGATTTTTAAAAACGCATTTTTAAAAACAAGATGGTTGACTTATTTAACTTGGACGCCAACCAGTTTATTAGCAAAGAAAAGAAACTGGAGCAAACATAAAAAAGTCTTGAACTAAAACCATGTGAGGAAGATACAGCCCTAAAGTCCTGTTGGTCTTGAATGCAAAATTTCAATGACAGTAATTACATTTTTTCTGAAATGCTGTGAAAAACATTGTTCCCCATCCCCTCCATGCATTTTAAAGTTTCTGAATGTACAAATTATGTGAAAGAGCTCAATTAAAGGATTCAGAACACTCATTAATGAAGGCTGCAACTAACCTGCCACAAAATGCAAATGAATCACCAACAGCTCTACAATAGGAAAACAAATCCATTTCAGGTGTGGTTCATGTTGGCTCAAATACCCACACAGCCACAAAACGACTCCTTCAGACAGTGAATTTAAAATGTTCTTCTTTGACTCAGGTCCATCATCCTAAATAATATTCTACAACATGTCCTGCTGGTACTTACACAGGAGCCATGAAAACGGTGACTGAAACTGTCACTGCTGACACCTGCCTGAGCCTTCTCTCTCTGTTTAAAGCTGACAAGATCTTACTTAGGAAATTTCAGCTACACATGAAGGCACTGTGCTCTCTAAGGCCACAAGTTACCTGGTAGCTCCTTGAAGCTTTTAAGGGAGTAACAAAAAGGGGAAAAACCACCAAAGCACCACATTAACATCAGTCAGAGGCACAGAAAATTAATTCATTTGGTTTTAAAACTACCTTGAGCCAGGGATTTTTTTCCACTGTATCATTTCAAGCCGTATCATGTTCATTCCACTAAGTTCTGTAAACCTCGCATCACGAGCCATATAACGAATGCTTTGTTCTCAAAACAGAAAAAGACATTTAAAAGCAGTGTGGAAAATTAATAATGCCAAGGTTGTGGCTTCGACCCCTGTATGGACCATTCACTTAAAAGTTGGATTTCACGATCCTTGTGGGGTCCCTTCTAACTCAGAATATTCTCTGATTCTTTGAAAAGTGGTGCTTTAACAATTCTAAAAAGAAACAACCAACGATCATCAACACCCATGAAAAGTGAAGATATCCTTTTCAAAATTATCTCCAAAAAGCAGATAACTATGAAATCCCCTGGGGGGAGATTAAATAGATAAATAAATTGATAAACAACACTATTTGCAGCATCTTGCTTGACATACCAAAGATTTTTTGCTCCTAGCAAATCTCCATTGACACTGGAAGTGCTTTTTTCCAACACTTCAGGGACTAGAATTCCCTCTAAAAGTTTTCCCACGCTGACCTCTGTTCCAGTACTTGGGAGACCTTGGAACCACTACACTGTTGCGTGTTGGTTTTACCAGATGCTGCTGCTTCTTCCTAAATGCTGAACAATTTCAAACCCATTTGAAGTCAGCAGGAGCACAGCTGCGGGAAAGACACACAGAAATTAAAGCTAATACTGAACTCAATGCTGCTGCTGCTGGCCCAACACGACAGGAGTAGCTGGGATTTACTCCCTGGACTTCTCAACATGGTCTGGGGTATTTCTAACCCAGAGAGCTCTGGCAGAACTGGGTTAAGGAGTGACAACATGTGCCAGCCCGGGGGGACAGCAAGAGGCAGTGAGAAGATGATAATCTCTCACTGCAGCTGAAATAACTCGATGGCTCATGGCTTAATACCATAACCAAACACTGGGGGAGTATCAAACCACTGGGGGAAAGAGTTAAAAACTGTATTAAGTAATAAATTGAAATTTTGTTTTCTTTTTAAAAAGAAAAAAACCTGCAACAAACCACAACTACTAATCACCTAATACAGATTCTAAAAATAAGTCTACCCAGAGTTAAAGAAAAAACAAAAAATACCCACAGATGCAGAAGAAATGAGACAGATGGTGACTCTTACAGAGAAGAACACTCGTGCTGAACAAACATAAATATGTTTTTGGTCAATAACATTTCAACTGTCAGAAACAGCACAGTTAAAAATTACTTACTCAAAGATTCAACTCTCTCCACTGTCCCTAAAATTCTGTAATTCAGAAATATTTTTTATAACATTCAGATGACAGATACTCTCAACAGTAAATCATATTTAAAGGCCACTCACCTTGATAGGTGTCTGCTCAGCAACAGCAATTCTTTAACATATTTTGTATTTTAAAATAGTGGATTTTACACCACAGAGTTGTCATGGTACAGACCAGGCTTGAGCTGTGCAGGGGACGTGCAGGATTGCTGCACCCAAAATACACACTCCCATTTCATCACCTACGAAAACACACTGCTCGGTTCTTCAAAGGACAGCAGCACAAATCCACTCAAAGTTAACCAGAAGAGCTTCAGAGATTTCCACAAGAAATTTTAAAAAAAGCAAAACCCAAACAGTTGCTTCATTTCTATACTACAGACCTGCCCCTCAAAAGCCAGCAATATAAAGCAGCAGCCCTATATTTTTAATTAACATAAAATAAAGTTGCTTCAACAAAAGCACTTCAGGAATCTGCATTTATAACTTGATGAAAAAACAAACCAGCCACAGGCAAGTGATTTATTTGTTCAGAAGCTGATTTTGGAGCATGTTGTAGAAACACTTAACATGGGTCTCAGCCTTGCTATAAATGAGGAATGTTAGATGAAAACCAGTTTATTTTTTGGCTAAATGGGAAGTTATTAAGGAAATTTGTCTCATCAGTCATTCGCCTTTCCTGCTCCTCTTGCTTCAAAGTAATATTTGGGACTATTTAAAGCAACCGTGAGTTTGAGGTGTCAAACCCTCATACATCAAAGGATGCACAAACATTACTGCTCTGTCAACATTTCCTCCAAAGGATGGACATCAAGGCTGAGGAAAGGCCACTTCAGAGAGATTTATCCCCACTTCCAAAACATGGCCATTTAATCTCTGCTTTCTACACTAGGAAGAGAAAAAAAAGCAACCTAAAAAGCTTCTAATAACATGGCTAAATAAATAAATTATTTTAAATTAAAAGAACACGAAATTAATTTGACAACCCTTTTTTTTTTTAACCTTCAGGAAGGTTTATTTTCAGAACCTTAGGAAAATGTTCAAATTCAGCTTTCAGGTTCTACTGAAGCAAAGCAGCACATTCTGCAGTTTGACAAAAGAAATATCTTGAGGGAAGTGAACGAGATAGCTCTGCCACGCTTTAGTAAAACACACAGATCTGATAAATCCTGAAAAATTGAACAGCAGTGAAAGAAAGACAGGGATAGAAGTTCAAGGCTGCAGCATCCAGCTGGGTTACAGCTGGCAGGCAGTTGGTGCTTCGGTGACCAATGCTATAGAATCAGAACTGAAACTCCATGGAAGTTTGGCTTTGCAAGAAAGTACCAACTGGAACTGGGTCTGGTGAACTTCAAACACATTTCCTTTCTGCTGATATCTTAAATTGGCTTGTCCGTTGGTTTGGAGGCAGCTGGAGCCTTGGTGGAATCCCCTCCTCATGGACATACATGCCCTACAGAAAGCCAGGGGGGTTTAGGCACTGGCACACCTGGACCATGTGTTTTAATGATCTCCAGCTGAGGGTCAGCAGGGTTCCAGTGACATTTCCATCACAAAGAAGTCCCTTCAACACCAGCAGCACTGAAGTAGTGGCCCTTATGGCCACTGGCAGGTGGCTGTTCCTGTGCTATCCCTCTTTTGGGAATGGCTGAGCTGTGAGCACAAGGTCTCTCCGACTTGGTGTGTCATCTTCCACCTCCACTGAATTCCAAGATCCTGGAAAGAACATCCACAGATAGGAAAAGGAGGAGACTACCAGACTGATGACATTGCAATATTCCTTCAGGCAGGGAACCCTTTGATACCGCAATCAGCTGATTTTACTATGGCACCAGGTTTTTAATCACATAACATTCAGCATGCAGGGTAACACACAGTCACACCTCAAACCATTGAAAATTCACCTGATTACCAACAAAAAGGCATCATATGGCAAACTCAGGATGGCACCAAGTCCCAGTGGGAGAGGAGTGGAACATGTAAGGCATGTTGGTTTACGTCTTCATGAAGGCATGCTTCATGAAGCTTATTTAAATGTATGGCCTCTGTAAGCAAAACCAGTCCTCACTTAAACACTTTCACAAGGATGTTTTACCTAGTTAAGAAAGCCTCCAAAAGTTGTCTTCTGTATTTTAAGCATCAGACTAGACACCTACATTGCCTCCTCCTTATTGTGCAGTTCTGACATTCTTAATCTCTTCTGCATGTTATAAACACTTGTTTGAAGAAACAAATTTGTAAATGACAAATCCACACAGATTTTTCTGTTTAGAATCTTTTAATCTTCGCAAAGCTTCAAATAAGTAGAGAATACTTTTCTCTGCTGTGTGAAAGAGCCTCACACCACAAAGAACTTAATAACCTAAGTAAAAACCCCTTTCCTTTACATGCTGCTTACCATTTGTATTAAAAATATTACAAGTACCAACATTTAGCCTCCTGGAATGAGATTCTCTATCCATATAGCTGGGATAGAGTGGAAATACAGGAAAGTGGTGGAGGCTGGACCTTCACTTCAAAATTTTCTGCCACTTTAACATTTAAGCAGCAGCTGTAGCAGTCTATACAGGTTTATTGCTTAGAGCTTTTACCACCATTTCCTTATGACTCAGGGAAAAAAAGAAAAAGAGTAGGCAAGGAATGGGGGAGGAGAAACATTTATTGCTTTCTCTCTACAGGAATGTTCACAAGGTGACTGATTGCTCAGAGGGAGTGGGACAGATCCTGACACTGTTTTATGGGGATATAGACTCACACTTCCATCAGAATGTTCCCAGCGAGACTGGAGGAGGCAGAAGTAAAATCAGAGCAGAGGAAACATTCCCAAAGTGTTTGTATACATTCTTAATTTCTCCTTCTGAAAAATTGCTAGGGAAATGACACTAATGTAAGCCAGAGAGATGGAACCAAGCTCAGAAAACACAAGCCATCCCCCCTGTATATTTCAGGTCCTTCTTTCATGTCTCTTTTATGTAAATCTACACTTAAGCATTTGTTTCACTTCTGTTCATGTTCTTAAAATTTGCAGTTCTGCATATAAAAGGGAAAACCTTAATGTATTTGTTAAAAAAGCAATAATATAAAAGCAAATAAATAGTATCTTCATTGCAATACCTACTGGTATTGCCCAGCTGGAAGACAGCAAACCCAACAGCAACTTCTATGGTAATCAGGAGTTGTGCCTGGAAAAGCCCAGAGCATTTTTCTCCCTTTGAAGCCTTTTCATTTCAACATCTCCCACCAGGGCAAAAAGGATTGATGTACTCTTCCAGAAACTCCATCATCTCAAAGCTCCATTTGCCCAAGTTTTAAGATAATAATTTGTCCCGTGTTATGTTTTGCCTCTTTCACTACAAACCAGATTTTTAACAAAAAAATGGCACCTCTTGACATCCTTTCTTCATCACTAACGCTGTTTCCAAAGTTTGCTATTCCAGAGGAGAACTAGGGATGACTTGGAAAGATGACATTACACCAGGCTGTATTAGAGAGCATTTTTCCAGTCCAGCAGTTGGCCTAGCTTCCATTTCCACATCATAGGAAGATCTGAGACAAGACACCTTGGAAGCTGCAGGTAAAAAGCTAAGAGAGATCTGCAAGTGCTTGATGCTACTGAGACCCTCAGTCCTTGAAACTCTAAAACCTATTTATAGAATAAAGAAGGGAAGAAAACAAACAGTCACAGATGGGACAAGCAGAATAAAAGGAAAGTGTAAATTGACTTGGCCGGGGCAATGCTGGAAGATGTCTACAAGTACTTAATAGAGTTAAATGTTTAAAAAAGAAAATCATTTCCCTGTAAGTTCAGGCTCCGAGGTGGTAAATAGCACCGTATGCCGCGCCATATGTCAGTCAGCAAACAACCTTCACAAATCATCTCTCAAAAACCATTCTCTGAAGCTACACATCGTATTTCCCCACACAAGCAGGAACAAGCAGCGACACAAAAATCCACACACTGTCCGTGCATTAATCCTTTCAAACATCAGGCAAATACAGGGCAGGAGTTCAGTGCTCAGAAGGTGTCAATCTACTCCACAAAAAAACAGTGCCTGATATGAGCAGAGTTAAGACCACACTCACTGAACCCACACACTATTCCCACTTGAAACAAAGATTATGTTTTCGCCACCACCTTAAGCGAAAAGAACAACCTGAGTTCTTTGGAATTACTGATTTGTTGGACTTGCTGAGCTCAAGAGCTGCCGAACCAACTGGAGAAAATCCATGCACCGCTTCCCTGAGCTCTGCAAGGCCTGTTGTATGGATCTGAACACCACACAGATTAGTCAGATTTAGAACATGCAGCATTTGGGGAGAGAACAAGTTGCCTATGAAGTTATTTAGGAACATTAAATACAACGGTGAGGTCTTTCAACTCTCACCCATACACTGTCCAGCCCCTCACACAGCCCTTTGTCTAGTGATGTGCTAATGAAATTTCAGACAAGAATTGTCATTCAGAAATGAATATATTAACTCATCTATACATGGCCATGAATTAACACGTCAAATACCTCCAACTTCATTTCTAGAAGTCCTTATTGGTAGATAAACTATCAGTAATGGTAATGAGGAATGAGATTTTTCTTCATTTTAAGACCATGTGAGTGTCAACACACTCCCAGAAGCTGGCTCTCGTGCAGCATGATGAATGCCTTGCAGGGAGGGAAGAAAAGACCTTTCTCAGAAGATGCAGGAGCACTACACGTGTATGCACACAGTAAGGGCCAGAAATTAGCTCAAGGAGGCATGAAACCCCCACAAGAAACAACTCCTGGGTATTACTGTCATCTTTCTGAAGATGCTATTTGCATAAATAGCTTTAAAAACTTGTGAAAGGTAAGCAAGTTCAATAATTGCAGTAATTTTTAACCAGAAGCATTTCTGCAGTGTGTGCTTCAGAAGGCAGCAGATCTCTGCCTATCCCAAAGCTCATCCCATGGGATTTCTCTTATCAGTTATCAGACACAGCTGGTGCAGAACCACGTGCTTATTCAGCAATCAAAATCTTTCCTTATTGTCACAGTACCTAGGAAACTAAAATACACAAATTATTTTCCAAATTGCTTGTTGATGTTTAATGTATCACTCTGAACACCTGAGAAGCCTCCAGAAATGAAGTAACAAAGTCAGAGAAGGAAGACTTAGGGAAGATTTTACACCTCATGCGTTGTATGGGTTATGGGGCTGCAGTTCCCTAACGAGGATATATTCTGCCCTCTGTTAAATCAAGATTTGCTGCTCTAATCTATCAAAAATGTGGGAGAACAGAACACATAAACCCAACATAGTTAAACATGTTATTTGCAAAATTTTGCTAATAAAAATCTCAACAGAATTTAGAATATAAGATTAGACTTGATAGTTCAGAACTCTTGAAACTTCTCACAACTTTTCCATCTGGACATTTTATTTGCACCTTGCATTCAAAACAAACTGCAGTATCCATATGGACCCTTGAGTCAGCCTAAGTCACTGCATTTCTAATGAATTTTAAAAAGACATTTAAACACTTCACAGATTCCTCCTGGGAACCCATGGGCCAAATAATTTGCCCAGCAGGGGATGCTGAAAAGACCTTCACCCAAAGAAGAGCGCGGGGAGCATCATCCTGCCAGGTTTCTCCAAGATGACAAGGTCACCAGGTTAAGTGCACCAGGCTTTTCTGGCATTTGGCTCCAGGATTCTGCTGACTTTGCTCTCCATGCTGAGGAATCCTTCAGACCTGTTTAACGGGTTGTCAGCTTTCTGCTTCGACAGCCAGTCCCACGTTCATTCCTCATGCAAATTGGCGCAACCTCCAGCAGAAATTACAACGTCAGAGCATTCACAGAGCTCAGTACAAAAACACCAGTCAGGGGCTACTCATGATTTTGAAGCATCCCAGTTTCTGAAAAGCTGTTTTGAGTTTACATAGTATTAAACAAAACATTAAACATTCTGCCCTTGGGTCTGTTATGCCAGAAGCAAACACAGATGTGAATACTGTGATACATCTCCGCATTTCTCCTGACAGCTCATGTTTTGGGTTCCTTATCTGCAGCAGTAACCAGTTCTCAATGAACTCCCTCCCACTGTTTGTGAGAAAAACGCATGTGTAACAAACCTGGATCCCACTGATCACACAGGATTATTTCAAGACTTTACATTATAATTCCTTCTGAACTGTTTTTTCAGGTGAGTTGAACAGTCTCAGTTAATTTTGCCATTCTTATTTTATTCTCCAAATGTAGAAAATGTACTAAATCTGTTTTAAAACTCCAAACAGCAATTACCTTGGAAAAACCTTGAAAATCAACATCTATTCTTCTGTTCTATTTTATCTATTCTTCTCCTTACTTTGAACACAAATAATTAGGAAGATTAGGGAAGGCAGACTGAGAGACACTTTCTATGTATTTATGCTGTGTTCTACAGACTCTAAAGCCTTACTACTTTTATTTTCCACCTTGTCACACCGAAGTTGCAACCCAGGCTTTCTGAAGTGCAGTTTTCCACACCTGCTCCCACACAACAGCACACACACAGACCTTCGGCACTTTCTGCCTACAGAAATACTCAACAGGGAAATTCCAACATGCATATGCATAAGTTAACACTCAGTTGGAAATCCAAAATAATTTAGAACTGCAGTTCTTTATGTATTCAAATTTTTCTGAAGTTTTAACACATAAATGAGAAAAGCAATACAGCCTCCAGAAGCAGCCAAAGCTCCCAGTGCCAGGAATCTCTGAGCAACTGTCCCAGCTGGCCCTGACAATGTGGCCCAGAGCAAACCCTCCAACATCTCCATGCTAAAGAGCTCCTTGTCCAAAAGGGTAAGGAGTATTTTTAAGTCTCTCACAGGACTATTATGAAGATTAATTAAGGTCTGAGCAGTGCTTTGAAGATCAAAACTGCTATGCTGTTATTTATTATTAAAGAACAACAAAGCACATTTCTTGTTGCCTGTAATTCAACTTCACAGAGAAAACAGTGGACGAGCACATGTTCAAGTGCATAAATTAATTCTCCCTGCCCCAACAAGCTGTGATTTGCATAACTGCATTTTTAGCCATCAAAACCCCATCAGAAAGTCTATACTCATCCCTTTGAAATATTTTAAAGGCCTGAAAGAATATAACCGATAGAGTTTCTCTTCCGATTCTTTTCCATGATAAGCTTTTCCTATCAGATATTTCTGCATCATTTCAGCAATGCCTTTTATCCTATCAGGAGCCCTTGGATTATTCACAGGATAACATTAAACATATACTAAAGTGCTTTGCTGAATCAGTTCAACACCTATTCTGGATGTTTGCATTCAAAAAGAGGAGCGAGAACAACAGTACAGCACAGTGGGTAATTTTTTTTTTTTTTTTTGGAGGGGGAGGAAATCACAAGTATTTTGGAGTTCTGCTTTCTTCACAGGTTTTCCCATCAGAAAATGACCAATCTCCTATATAGATTAGTATTTCACAATCAAAGAATTTCACAAAAATATCCACTGCTGAAAAATACAAAGAAATATCATAATTTCACAGTGTATGACGTACACTTACACTTCCTGGAAACGCATGCACAGATACAATCTGAAAACATTTACTAGAAATGCTCCTGTAGTTCAATTATAGTTGTATTCTTAAAACGTGGAATCACATGTATTTTGGCAGCATGTCTACACAAAAAGCCACAAATGGTTAGTATTAACAAAAATTTAAAAAACAGAATTAAAAGTTGTGAATAATTACTCTCAAGCCTTGCCACCACAGCCCTGTCTTCCTGATCTTATTCACACAGTTGCAGCAGATTGAGTTCTCCACCATCCCAGCACCAGGCTGCAGCAGTGCAAATATTTAAAGCAAACAAGGATAGGAGCTGTTGGACCTCGAGGGTGGCGAGCAGTGAAAACTTGTGTGACTGGGCAGCTCCTGCCACTTTTCCACTGCACAGACACTGCTGAGAAAGGGTCCAGTGCCTGCAGGATGCAGAGCACCTCCCCAGTGTGTCAGCCCCCATCACCTACCACAGGAAATACTTATATTTTATTGGATTACTTTTTGGCTCTCCTCCCATTACCTTAGTTTGCACTCCAAGTCTGCAGCACATTCTTATTAACAACACAGATACCAGATTGTGAACTTCTGTACTTTTTCAACTGCTTTCAGGAGCAAGTTGAGTTATATTTAGCAGCCATATGGCATCCCTCCTCCACACGTTTGCTAGAGATAAGAACTGACAAATTAAGTTTTCTAAAACACCGATCTATATGTTTTCATTTCCAGTTTTAATCATAGATGTTAACTGTGGTTTAATTGTTAACCCTGGCATTTGCCAAACAGGAAATGCAAAGGGTACCTATAGCAAAGGATGCAATCACAGAACTAAGTTTTCTTGCAATCTAGGTGAAACTGTTAAGAAAGCCCCTAAGCTGTACTCCAGACAGCTACATTCTTCTTAAATTAACACAGGATGGCTACGTAACTAAATAGCCACGGGTGTATTGGCTTCCTTCTGCAACTGGCAATTGTTCTGTGTATGGATGATTGAATGTAGGTTACTTGAGCAGCTCAAGCTGCTGCACATCTTAACAGGGGAGAAAGTCAAGAGCACAGTGACAACTCATATCCCATAAAGAACTTCAAAGACACGGGCAACCACCACAGTTTTCCCCTGCTCCTGGGAGCCAGGTTGGCAGAGCTGAACTTCCCTACAGCCCAGCCTAATTTCACAGAAACTGCAGCCAAAGGTTAGAAAGAGACCAACAGTTTTAAGAAGCAAGACAAGACATATGAGAGCTGCTGTCATTAGGACAGCTGAAAAGGCAGGCTGAACATACAACAAGGATCTACACCAGCCTTACCCTGAGTGCCACCCCATGTGTGCATCCCTCAGGGAAAAGTAAAAAGGGGGGAAGGACTGGAAGCCCCTAATAATGTGAGAGAAATGGATTTTTTTCCTCTTTAGCAGCAAGAACAATCACTGCTTAAAATACTTATCTGTCAGCTAAATCAACCCCGATGGCTAACTCTTCTTTCTGGTATCTGGAGCTTTCACAATTCCTTCTGTGCTTTTCTGGGGACCAGAGATGCAAGGAACACCCCGAGAAAAGCTCTCACTCAGGTGGCTGCAGCCACGAACATCCCCTGCCTGCAAACTGGTGTGGAGCATCCTCTCCAAGGGTGGCTACACCAAGACAACCAGATTCCAGGCCTCATTCCATGCCTCCACTTGTTTTGTACCTAATTCAATTCCTAAGGGGTAAACCCAGCTTGTTCCTTCTGTCCAAAGAGCTGCAGAGCAGCACAGAGTGTTTCTCCAGCAGGAGAAAGAGGGGCAGACATGCACATTACACGCGTGCCTGAGCACACTTACGAGCTGCATGTCCAGGCTGAGAAATATAAATGAACAACCGTGTTTTTTCCAGCTGGTGTGTTATGTTCACTACTCAAGGAAAAATAATTAACCCTCAATACTGTGGTTTCTTTCCCTGTGCACGAAGCAATTTGGAGAATCTGTTCATCCGGTGCAGCCCATCCTCTGCTTAAGCCTTGTAAAATGCATGAAGGTGAATGATAAGGCACAAATCGCTGCCTGCAGCAGAACCTTCACGCTGGACAACCCACTGGAGACCCAACGTGCCAGTCAACACATTTGGCAAAGAAGTAACAATTTCTTCGGAACACTGAGAATTCCCTCCCGTCTTGAGCAGACAGCTACCAGTGAATGAAAAATAATTGTGAAGTCAGAACAACACCAGGAAGCAGGAGAAACAAATTGCTTCACATGCCAGAATCCCTAGCACAGAACATTTGAGAGAGAACAAAATGTTTAAGGATGCAATCAATCATTAAGTTTTCTCCTGAAAGAGAGCACACACACTCATTTGTTCAAAGCTTGCCTTGGTGAAAAAAAAGTAAGAATAACCATCCCTGCATGCTTGATTATCAAATCAGAGCTTGGTGGGAAGAACAAGTCAGGGAGTCTTCCAATTAACCAACTTCTTGTTTTTTTGCTTTAAATGCGGTCATTGAACACTGCTGGAGAAAGATGTTGGGGAAAAGCAGATCCCTGGTCTTCTGGCAGTTTTTCCCATTCCTGAACAATTCCTCCTTCAGATGCACAGCCACAAAGGTTCAAAGGTCCCCGCAGCCTTTGTTCTCAGTTCCAGAGTAGTTACAAACAAACTTTTGTTCCTGTTTCTCCAATGAAATAAGCTGCAGCAGTTACCAATGACTGAACTTTACATCTGAAGCTTGCCTTGTGCATCGTGCAACAGGAGGACTATGGAATGTCATTTACACTTCCAAAAATAAATTATCAGAACTTTTGCTGAAATAAAAACCAACTACTCCTTACTGATTCAACCTTCAGGGAACATATTACACCTCTGCATATTCCTAGAAGAGAGGAAGAAGCGACACATTTTGGTTTACAGATTGTGCCAAAGAATTCTTTTTGGTTTATCTGAATATTTATAGCTATTGCTCATTCATTTGTGAATTTTACAAAAAACCTACATTTTATATTTTAGTGCAAAAGTGGTACCATCATCAATACCTAAAAATACACACACACACATATATATATAAGCATTAGAAATAAATCATGATACCCAAACAGCAATTTTCATTTCTATCCCAGACAGAGTGTAAGGGATAAGATGATAATCATCAGGGCAAGTTATGGAAAGCAGTTACTGAAATGTATTCATGGTCCATGAAAAGTTGATATGGAAATTGTTGATAAAATTTGTAAAGATTCCATCAGATTGTATCAGCTGCTATGTAAATTTGGGGTGAAGAGCAAGCAAGGTGCACTATCGAGCAAGCTAACAGTCTTTCTGAAGTCAAAATAAATTTTAAAAACTACTGAAATCACCCTGTTAAAAGACTGATTGCTTCCAGCAGGTGGGAGCTGACTCTCTAGAGATGCTTCTGGTAAAACACAAACACAAAAGGCCTGGCACAAGACTGGTATTATGAAATCTAATGAAGACATGCATGAACCATAACAAGGAGGAAAAGGGTAAATATCAGCACTCAAGGGCTCTTGCAACAATTAAAATTGTGCACAAACAGGGTTGTCCAGCTATATTCTTCATAATAGCCATGCTTATGCCTTAGTGAAGTCTGTAAGAATATGGCCAAATTATAATATTTAGATTTGGAAAAGTTCTTGGTTTTACACTGGCACCAAAAAACCAAACTGTTTTCAAAACACTGTATCTTCTCTTTTTCCCTAGAGGACTCACAGGCACTTTGAGCATTCTGAGTACTGAGGCCAAAAAGTTCAACTCCCAAATGCCAGGAAACACTGTTAATGAAATTAAAGAAAAAAAAAGCAACAACTTAACTTTAACATTTTAATAGAAATGCTTTTAGTCAGTAATGAATAAACAAAATACACAAAGAATTAAATATGTCTTTCTGTAAGAAGCAAGAGTTTTCAAACCACACATAACAACCTAACACCTTGCCATCAAAGCTATTTTGGGAAAACTGATTTTCTCAGTCTGCCAGTAAGTGATGACAAAGCTTTTAGAAAACCACCTTTCATCCACGTATCTTAAAAACAACTCACCCACTGGAAGAGCTGCCACCAGAAGACCTAAGGCCGCAACTGTGGCTGACCAAGTGTCCCTGCATCCAACAAAAAACCTCAAGGATATTTAAGCATTTAATTTTAACCTGAAATCCATAGGAAGCCAGGCTCCAAAGTGCTTGCAGTCCTGATTTAATGAATTAATGGTGGAAATTGGAGAACTCCAGTTCCTCTGATTCTTAATGAGTTATAATGGATACACTAAAAATCAATGCTTTCTCCCCACAAACATCAGTACTGAGATGTGGCCGGGCAAAAGCCGTGGGCACACCAGGGATGGGATGGAGGGGCAGCAACTGCAGCTTCTTCATCAGCAAAAGCAACTGAGATGACGAGAGTGTGAATGATTCCTTGATCAGTAACTCATGCACAACTATTGCTTCAACCACTGACCTCATAACATGTCAGGACACACTCAAAATGTTGCAACACAGCTACAGAAACAAGATTGAAAGAAAATAAGGGTGCCTATAACAACGATTCTATAAAGTGGAGATGTATTTTATCTTCTAAACTACAGGTTAAAAGCTGCTGAGCCATATTCTTATAGAATATTAAGAGATGGCACTATGAACTCCAGACCTACACATCTGTAACTAAGCACAGAGCAAGAACATCCAGTGAATGATAACTTCAGTGTCAATCATCACCTGACAATACTAAATACATTCAAATTGTGAGCATGATGAGAGTTAACACTGGGTTTAGTCATAAAGCAAGACAATAGCATGAGGAAGCACATACGTGGCACATTTACCAACCTGATTACAGTAAACCTGGTAGCATTGGTTTATCAGCTTAACCAATCAGCCAGTAATTAACTGTGCATTTAACAACTAGGTAGTAAAGTTTCTTCCCAGAGAAAATCAGATTGGAAAAGTCAACATCAGCTTAAACACGATTAACTTCCTGTCCCACTGCCGGCAAAGCAAATCCAATTTATTAAATAGTTTAAAGGGCGGTTTTTAATTATTTCGCACACTTCCAAAGAATCCAACACTACACACAGATATGGATAAGCGGATCTACTGCAGGGAGCGCAGACCCCAGAACCACAAAACACCACTGAAAAAAACACTTCTTAACGTGCTTAACAGCCCCAGCACTTTGTACTGCAGACACCCCATGTATTATTGGGGATATTATACAGGAAAGAGACCACAAACAGCTGCAGTGTCCTGTTCCGTGCCACAAAATCCTAACTTGGAGCATCTCCCTCAGATTTCTCCATTGCTTCATATTTCTAAAACAATCTTAGAAAACAAATATACAATCAGTAAATCTTGTGAGTGAGATTTACATCTTTTACCTGGTTTGTAGTGGCACACACACCTCCCCAGGAACATGCACAGACTACTCAATAATCTATATATCTAAAACTTTTTACACAGCAGGAATTGAGGGCTCGCAGACAGTGTGGGAGAAACACAGCAAGGCGCACACAGAAACAGAACAAGTATTCAAATGAGCAGCTCACAGTCTTGCTGCCTTCCTACACTTCTTACCCGACATAATAATTAGAAATTGAAAACTGAAGTTTTCCAACTTTAATTGTTCAGCAGCAAAGATAACAATAAGTTTTCAGCTACAACACGGATTTACAAAAATAAAACCTAAGCAAAACAAACAAAACTCCACAAAATTATTACTGAAAAGAAACGGTTTCAGCCAAACCGGGTGAGATTTGCTCAATGACTCCTGACCCGCAGCATCACATCCTCGGGGTATGCGATTCTCCAAATTCTGGTTGGCTGGAAAACCTACTCTGCATAACAATAAGTACAAAAAATGGCTTCTCTTTAGTGTCCTCGGTGTGCATACCCCCTCCTCTCCAACACTGCTCAGCCAGCCTGCTCAAAGGATTAGCATAAGAATAGAAATCACTGAGAAAATCCACAAGCTCCGACGGCCCAGACTTGCTGACCTGCTTCACCCCACATACCAAAATGACTTATTTTTCCAAGGAAAGCAGTTACGGACTCTAAAAGTTGATAAACACTGCAATTTGTTTCTCTTTTACTGCAGTATCAGATCCCAAGAGCAGCTACCAGAGCCGAACAGAGACGCAGAACAACCTCCGCTGTTGGAAACACAGACTCCCAACGTGCTCAAGTTCAAATTACTGCACAAGTCTGGTGGCGAAGAACGGCTCTGTCAGCATCCTTCTCAGCTCGGACCTACCGGGTTCATCATCAGACCCACGGGAGCAGCAAGCTCATCAGCCTTGCCGGTACACAGTGCTGCTGCTGCTGCACACAGGGAGGCTGAAACCAGATCCAGGGGCTGCAGGTGAGGAGCACACCTGCGAGAGGACCTGGCCCTGTGGACACCACACCTGGCAGAGGCCACCCGTGCTCACAGTCCCACGGCACCCATTCGGTTCTGCAGCCAAAATGTACAAATTTACCCACGTCTTCTTCTATCTTCTTCCCTTTCTGTCCTTACCCTGGCACCAGCCAGCAGCTGTGAGACAATAGCTCTTGCTTTGGTCACAGCCACTGGAATCAGAACTACTGCAAAGAATATTTTGAGGAAGTGCAAATGAAAATAATCCCCCAGTTCATGAAAAAGCCAACATCTTCCTCTTACTGGTGGAGAGCAGTTCACAAAGGCCAATTCTTCTCTCCTACACAAACTACTCTAGCCATAATAAAGTATGAAAAACATCATTTATTTTTGGAAATATGGATATTGGGCTCCTGCAAAACACACTGAGCTTTTGTATAAACATATTACGGTATTTGACGTGTTCATTTTGAAATGCGAGAAGTTGACTGGAATCATCCCCATAATGTGGTCTGACACTTCATGCAAAACAATGCACACAAACAGCAAAATGACATTTCCTTTTCAGAACTTCACAAAAGAATCAGAAGCCATGGGGAAAATGGCCAAAGTAGCACTATTCCCCTTTTTTGTTGGATTTCCTCCACTCCCTCTGGGATCTTCTCCCCAGCCAGCAAATCACCACTGCAATCATCCCCCTTAAATTCAACATGATCATCATCATTTCCCTCACTTTGCATTATAGAAAAGAGATTATTAAGGTCTGTGATCCTCATATTTCACATCCCACCAGCAGCAAGTGGTACAAAACCACTGCAACATCCAGCTACAAACTGGACATAAAACCCAAATACTAAAACAATTCCCTGGTGATATGTCTGCTGACTTGCCTCAGATGTATTTGTCGAGTTTTTGAAGAAACAAAGAGTGCTTTAAAAAAAACAAACCTCAGGTTAAGAGCACAAGCTGAAAGACTGGCCAATTATTTGCTTCTGACAATGGACTAATATTTCTTCTGTACATTATACAGAGCATTAATACCATAGTAACACTTTCACTTCCGTTTCCCTAAGTGATAGGTTTTGCATTTTGCCAGACTGACCCCACTTTCCCCCACTTTATTATCTCTATCACCATATGCTCTCAAATGACTGAAGTTTTGATTCTTGCAGCTGGCTCCAATGCGTTCAAACACTACAGACCCATCAGCTCCACATGCACACACCCTGGTAAGGCTCTGATAAGTTTCATGAAAACAAACCAGTCCAAGCACAAGAACTATATACTGCTCTTTTATCATGGAGAATATGTAATATTTTACTTATCAGTCAAAATAAGTTGCTCACTCAAGGCTAACCTGATTTTATAACAAGAAGACCTCTGTGCAGTGGGAAAGAAACTGCATGGTTCTCAATAAGCACATACTGGATATTTGTCCCTATTCTGCAGAAACTCCAACCTCAAACACTTGAAATAGGTTTGAAATAGGTTTTAAGAGTCTTGGAAACCAATTCATTCGGTTCATTTCAAAGAAGAGTGTCTGGTCACCTTTAGATTACACACTTACAGCTGTTTCTTGAAATTAAATGGCACATTTTAAGCTTCTACCTTGTTGCCCTTCCACCTATTCCTCTCGATTGCATTCTTCCCAGTGCCAGGACCAACACAACAAACTGGGCGCCCAACACCCCTGGAGGCTGTCCGAGCCTCTGTCCAAAGTGCTGTTTTCTGCACCATCTCATGTGGAAAGGACAGAGAAGGAACAAAAATTGGCTCGTTCCCATCACCTTCGTACAATCCGGCAGCCCTTGGTCAGGCCGGGAGCAGCCATTTGCCATAGGAGATTCCCAAGGGAGAGTAAGATGCGACGGACGGTTTGCAGAAGGAAAACGGCACCGTAGGTGGGTACACACGTGCGAGTTTCAAAGGTTCATTTACCTTTTTCCCAAGCTGCCACGGCTCACTCAGAGTCCAGAAGTGTTATGGATCCTTCCCTACCAACCTCACTCCGGCATCCACCGCTCACCTCCCTCTGCAACTGGGCGGGAAGCTCACCGAGGTAATTCGGATAAAGCACCTCCGTGAGCACATGGAGCACCTGTTGGGCGCTGCTCCGTGTCACACCGTCCCTGAACAGGGCTGTCCCTGGACAGGGCTGTCCCCAGACACGAACCCTGCGTGCCCCCAGCAGCCCCACAAAGGGCAGCAGGACAATGGAGCCGGCACAAAGCCGCGTCCCCACGCCGAGCCCCACGCGGGGACGGCCCGCACGGGCTGCAGTGCCCATTATCCCTCCTCGCCACTGATTGTTCCCCGGCCACACGCCATTTCATCCACCCGGGAGACCCCGGCGGCACGCGTGGAGCTCCAGGGGCGGGAAAGGAGGAGGGAGCGGGGGGAGCCCCGGGACGAACAAAACCCGGCCACGACAGCCCCACGAGTGCTTTATTCGGGGTTTTTTGCTTTTTCTCGCCCGCCCATGGCGGCAGCGGCCGCGGCGCGCGCCCCATCACCCACCCCCAGCGCCGCCCTCACAACCTGCAGGGCGCCGTCGCGACACTATCGCGATACTATCGCGACCGTCGGTGCCATGCCGACCTGTCCCCTCAAGCCCTCCCCTCTGCTGGCCGCGCTCACCTCGCTCCGCCGCCGCGGGGCCGCGCCCCGACCGCCGCTCAGCAGCCCCGTCCCGCCGCCCGCAGCGCCATGGCCGCGGCTGCCGCAGGTGAGGAGGAGCCGCCGGGAAGGGGCCGCGAGGGCCCGGCCAGGGGGATCCGCGTCCGGCACACGGCCCCCGCTCCCGCTCGGGCTCAGGGACAGGCGGCGGAGCCCATGCGCGGTGCTGCTGCCGCCGGCTCCGCCCCGACGCCGGGAAGGGCGGGCGAGAGGCGGTGGCCCAGGGAGGGAGGGATGGAGAGGTGGATAAAAGGGAGGGAGGAAGAGGTGGTTGAAAGGAGGAATAGATGGGTGGTCGGCCGGCCGTGAGGAGGAGGGAACTCAGGGTGCCGGCTCGAGCTGGCAGAGAAGCTTATCCCTTTCTACAACTCCCTGGCAGGAGGCTGTAGCCTGCTGAGGGTCGGGCTCTGCCCCCAGGGAACAGTGACAGGATGAGAGGACATACGTTTAACCTGCACTAGAGAAGGCCTAGGTTCGGCATCAGGAGGAATTTCTTCACAGAAAGGGTGATTAGATGTTGGAAGGAGCTGCCCAGGGAGGTGGTGGAGTCCCCAACCCTGGAGGTGTCCAAGGAATGACTGGAAGTGGCACTCATCTGGGCTGGACAAGGGGGGGGGGATCGGTCACAGGGTGGACTCCAAGGTCTTCTCCAACCGAAATAACTCTGGGATTCCGGGACCAAAGCCACCACGCCTGGCTGCAGGTGACGGGGAAGACGTGGGTCTGGGCACAGGGAAATGTTTCCCCTCAGTGTGGGAAAGCACTGCCAGGTGTGCCTGGTTTGGGGCCAGAATGGAGGGGGAAGGAGGGTGTGAGGGCTGAGCTGGTGGTGTGGGGAGGTAGTGGGGTTATTTCACAGAATCCCAGGATGGGCCAGGCTGGAGGGGACCACAGAAGGTCACCAGGTCGCAGCTTCCCACTCCAGTAGGGCTATCCCAGAGCACAGGGCACAGGATTGTGTCCAGAGGGTTCTGGGATATCTCCAGTGAGGGACACTCCACACCCTCTCTGGACAATCGGTTCAGTGCTTGGTCACTGCACAGGAAAGTTGTTCTTCCTCACGTTCATCTGGGACTTCCCGTGCATCAGTTCCTGTCTGTTCCTCTTGTCCTATTGTTGGGTACCACGGAGCGGAGCCTGGTCCCTCTTGTTAGACCCCCTCTTTATATATTTATACACATTGATGAGGTGCATTTGAGGGGTGTGAGAGGTGCTGGGGCTGGTCCAGAGGCAGCAGAAGGGATGGAGCTGGGAGGGCCTGCAGTGGCTCTGTGTGTGCTGTAGTGAGGCCAGGGCTGCTCCGATCACAGGATGGTGGGGTTGGAAGGGACCTCTGGAGATCAGCTGGTCCAACCCCCCACCAAGACTGGGTCGCCTAGAGCAGGTGACACAGGAATGTATCCAGGATGGGTTTTGAACTTCTGAATATGAAAAAACTCACCAAAGATGTCCTGAAGTTTGGGTGTTTTTTACTGTGTCTAAGGCACACACCCCCCTCCGAGGGGGGGTCCCAGCCAGGAGGGATGTACCAGGTACCTGCCTGCACCACAGCCCTCCCACCTCACCGTGGTAGTGCAAGACCAAGAAAGGTGTTTTATTGCAGTCACAGACCTGTTTTTCTGTGGGCAGGTCACTTGCACACCCTGTTCGCAATGCAAAACCTTCCCCTCTAGTTGAGCTTCGAATTTATTAAACCTGTATGAGACAGTGTTGCTTTATCAGTAAGAGTTAATTCACACTTTTAAGTGAGGTTTAAGTGTTAACCACAAACTCCTTCCTCCAGATAAATTGTGACTGCAAGGACCTGCTGTGCTTTAGTAGAGGATCTTTTGGATAGAGCCATTACCCGCATGTTGCATTTCGATGGCTGACCCTAAACGACTTCATAAGGTGCTTTGTGCGCTTTACTGTTTCATTAGCACGGCCAGGAACACACAGCTCGATCTTGCTGTCAGTAGGACATGTGGAAACCCCTCCCTGATAATTATGGCATTTGGTGACCACAGAGGTTACAAGTCTGATTGCTGGTGTTATTTACTCCTCCAGCAGTGGCACTGCCAGGCAGTTATCCTGGGAGCACTCCCTGCCTTTGGCCAGGGCCCAGGGCCATGGGGTGAGGAGCACAAAGTGGGGGTGTGGATCATGCACCTGGCATTCACAGAGATCTGTGTGTGGGGTGTGCCTGGGTTAGCCACATTTGCATTGCAAAGTCAAATATGAAATGGCCCACTTGGTACGTTTTCAGAAATGTTCTAAATGAAAGGCATAGTTGAAACTGTTCCACAAGCTGGATTTGTTGCATTCTAGTTTTCATTCCATCTGTGAAACACTGTAAGTGAAGTATATCGTCTACATTAGGGCTGTGGTGATACCAGCTACCCAGTGTTTGGATAAATGATACCACTGTCTGCTAATGTATCGGGTAACTAAGAAAGGCAAGCCTAGGCATGCAGAAATTCCAAGCTGTGAGCTTTAATTTAAAGGATTTGAAGAATTTCTAGTTGTTGTGATGAAAATTTTCAGAGCCTGTTGTGAATAACTGATGGTAACTGTAAATGTGCAGAGTCTGGGACAATAGCTCTGAGACATGTGAACTGCTCCACGTCAGCATATGCTGTGCCAGATGCCAACAAACAAAACTGGAGTTAAGAACATTGGTGGGACTGGGGCTCCATGGGTAAGGAGACAGCAAATCATGAAGATATTGCACAGTAGTCCCTCGAACAAGCAAAAGCATAATTATGTGGGCTAATAAAAAAGGCGGCAGAAAATATACAAATGACAGTGATGACAAGGCAGAATGATGTGATGTATTGTGCTGTCTACAACTCTGGTCCTGTCAAACCTGACAAGTGAATTAGGATGAGGCATGGCTCACTGCTGATAAACCTCAGGGTGCCAGAAGCGGCTTGTTGACTCCGTGTTTAGGAGAGAGAAGATTCAGTAATGTGCAAGGAGCTGATCCCTATCTATCCATTGCTGATTTGGATGACTTTGAAATTCCTGGAGGAAAGATACCCGGAGCATCCCCAAGCAGCTGAGCCTTTCTCTCTGTAATGGATGCCATCATCTCACTTTTGCGGTTTTGTCTCTTCCTCATTTTGACTGGCTGTTGCTGCGTGATTTTTGCAAGGCCTGTTTGTTGCTCTTCCCTAGCAGAGCTTTTTTCATTATGCCTCTCTAACTAAAAACAAATGGTGGGCTGCATGTGGGAATGCAGCTTGGGAAAACTGGAGATCAAAGAAAGGTCTTGACTCAGTGCTGAGGATCCTGCCTTTGACTGCCTCCCATCAAGCTGTGCCTTGTGATTTGAGTCTCACTGCCTTCACTTATGTGTCTCAACATCTTTGCTTAAAAAGATAAATAAATAAGGGGAGAATATTTACCCTTCCCCCTTCTCAAACTGTCTGTTTCTTGTCAGTTCTTGGTCTTGCTCATTTTCTGGAAAACTTTAATGACTCTTGGGGATGCCAGGAAATGCTTCACCAGCACAGAGCCCTGATATCCACCTCTCCCAAACAGGAAAGGACTGATCTGTACTGCTTCAGCCCTTGCCAGTTAGAGGTTGCTGCTGTGTGTCCACAGGGCCTGTCTGCCAATTCCATGGATCTGAAGGTCACTTGGCCTTCATCACGTCATCAGCAAGTTAGCCAGGGCATCCAGGAGAAAAACTTCCCCAGAGGATGAGAGGAAGGGATACAACCAGGTGGCAGTTCCTCCAGGTCTGATTTCTTGGTTTCAGCTTTTAAAAATTGGTGCATATCTATTTGTTGGCAAGGGTACCAATTTTTTTTTATCATGAGTGACGATTTTTGATCCATGTGGATTTCTTTTTCCGCTATATTTTTTTTCCACTGAGGAAGAAGGTGAGGGAAACAGAAGGGGATTTTGCCTTGCTTGGAATTGTTGCGGTTTTGGGGGTGATTTTTTGCCTGGAAATGTCAATGGCAAGATGCCTCTGCTGAGAGAAGGTCTAGAAAACAGCTCTGTGCTAGCTGGTACAGAATTTGGTTCTGGTTTACATCTGGCCTGGCTGTGCTTTGAGAAGATGTTGATGTGAGCTAACTGTATCTTCCCTTCCTTTAGTTCATGTTCTTCTTCTCTTAAATATTTTTCTTGGAGTGAAATGATAAATATTTAAGAAATCAGTTGCATTTGGAGACTTCTTCTGAGCTTTGTGTGTTTCTTCTGAGAAGATGCTGATGCCAAACAGTACTAGACTGTTTACAAAATAAACTGGGACCACAACGAAGACATGGGAATGGATAAAGGGTGGGGAAGGGGAGAGTGAGAGATGTTGTATTTCTGTTCCTGAAAGCCACTTTGCATTTCTGTAGCACCTTTCCTCCCAGTGTTTCAGGGTACAGCACGAGCATTAGTCATGGCTCATGCCAGATTTGGGAGACAAGTGAGGCAGTTCCTGTCACCCTTCAGAGGATGAGTCTTGGGGATATGAATAACCCAGGGAAAAAGGCAAGTCCTTTCTGGAGTGGGGTTGTGGAAGCTTGTGCTAGGGATGGTGAATTTGGGCTGGGGCTCCGAGATAATCACTGCAGAGATATGAACAGAATCCTTACAGTGGTTTTGCCATCAAGAAAAAAGCGTGAGCATAAAAATATGACTACTTTGATTAACTTCAGTTTTGAGCTCTTCTTCATTCCTGCTGGAAAAGCGAGTCATTCTGTTAGGATTGGGATATTGAGTGTGAAATCTTGCCTCTCTTGAAGCCACCAGGCACATTGCTGTTGACAATTGAAGCCAGACTCTTTCCCAAAAGTAGATATTAATGATAAGAGCAAGAGATTTCATCCAAGTAACTTCAGCAGCAAATTTGGCGTGTTTGAGAAGACTCCGCAGGAGGAGAGATAAAGGCTCTGTCACTACCAATATTCCAACTCATGTTTTCAGAGAATAAATATATCTTTTCCTGGCAATGGCTGTATTGACTCTGTCTGGCTCGTTGCTCAGCTGGTCACTCTGTGACAGGCAGTGCTCCATTCCCCAGTGCTTTGTTTTCAGACATCTCAACTCATAGTCATCAGATACAGTAGATTCTTTTTCCCTGCAGTATTTTATGGCTAGAATATTTGTTTTTAAATATGAGAATCCCCCTGACTCATGTAGGACAAATCCAACAGCATATCTATATCATTAAAGCTGCTCATCCATGGAAAAGGAAAGGGTGTGGTATTCACCAAATGAGAGATATCAGTCTGTGACTGGTTTTTGTACCTCCTACACCCAGGGACTTGTCACTGATGATGCCACAGCTTGTTGCTGTTGCATGATGTTTTCTAAAAGCAGCCATAAACAGGAAGCTAGCTAAACAGTGGGCATGTCAGGTGTGCTGCTGGTGTGTGCCTTGTGCACGGTTAGAAACAAGAGTTCAGTAACTTGGAGATGGTGTTTAGGATTAAAAACTGGTGGGGAAGACTCCCCACAGGAAAACAGCTGCCAAATTTGAAAGCGTCATTGGTACAGACCCTTTAGCTGGGCACATTTCTGTACACACACGCAGTGAATGCAAGTGACTTCTGGACTCACAAAGATAAGCATTTAGAAAAACTGAGATCAGATTTTTAATGAACCATTCATTTAGACTATTTAGCAACAAAATTACCATCCTCTGAATTGGTTTGGCTGAAATAGTCACTGAATAGTCAAAATGCTTGCAAACAACAGTCTAAATTTGCAATATTCTGTAGTGTTTACCCCAAGAATTGGACATTTTTCCACCCTTTAAAAATTATTACTATTCTGTCATCCCTGTGGAGAACATTGTGCTTGGTCACATGAGGCAATGAGAAAGATTAGAAATGGAACTGAATAAATCGATTTTTAAAGCCTTGAACCTCAATGTTTACAAAATACTCTTAGTGTACACTCAGTCTCTGGGCCTGTGCATATGTAAAGTTCAGCTGCGTATAAATACAAGCAGAGCAGAATATTATTTCTCTTATATTTCTCTTTCAGCCTGTCTTTTTGATGGTCAAATCCACCCAGATGAGTGCCCAGGCTGCTGAATGGAATTCTTCTGGTTATTTGGCTTCTCCTTGCATGCAAATATGATGCTGTGCTTGGGACAGAGTAAAACTGCTCTTTTGACTGCTTTCTCTTTAATCCTTCCTTCATAGTCTCACAAATGCTCCTGGAGCTACCCTGCCATGCAGCATCTGTGAAATCAAGTGACTCACTGGGTCAATCACAGGCTGCTTCTCCCAGAGCAAACTTGGGGTGAGTGCATTCCAGCTGGTGACCTTGGTGCACGGGGAAGTGGGAACGTGTTACAACTTGTTCACACAATTTCTCTCTTCGAGCCGCTTGTGCCGAATTTGCTTGGGGGTTGCAGACTTGCAGCTCCCTCAGCATAACCTGGGACTGACCCCCTTGCTGCAGGACGTGTTTGCACCACCAGTTTTCCAGGCAGTTGCAGGCATGTGTGGAGAACTGGCACAGCTTGCTCCGGTAATGAGAGCAGAGATTGAGAGGAGTTTGGGAAGCAGGGCCCTGCAAGGTTTAGCACTTGGGCACCTCTGTGACATGCTAAACCTCTGTTTAGTAACTAACTTGACGCTTGGGTATTTTTTCTGCGGAGAGCTGACCCTGGGTTTGGGAAGTAGGTGTGAATTAGGACACACTGGTGTTACACACCAGCCAGTGAGGAAAGCACTGAGAAAGAACACGAACATAAAACATCGTGTACACCGAGTGACTAAAGATGCTGGGCTGAGGGAAACCCAGCAAGGCCCTGGAATGCAGCTGGAAAAGGATATCCAAGGCACTGTGGGATGGAGATCAGAAGTGCAGGGTAGATCAGCCCCTGCCTTGTTTTCGCAGAGACTGATTCAGTACTGCTCCCCACCGTATTTCATGCAAATTCTGTTGTGTAATAATTTGTATATTTATGACAGTGTGTGGCCAGAGCTGCCTCTTCCTATTCCTGTCTCTCCATTGCCTGGAGTGAGTGACTGTGGGAGACTGGAGCAGGCCGGAGGTTTAGCTACACAAGCTGGACAAGTATCCTGTGAGAAGTGCATTGAATCTTGCATTTTTAACCTTAGATTTTCTCCATCTCTAATAGAGAGTGGCTTAACCCCTGATGCAGGAGCTGTAACACCCAGTTGTTGTAATGATGATAATTGTGGCATTTCGTTATAACCAAATGTTGGATATGGCTTGACTTCGAGTTGGACTGCTGTAACCCTGAGCGAGTGGGATGAAGTCTAGAGGCTCTTTAGTTTGGAAAAATTATAAGAAGTTGCAAGGATGACTTAGATGGGGGCCTGAAAACATCATGGGAAGGAATCTGGAGGTGAACTGCTGAGATGGGGAGAGCTTAAAACAAAGTGACGGCTGTCAGGGTTGGAACTGGGATGAGATCTGAACTCTGCCTTCCCAGTCACACCCACTGAGTTACATTCCTGCAAGAAGGGCAAGTGAAAGGAGGGGAAATGAGGGGCTGCACGAAGCAGGTGCCAGAAATGGCCTCTGGTTCCTGCTGGCAGAAGCAGAGCTGCTCTCTGGAGCTGGGATGGACGTATGGCATTTGAGAAGCCTCTAGGAGAGCCTGACAGGGCTGTCAAGTGGGAACATGTCACACACGATGCAGATGCTTGGCGGGCTCTGGCTTACGGAAACTTGTGGATGCTTTTTCCCCTCACGTGCACTTTAGACATAGCCAGATCCAAGAGAGTTGGGTTTTGGGGAGGAACTAGTGAAATGCATAACAAAGGAAAAGGCTGTACTGTCATGAGGGCTCACGAGCAAGCAGGACAGAGCCAGACCTCATTATTTTGCTGTGTCCCATATTTATCTTCCATTTATTCCTTTCCTGAACTGGAATGTCATCTTATCATCGTGTAATCCTGATGTGACGAGCTCACCCCTGCACTGTGATGTTTGGGTTGGTTAATCAGCATGGGGAAAGCAGTGAAACTTTTGGTGAAATCTTCAGTGAAATCTTCCTCTACCTTAGAACTCGAGTGCTGAGGCAGCTCTTTTGCTGCTCTGTTGTTGTTTGAGGGAACTAATCCCCCATCTAAGGAAAAAGGGGTGATTATTTTTCAAGCTTCTGTTTTTTTTTTTTTTCTTGTTAACAAATCCACTGTGGAGTTCAGGGGTGGGTAAAACTTCCCAGAAGTCACAGTAAGAAAAGCCACAACTGAACTAAGTTCTTTTATTTGGCTGTGAGCTCTCCAAAAGCTCAGGGTGCTTACTTACATCAAATGCACAAACTGAGAATTCCTGTCTTTATAGACTTACAACTAAGAGCAGGATTTTTATTTTCCTACACTCAGCTCAGAGCTGGGGGAAGCCCAAGTTGATCCTGACTTCTGACAACTATATAATTACAATCAGCAGCAGTTGCTGCCATAAGATACTGGTGCTAAACAGGAGTTAGTGTTGCATATTTATCCAGAGGATGAAAATAACTACAAATATCTATAAATATACTCAGTTATTATTAGAAGAAGTATTTAAATCTTCTAGTGCTTGGGTGTCCCAGATATCAGCTGATGGAAGGGAAACCTCCTCTTGCAAATGAGTTGCTGGGTAATTTTTCACAAGTTTTGCTGCTTCAGGGCAGTTTTCATGGGCAGGGCACTCTTTTCAGCTCAACTATTCATCTCACCTTTCACAAAACTATTTCACAAGTGTAAATATTTGTGGCAACTTACCTGTGTTGTGTGACCTTTACACAATGACAGAAAAGCTCTGGAAGGCTGTTGATGTTTTAGGGCACATTCTTTAACAAAACTAATTAATCTAGCACTCAACCAATGGTTATTTACATATTTAATTTTTTTTTTTTTTAGGAAAACTACATTTGTTAACCCAAGATACTGGGTAGTGATTTGTTTAAGCAAATAAATGATACTGTAGGAATTTAATAAGCTTACAACTAAATGTAAGAGGCTTTTAAAGTGAGTATCACTTACTCTCAGCCCTCACAGGCTCCTTGTACCTGGCTTTGGGCCTCACACAGGTTAACACAGAACTATAAAGCTGAAGTCTTAGAACAGCTAAAAACTCAGTGCTTACCTTCACAGAATTTATAGCAAAAACCTACTGAATTACTTAGTAATGATCTAAAACTTCACCCTGCCTTTTGCTGAGAGTCAGTTTGTAATATTGCTGCAGTAAAACCAGAAATCACACGTATTTTTAAGGGCAGGCTGGACCTCAACACATAATTCTTTTAGACTTGTATAGACATTATTTCACTTATAATACTGTATAAAAACCTTAATCGGTAGATTAAAAAAAGGTTAAGGCTGCAAAGTTTAACCTGAATGAATGGGCTAGAAGAGAGTAGATAGAAAGCTCAGGATGTGAACACTGAATTTAACAGCTCTGCAGTTTCCAGTTGATACTGAGCTGGAGAGCTTGGCAGATACCAGGACTACAATGCTGGGAAAACAGGTTATTATTGCTGGTGTGTGTCAGACTTCTGGATATTGGTATTAGCCAGCCTGAAAGTCTGGAATGGGAGAGGGAGAAGTCCCGAACACCAACCTGGACTAAATTGTGAGTTAGTAGAAAAGGTAATAAGAACTGAGCACAAGAGATTTGGCAAGTGCAGTAGCAGAGGTGAGATGTTCCAGCTTTGTGTCCCTACAGGGCATTGCCATTCCAGGGTGAGTAAAGTTCCCCTGGAGAAGACTTCTGCAGGAATTGAGCTGGAACCAGCAGGTTGAGTGTTCCAGACTTGTGTGCAGCCAACAGGGGCTCCTCTGTCCCTTGGGCACTGGTCAAGAATCCCAGATGAGGGGAGGAAACATCACAGAGAGCCAGAGAGCTTCTGGAGCCAGAAGGGACAACCTGGGGGAAAAAAACACTGGAAGGAAGGGACAATTTGAGGGTCGCTCTGGGCAATGGGTAGGACAGAGGAAGTATGAGAAATAAGCAGGGAATTTTGCTAAAAGGTTCCTTGGCTGATTGATTGAACTTACACTGGAGAGAAGCTGACCTTAGGTCAAGTCTGCAGTGCTTTTATGTGATTGCTGTCTCTCTGAGCATCCTGGAATGACAGCTGGGCCAGGCACTTTGGCCTGTGGGCAGCAAACAAGAAAGGCATAAGAAATGTCCCTTCCAAGGACAGTTCCCCTATATATCCTTTACATTCCCGTTCAGGAGTTGTGAGTCTTTTTTACCCCCCGGGCTCCTCTGTTAGGAGGTGAATAGGAATTTCACCCACCTCCTTGTATCTGCAATTTTGTTTAAAAAGGCTGCATCATCAGTTGTGGCACTTTTTTGGAGCTCATTTGTGATATGGAACCTCTTCGGCTGTCCTTGGAGCAGAGCCATGTGCTACCAGCCCCTTGAAAATACATGTTGATTAAATATGTAGGTCAGAAAACAGAAAGCACATCCCAATTTATTTAGTAGATGGGAGTTTTGTTGCCTAGTGCTCTATCATTGGAGCTGCTGATCAGTTTTTGAAAGTAATATGGTAATAGCTTTGTTCTCAGCTCAGAGATTAAGGAAGGTCACCAGGTATTGCTTCCCAAAGGGCAGGTGTAGGTTATATAGAGATAGAACTCAGAGGAATGGCCTAAAATGGAGGAAGGCAGGGTTAGATAAGGAATTAGGAAGAAATTCTTCCCTGTGAGGGTGCTGAGGCCCTGGCACAGGGTGCCCAGAGCAGCTGTGGCTGCCCCTGGATCCCTGGCAGTGCCCAAGGCCAGGCTGGACATTGGGGCTTGGAGCAGCCTGGGACAGTGGAAGGTGTCCCTGCCCATGGCAGGAGTGGAATGGGACGGGCTTTAAGGTCCCTTCCAACCCAAACCAGTCTGAGATTCTATGATTCAGTGGCATGAATAAATAAAAATACCTACCAGGGGATAAGGATGAGGATTACCCTGAGAGAAGATTTGCTAACAAGCAACAAAGTCTTCACAATCTCTCTCTGTTCTATAAATCGGCTGAACATAAACCAAAGTGCTTCTCCACAATGATATCAAAGCAAAAAATAAGCCTGAAATCCTACTGGCAATTGTTGCCCCCAAGCCTTCATTATGGCCTATTTTCTTCCTCATCTTCTAGCCCTGAAGGAATTGGCCAGGGAGCTCTTCCTGGCTGGCTGGTTTGTGCTGACTGTCCTCCCCAGTTGTGCTCTCTGTAGCAGCCTCACACAACACTGAGTGAAATTAAAAACGTCTGGGACTGACTGAATCATTCCTCATTAGCTCAGTGGGCAGCAGATTTAGGAGCTAGATTTGCAATGAATGCTTATTAGATTGTGTGTCTTCTGGGGATAGCTAATTTTTTTTATCGTAAGATTCCACGACTTAGCAGCATAATTAGCTATTAGATACATATACTCCATTTAAGAGCTGCTTTTTAATTTTTTTAAGCCTGCTTAGTCTAGGAAACTTTTTTTCCTCATTTATAGGGGAGTTTTGCACATTCCTTCTGACAAGTGCAAGATAGCCAGTGGGAATGAGACCTGTAATTAATGCATTGAATGCTCAGTGCGAGCAGAAGGCTCTTGGATGAAGACGCTCTTCTGGCTCTGTCAGGTGTCTGACAAGAGGGCAAACACAGTCAGAATGGTGGAGTGTGTGATATGGGGGGGCTCACACCCTGCAAATTCATTGCGTGTAAGATATTGAGGACAGGAGGGAAAATTATGTCTTTCCCTATTCCCCTGAATTTTGAGCAGTCACATGTGCATGACTCTGCACTTTCTCAGCGAGAGCTGATTCACTGGCTTTCTAGTAACAAAAATAAATTGACCCCAATGTCCTGCCCCTTTCTGTAGGTGTGCGTGTGTTGAGGGGGTGATGTGTTAAAACGGAGTCCAGCAGTGAGAGCCTGAACTGTGGGAGGTCCAGATTCAGCTGGGGGTTGCCAGAGACAAACTGTATGAATGTGGTCACGTATCATCACTGTGCTCTGTCTTGGCATCCATGAAAATAGCTCCACAGATTCTGTGGTAAAATGAGAGCCCCTTGGATGCTGCAGTGTTAGGGTGTCTTCTTGGTTTGTCACAAAATGTTAAAGGTGGTGGAAGCTGGAGTGGGG
The DNA here is from genome assembly GCF_017639235.1 of Corvus kubaryi. Taxonomy (NCBI): domain Eukaryota; kingdom Metazoa; phylum Chordata; class Aves; order Passeriformes; family Corvidae; genus Corvus; species Corvus kubaryi. The sequence goes on from NW_024581119.1 coordinate 6,098,945, forward strand.
ATGGTTGTCCTTTTCAATTAAGTTCTTCTTCTGTGTAATGCTCCTTGGTTTATTGCTCAGGAAATATCTTTGTTTCTCCGCTCTTTGGCTACAATGGTACCTGCCATTTCTTGCAATTTACTTCAGAGGCTGTTTTCCAACTGCCTTGTGTTCTTGGATCAGATACAACCCCCTTTGATTCCTGTTGTCCTTTTGTCTTTGCTCACTTGGCTCTAAACATTTTGTTCCCTGAACACGGGCCCAGGTTCTCCACTCTCCCATGCTGCCGCAAACCAAACCCTGCTTCTGAAGCAATTAGTTAGGAAGCATTGACACACAAGGGGAATTAGGACTCTTGATTATTAATTTTTTCCCAAGTTTTGTCAAGGATTCTGTACTGCTTTTCCCAAATCTTCCAGTATTAGACTGAGCGACTACACTTTGCGTGGTGATAACACACATTGTATTTCCAGTTACTTGATCAGTTATCCTTCACTGCCTTGTAGTCACAGCACGAGCCACACCACCAGTGGAGCTGCCTGGCTCCTGCTGAACTTAGTTGGATGGCTACCCCAAAAGACAAGTATGTCCAGATAGCCATGTTCCCAGGGCAGACAGAAAACTTACTTACTTGATCACAAGACACTCAAAACATGGAGTGAAAACTGGGGCATCACTGGCATAGAAGGGTGCAGTGTCTGCAGCAGGGCTGGCTCTCAAATTTGAATCTGGAGGCGAGACCTCTGCGAATGGTTTCCTAGTGGAGTTTGCCAGAAAGAAGGAAAGAAATTACTTTCTTGATGTAAAAGCTGCTTTTCTATTACCTCTCCTGATCTCTAGGGAAGAGTGGAGGTGGCAAAAAATGGAAAATAATTAAGGTCTGAACAGAAATAATAACTGTCCCGAGGTCTTCAGTGTGATTTTGTCACAGATTTCTTCAGACTGAGTCCCTCTTCTATTTTATTGCTACATTCTGTGTCAAAGAGGGATAACCTCACATACTGACATTTGGGCTAAAATGCTGTTTTCAGTTGCACTGTGGCACTTAGGTCCTCATCAGCACCTACCTGTCCTGGAAGTGGTTTGCATTCAACCAGCTGCTCTTTCCTTGGCTTTATGGCAGATGTTGCACCACTGTCTCAGTCTCAGACAAAAAAAACCCCAAAAAGCCCAAACTACAAACAAGTACAAAAAGACACACGCGCGCACACACACACACAAAGAGAGGTAACTCTCAAGGCCAGGTTGCACGGGGCTTGGAACAACCTGGTCTAGTGGTCTAGTGGAAGGTGTTCCTGCCCATGGCAGGGGGTGGAACTGGGTGAGCTTTAAGGTCCTTTGCAACTCAAACCATTCTGGGATCCAGTAGAAACTAATCTGACTGCTGAGATGGGGGTGTAAATGGGCTTTGCTCTTCTCTCCTGGATTGGTGAAGTGTTTCCCTGCTCAGGTCAGGGCCTCTTTAGGTCTGTGCAAAATTACAGCAGATCCCATCCAAAATTATTTACTTTAGGTTGTATTTGGCTTTAACAGCCTGAAAATATTTGGCGTTTCTGGTCTTTTAATATTGCTGGGAGAGGAGGAAATTCGTTAACACGGTTTTGTAAATGGCCAAAGCTGCAGAGGCCGGCTGGAGTGGAGCAGGGACTGTAATCCCTAATTCTAAATTCTCTATTAAAACCCTAATCCCTGGGCTATCCTTCTGCTTCAGGCAGCATTCGGGATGGATGGTGTATAATTTATCTGAAGTGATGCACCTGCCACTGTTTAAAGCCAGTTATTTTCCTTCTGTTCCTGTGTCAAAGTTACTTCTTTAATTGCCAAATTCATTTTTTGCTGGAGCGATTAAAAATTGCATCTGTTTGCATTTTGTAGCTCTCTGTCAGAGTCCTGTGGTTCAAATAGTTCAACAAATTCCTTGTAGACTCACGGTGTCTTGGGACTGATAAAGGTTGATGCCTGGACTGGTTAAAGGGAAAAAATCTGAGCATGTGGTTTCCAGCGTTCATTGGCTGCTGAGAATCAAAACCTCTCCTCATTTGCCCGAGGATCCTAATTTTTTTGGAATAAATTTAATGGAAAAGGCAGAAAAATACAGATACTTCACAGAGAATATAGATAGAAAAGAACAGCAGGATGGGGGGAATGTGGAAGTAGGTCAGATGCATTGCAGACAAAAAAAATCATTATGATTAGGAGAGATTAGGGAAGGCAAGAGCAAACAGCACCAAAGGAATCCAATTTATCAAGCCATTTAAACAAGAGCATTCCTTGCAAAGCAAGTTCTCCATCCTGTGCACAGTTTTGGAGCAAAATGAGAGGAGGATGTCCCGTGCTTTGTGGTTAATTTAATATCTGGTCTTCTCTACAGCCAGCCATAGAGGACTGAAGAAACCTTTATTAATTGTCATGAGAACACACTTCAGAACAGTCACCCACCTTCCTTGCTTGAGTTCTTTGAGATTTCTCATTTTTGAAGCTGGAATTCCCAGTTAGGTGTGTAGGTGAAGGATGCAGCTGGGGCAATGGTGCTGCTTGCTGACAGCTCTCAGCCACTGCTGCAGCATCAGGCGCTTTACATGAAATACGGAGATTCTCGTCTCAAAGGTTTCATGTGAAGGCAATTTGTAAGGGTGAAGTTATTTCATCTGAGGACGTTAGGAACTTGGCAATTACAAGTAGATTCTGTTGCTTAATTTTTCGGCAACTAGGAGCCTGGGAGATGTGACTGACATGCTGTGAATTGATCTCCTTTTCTCCCTTTTTTTTCCTAGTTTTGATGAGCTTCTCTGTCCTGTGTACCATAACAGCAAGGAAATGGATTTCCATTTGGATGAGATTTGCTTGCCTCATTTGTATCAAGGCAGAAATGAATACTGAAAGCTCTGTAAAACAGAACATTCTCCTCCTCCAGCATGGTTTTTTGGTTGGGTTTTTTTGGTTTTTTGGGGGTTTTTTTTGATGTACCAAACAGGCCTTAATGGCAAACATAGGCAGTGCCTCTTAATTTGCAAGAAACACCCAGCCTTTTGTAAGACAGGCCCTGTGTGGTAGGAATTCTGCTGGGACCTGAGAATTTGGGGCCTGTTTCTGCACAGCGCTACTTTTGTTGCAGTAGAATAACTACATTTCCTTTGATTTCACCAAGCTGGAGTGCTCCTTGTGTGTTTATGACACTGGCTTGGGTCCTCTAGACAGAAACCACAACCTCTGAGCCGTTTGACACAGCTCTGTCATGTCAAATGTTTCCTAGCAGGAGCAAACTGAGAAATTTAAACAAGATGTGGATTTCTCTTAGCAGTGGGTTAAATACTGGCTGAACATCTTCCCAAATACCTGACTGCTGCTGCCAGGGGCTGTGGGCTGGTGTGCAGCCTGAACCAAGCCCTGCAGAACTGCTGACTTGAGCCCAAGCATGGAGAAGGTTTGGCATCTTAGAAGCTTTTAATTAGCAGCGCCTTTTATGCCACTCATTAATTTCCTATTCAGGAGGAATTGGGGTATGAAACAAGCTGAAAGTTTCAAGGGGTGGTTGCCTCCACAGCTGAAGTTACAGCTGGGGCATCCTCAGCCTTCTGAGCTGAGAAGTTGATTATTTCCTGCTGCTTTTGCAGTGATTTGGGGCAATACAAGCCCAGACTTAGGTTAACACTTTCATTGCTGACTGGCTGCCACACTGTCACTCTGGCAGTGCTGCCTTTAATTTCCAAGCTCTGCCAAAACTCTGCTCTTTGTACAGCACAAGATGGAGCTTTGATGGAAATAACCTGATTCTCCTTTGTTTAGGCAATAAAGTGAATGTGTGGGGAAAATCTCACCCCAGTCTTGTTTTGGGTCTCTTCTGAAGTTTGCCATAAACATTGAAGCAAAATATTTCTCTTTTTATCATGATGAAACTCCAGATCTTGATGGTTTTATGCATGCTAACAGTTTTCTTCGAGTCTTGCTACCACAGCTTTGACTGATTTAAGTTGGTCTGGAGTTTCTGGCTTCAATAAAATGCTACACCTGGTAAGATTTTAGCCCCTTATTGCTGTGTGATTTTTGCCTGACAATAGCAGGTAACTCAGTCTCAGCAGTCTGTGGTCCAGCACCCTGTGAAACCTCAGGTATGACATTGCAAGGTTTAGCATTTCAAACACTGCCTTGGAGTTCAGTGTTGGGGATTGACCCAGTCTGATGGTCTGGAAGGAAAAGGAGAGCAGCAGGGTATGAAGTACAGCTGCTTCTTATAAATCAGCACACTAGAAACACATTTAATTACCTTGTGGAGAGGAATAAGGAGAAATTAGGCCTTGCCACAATTGTCTGGGTATTTGGACTCTGTCTAAATGCATTACTAACTCCTGTGACACCCCTAAGTCCTTTTAAACACTGTGTGCTTAAGATTTCACATTTACAAAAACACTGGCAATGGTGTAAGACTTAATTATTGATGAAGAGCACTGCATTGCTTTGAGAGCTGCTGGAAAAAAAGGGCAAGTCTTGCCATCATCATTATTATTATTGTTCTGTCTTTAAGCTGTCAGATTACATAAATCTAGGCAGATGCCTTAAGGCATTGTGTGCAGAGGAAAGCTCTCTAAAGGAACAAATTCCATTTTACTTTGTCTTGGACTAAAATATCATAATTGTACGTGAAGATAGGACAGCTATTACTGAAAGGGAGGTACAAAAGGGTAGGAAAGAAGCTAATGCAGCACTGAAAAAGAAGAGATGAGAGACAGCTTCATCCAAACTGATAGTGAAACACAAATTATTCCCAAACTGGCCTTTTGAGAGTATGCCATAAACATTTAGATATTAAGGGGCTGTGAGACAATGGCTGTTATTCCCTGAGTGCAAATGTAATACCCTGGAGTCTGAGATATTAGCACTTACTGCTCTTCTTTTTTTAGCCTGAAAGTCTCAAAAGTGTTCTAAGCATCAGCTGGACACACAAACTTATTTGCCTTCTTCAGGCAATCCTGTCCAACTGATCCATAAACTTTGTTTCAGAGGCTGGAAGCCTTGACTCGATTGTTTCTGTGGGAGTTGGAGATCAAGGCTCCTGGGAGGATTCTGCAGGGTACTTTTAACCTAATGTGAACATGATGAACAGAATTATACTGGTGATTAATGGATCTATAAAAGAGAAGTATTAAACCACGCTGCCCTGTAATATTATGAGTTACCTATATACGTTCTCCTTTCCTTAATCCCTCTCCAGGGCCTCATACAGAACTTTTTAGGCTCTTTCTCAGGCTGCCACCATTTGTTGCATTGCACTACAACAGCTGTGACATGTCTGCTGCATTTTGATGAAATTACTGGAACCAGAATCACCCATGGTGCAATTTTTCCTTATATAGATGATTTTATTACAGCAGGGAGATGTTACAGGGTTAATTAATTGTTGCTTATTAAGTGCTTTGAGACCTTTGAATGAGAGATGCTACGTATGTGCAAGGGATGATTATTAGTTATTAACAGCAATGCTCCCAGCTATTTGGAGGGTAAAAATAATTTAGTTTCATTGTGAAATATTAAATTTGCAGTCTAGTTGGATCCATGGCGCATTTCAGGTTGCAAGTGAAAAGCCAAGTATATACTTAGGTAGTGATGCACTGTGCCAAATTCGGCTTGTGGGAGTAGTTCCCATCAGTTGCCGTTGGAACAGAAAAGAGCTGGAAATGCAGCAGGTTGGAGAAACTGGAGGAGGGGATGGTGTGGGAGGAGGTTCCTGAGCTTTCAGTAAAATCCATAGGAAACTGAAGGGTTTGCAGGAATATTGAGGTACAGGCTCTAATTTAATAATTTAGCCAAGGTTATTGAACGGCATCCATTGCCTTCAGAGCCACCTTCTCCTTTTGAGGCTTTTTCCTAAAGATTTTCTCCATCAGGAGCAACTGTAGGCTTGCCTGAGCCTGTGGACAGTGTATCTGTGGAAAATCAGGCTGCCTAAGCTCTGGTATTTATCCTGGCACTCAGGCTGCAGTGCTATGTCTAGAGAGATATTTCATCGGTTCTCAAAATTTAATAACTCAGGGTGTCAAAATATGAGCTGTTCAATTACTGGAATCCCTTTACTCATTTCAGAGAGCTCTCTCTTCCCTTTGCTCCTTCTTGCCACACTTATTCTTTCTTATATTGAGGAATAAACTTATTTACTGGTGAGAGAGGAGGAAGAGACAGACTTTTGTCCTCATGTTGCTTCCCATGAAGGAGCACAAAGTGCCTTTTAAGGCTTGTTTCCATACCTGGAAGTTCAGTACTTGTCTCCATCCCAGAGATGAGCCCACTGACCGGGGGCGTTTTTGTGAAGGTTCTGCAGTGCCTCAGAGAGGAAGGAGGAAAACACAAAATGAGCTCTGTGAATCCTGAGCCAAGCAAAAGCGACTGACATCATTAAAGTTAAAGTCTGTCTCTAGGAAATGATCACTGACATGGGTAAGTAGCAGCTCTTCAGGGTGCTGACCCATCACAAAGGGGAGGATTGGGCAAGGTGTGAATACAGGTGCCTTAAAACATCCCCTGAGCTGGGGAATCCAGGCAGCGGGGCTGGCCAGGGTGTGATCTGTTGGGGTCAGTGCCCACAGCTCCTGCTGAATTGCACGCGAGGGGCTGCTCAAATGTGGATCTAGGTAGGAGAGAACCGAAGGAGCTGCCAGAGGGTGGAATGGACCCCTGCAGCCTATTTCTAAATTTGTGAACTGGCTCTAAACCAGCCTCTAGATAGAGCTGGAGCCCTACAATAGAGTATCTCCAGCTGCTGCACATCTTAGGTGCTTTAGGTTTGTGCATTTACAATCTTTCCCCAAGTCCCTGTCACAAGGACAGTGTTTGTCTTGCCAGAGAGGTGCAGAAGTGCCACGTTTCTGCTCAGGTATTCTGTGCAGCACATTGTGAGCACCGGGAGTCACTCTGCATGCATGGGCTGTGAGCTGCATGCTTAATGCCTCCTTAGTTGCTGCAAGCCCTAGTCTTGCTCTGCAGGTGCTGCAGGGATGAGCTTTACATACCCAGCGGATATGTTCAGGAGTCCTTGACGCAGAACTGCCTGATCAGAGCTGCTGCAGAATCCCCAGAAACTCAGGAAAGTGTATGTGGTCTTCAGTTCTGCTTGGATAAAATCTCTTGGAAGGAAAAACAACAGCAACAACAACCAAAAAATCACATATATCTGAGAGCCTTAGATGAAAGCACAGCTTTGGGGGATTTATTTGGGGGTTTTTGTCAGGTTTTTTTGGGTTTTCATCACTGTGCTGTGCAGTGTCTAGTTTAGGCCTGAATTGTGTCATCCAAGTAAGAAAATTTTTAAGAAGTGTGCAAGACTGTCTAAAAGGTTCCTCTCAATTTACTGGCATTATCCTCTAGGAAGTTTTCACCAATTTTGATGGACCTAGACCTCTTCCTGTTCTCAGTAAGCAAATATATGGGCCCATTTTCCAGCTTGATGGTTTCAGGGAGCTAAATTTTGTATGAACTGGCTTTATTATTTTGTTTTTATTTTATTATTTTATTATTTATTTGTATGAACTGGCTTTAATTCTAGAGAGTGAAGTTGTCTGTGAGTGTAAATCCCCTTCCACTTGTAGGAGCTAGCTGTGTATATGTGTATGGGACACAAGGAGGATTCAGCAAGTCTGATCAGAGGAATTTCCTGGGGTGAAGCCTGTTGCTGTTTTTCTGTACAACAACTGGTTCTGCTGGGTTATGACTGGGATCTGAGATACTCCTGCAATGCAGATGATGATAATAAAAATACCCCACATGTCATTAAGTGAGTCAAGGAAAACTCCACCAAAGATACAGTTAAATCTTTATCTGTTCTGATGGTGCAGGTAGGGATTTTTGGCTCCAAAAGCAGGAGTGTGGGGGAAGTTAGGGCAAATTCCACTGAATTCCTGTTTACCTTGGGCTGTTCTGTAGAATGAGATATTGCAAATGCTGTGGCAGGTAGAGATGTGCATTTGTCTCAGCTACTGCAACAGCCCAGAAATACAAATGCTTTCCATGCTGTAATTGTTTTGACTCTGGAGAATTGTTCTCTTTCCTGTGTTCTGGCTCTTCTGGGCTCTGATTGCCTGTCAGCCAAGGAATGTTGCTCAGCAAAGGGGAATGGCTTAGTGCCCATCTTTGTGGCTGAAAGACTATTTTATTAAATCTTTCTGGACAGTGTGTTTCAATTTCTATTGCTCCAGGGCTCTGGAATCTGAGCCACTCAGTGAAACAGGCTTCTGCTCCTCCAAGTGCCAGGAGTGATCTGAGGGGAAATGAGAGTGGTGGCCAAGGCTTGTGTCCCAGGATTCAGCCAGTGATTTTCCCACTGTGGGGGTGTTCAGAGAGACAGAAATCCCCGTGGGGAGATGCTGGGTGGGTCACGTGAGTCACCAGAGAAACACAGCCTCAAAAGACAAGGCAGAAAAGCAAATTGGTTTTCTACAGATGAGTTACCACACAGGGACTTACTAAAGATGATCTATAAAATTTGCAGGATTTGGTTTACTATTTTATCCATGAAACCATTCTTTTAATATTCGGCTCTTGCTCATGGGGTGGAAGGGATGTGAAAAGCATCTGCAGCATTATTAGCAGTCTCAGTGTAAAAGGGATCCTTTAGCAAGGTGTTGTGGCCGTCTGTTGTCTCCCTCCTGCTTGAGCCAGCCCCTCCATCCCAGTCTCTTTATTCCCCTGCTTAGTCAGCAGGTTCTAAACCAGGTGAAAGCAAACAGCCCTAAAAATGCTGACTTCTCAAAGTGCTGCACCCTGCCAGTCAGGCACCCAGGAACAGAAGTACTACCAACATCTTCCTCACAGCAGACTTTCATCTCCTTCTAAAGGCAGACACGTAAAAAGGGAAATAATTTACAAACAGTGATGCTAAAATTAAAAGCGTAGAAGAAATAATTCCTTATTCAACCTGAAGTAGGTGGCATACAGAAGAAAGAGGTAAAAAGCAAAACCAGTCTAGTTTTCCCTTCTCTGAATATATTACTTTTTTTAAAGCTTGGATAAATCAGCCTGGTGTATTAACCTTCCAGAGTGGTGGAGGGAGTGCAACTTGCAGCCTGGTTTTTATGTCTCCCTCCACTTGAGAGCCTTTGCTCACAGGTCCCATCTCTCACAGTTTTGTATTCCTGGGCAGAACAAACTGTCAGCCCTTTACAGCTGGAATGGGAATAGGTCTTGAGGAATGGCTTCTGGTACTGTTTTCTCCAGGAATCCCACAGGCATTCCCAGTGATAATACCATACTGCTCCTACTATTTTCCATTCCGTGAGCTGCTCCAGTCCCCTTGGCCTGGGCTTGGGGCAGCCTGGCAGCTCCGTGGTGGAGCAGAGAGGAGATCTAAGGCTGCACATCCTGAACTGGCTTTCCAGGAGTGCTTGGAATCTGTACTTGTACATGGGACACTCAGCTTTCTGGATTTATTCCACGTGAGACTCTTTCCAGCTGCAGACAGAAGTAAAAAAACCTGGTTAATCTTGATTTAATGTCCAGGCTTTTTCTGCCTTTTAGGAAGGCTCTTTCTGTGTAACTCAGCTCCCTCATTTCCCAGAGTATTTTAATTTTAATTGAAGACTCAATTGTACATTTGTACAGGTACAGTTGAGTACAGGTAATACAGTACTAGTCAATGAAAAGGAGCTTTATCAAAGCAGAACAGAATATTGTGGGGTTTTTCTGTTTTATTTGCTTTTGTTTTGCCAGTTGACTGAGGCACCAGGCTTTGCCTTTCCTGCTGCTGCCCTTCTCGCTGTGGGTCAGGGCTATCTATGAACCACTAAATGATGTATCAAGAACACTCTCTCATTTCTCTGCCTTCAGTGCAAGCTTGTCTTTGATGGATCCTAGCTGAATGGGATAAAATAATCCATGTTCACTGTGGAACACTACAGCTCAAGCCAGAAAAGGACCCCAGTAAAAACCCAAACAACAACAAACCCCTTCTTTGAAATTCCCTGATGTTTCTTACCCTCACAACTGCTTGAAGGGCCAAAGCTTTTAAAATCTTGTTTAGAGAAGATACTAATGGCACCTGATTCATCCCATAATGCTTCTTTAAACTGTTTTCCTGTTTTCAATACAAAATCTTGGGGTCCTGTACAAAGCAAGGTCAGCATTCTTCCCTGTTTCAGAGCTGAGGAAACTGAGACGCAGGCTGAGTGGATGACTTATGCAAGATCACACAGAGAGTTCTGAGACAACTACAAGAAGATGTCCTGCTTTTGAGCTAATTGATGCAATCTGAAATCCACATTATTTTCCATAACTGTCCTGGTGTGGGAACTCCAGCCTGTATTGCTGTATTAGTAGAGGAGCTGTTTTTTCCTGTTTTCATGGCGAAGATGAGTCTGGAAGTTCCTGTGGATCTTTGGGGGATGGCAGAGAGCACTTTTTGTAAGAATAAAGCCTTGTCTCACTGTTTCCCCTGGGTGACCTGAGATAGACTCTGCTCAAGAGCTCCAAAAGAAGGCAGGATATGAGCCCTGGACATACAGCTCAGGGTGCCAGAAACCAGTCCTTGCTCTGGGCCTCTGAAAATTGCAGAGGGACTGTCAGGAATGGAGGAATGGCTGGTGTGCAGGGAAGAGAGAGCTGGAATGGTGGGGGACAATGAGAAGGAAGAGGGCAAGAAAAATATGTGAGCACAAGAGGCTCAAAGACATTCTTTGGCTTCTTCTGCCTCCTGTGCTGGCTCAGCCACTGCTGGGGCCATGAAGACCCCTCTTAATCTACATTTCCTTTTCCTCTTTCACTGGGAATGGAAGAGTCATGTGTAGGTGACCCTGCTCGCCCCCTCTTTCCCTCTCCATTTCCTTTCCCAGCAGCGTCTCTCTGGGATACACAGCCATCTGGCTGTTTATTGCAGCATGAGCTGAACTCTTAGATGTGTCCTTTGGAATTTGGTCCTGGTTTAGTGATTTCTCTGTCATTCCTTTGCATTTTCCATACATCTCGTTCACGCCCCCGCAGCCACTGCTGTGTGAGTGCACTTTGTCCTTTTGTATCCCACGTACTTTCATGTTTCCTCTTTCCCCCAGAAATTCTCAACACTTGTTTGGTTTCTATTATTTTTATTTGATTTTTTTCTCATGTTTCTCTGCTTCCTGTTAGCACAGGGAGCACCATCCCACTCTGAAACAGTCAACTGAGTGTAGGCATCAGCCTCCCTCCTCCTCTAGTCCCATCCACCCTGGGTCAAGACACTGACCTCAGAGGCATTGCTGGAGGTGGAAAGGGAAGATGCAAACGATTCCAAAGGAAGTTCAGCTTAAGAAGCTTTTAAAGTTCAGCACTGGGATAATCAGCAAGACTCCTTAGCCCTCTCCCTTTGTGCTATGAGTAAAATGCACAGTACAGTCTGCTTAACTCCTTCACTGCCAGCAGCAAAGATGTTGGTAAAGAGATAGGGAAACAAAAAGGAGCATCTTCCATGGAAAATCCATCTGTTCTGTATTGGTAAGAAAGCACGAGATACTGAGAGTATAATGATGAAGTAGAAGTCTGTCCTGGGTACTTTCATACTCCTCTCCTCTTCCAGTATATCTCACAAGAGAATGTTAGCCCTACAGCTGCTGGAAATTGATTTCTTGATGGATTTCTCATGAATGAATGGATTGATGCTGGGAATGAAATCTTCATTTGTGTCTGGTGGTGAGATAAATTATGACTGAACCTTTCTCTCCTCTCACAGATTAATTCTCTGATTCTTAGGGGTGTCCTGTGCAGGGCTAAGAGTTGGATTTGATTATCCTTGTGGGTTCTTTCCAGCTCGTATTCTATGATTCTGTTAGAGTGTTGTTCTAGGCTCTTTCAGTACGTAAGACTTTCTCCTTTTCATTTCATTCCTCTTGCTGTAACAGTGAACTTGCCATGGTTGTTTCCTTGTGCTGGACACCATCAGGGCAGGGCTGAAGGTGAAGCTGATGCTCCTGTGCCATCACACGTGTTCCATGTGATGAGGAGCACGCAGGGCTGGTCTGCTGGGATCTGTGCTGAGGAGGCTGAATGGCCACCTCACAGTGGCAAAGGATATGGACCCAGAATAATTAAACAACTGTGTCTCATTGCAGCTCATGACAGCTTCCAGATGCTGCTGAAAGTGATTCCAGATGTGTTCTTGGGAACCTCTGGTTGTTGAGAGCACCCATGTGTTGGCAGGGTGAGAGCACATCCTCTTTCCGAGATGCACGTGGCATCCCTGCCTTTCTCCCTGAGACATGAGAGGCCGGCAGCACTTAGAAATACCCCCACAGGGCAAAACATTTCCCTGTCCCTCCGGTGCCTCTGTCCTTCCAAGAGCTCACAGATGTGCACTGCTGTGCAGTTGAGCAGGGCACAAAGGGTTGTCTCTGCCTGTCACCTGTAAACCCTTTACCTTACGCACAGTTACTTTTAGGGCCCACTGTGTCCCGCCGTGGAGACATGCAGACCCAAAGTGACCTTAGTGATTCTCTCTTCTAGCAGCACAAGGCAGGAATTTCTCCTGGTTACCCGCATACCCTTGGCTTTCCTGGCCTGATACCTCCCCCTGCTGTTCCCTGTCTTTTTTGGCGCTCTGCATCCAGCTCCGTCCCAGCTCTCCGTCACTCCTGCTGGTACCTCCGGTAACTGCGGAGCTGAGCTCGGACTCTGGCGTGGCAGAGGAGCAGAGGCGGGACAGTGGGTGAGGCTCCCGGAGCGGGAGAGTGTCTTTAAACGGAGATCGTGGGCTTGGCATTCTGAACGAGCTCTGAGTGGGGAAGGACTCAGAAGTCACAGGGGCTCAGCTCTGGAAACCCCAAACTCAGCAGCTGAAGGCCACTCTGGTACTGGCTGCAGGCACTTCTCTGTTTCCCCACCTTTAGGACAACACCACCTCCCCATCTCCCTCCTAATGCTGGCTTTAAGAGATTTCCCAAGCTTTGCATGGTTGATTTTTTTTTAATGATAGTTTATGTGTTCAGTCCCAGTGTCATTAAAATTCTTCTTTTGTCCTTCCCAGCATGAACACTTCAAGGCTGAGACTGGTTTATATTTTAGTGGCTTTCAAGTAACAAATATAATGAATTATATAATTATGGGAGAATATAGGGAGGAAGAGGAGTGTTATTGGTGCTCATTCCAGCCCCTTCACTACACCATGCAAACCACCCAGTATGAAGCAGGCAGGCAGCTTTCCCAAGGAGTGTGCAGGGTAACAGTATTCCCTCTGACCTCTGCCCCGGAGGTGACAGGGGAGGAAAGGGGCTTCATCATCTATGACAATGCCCCAGAGAAAAGGAATAACATTAGAGTGTAAAATCTTGGTGAAAGGGACCATTTTTATTGCATAGGGATTCAACCTCCCACACAAAGGATGTTCATCCCAACTGGGTGCCAGCCTAGTAAAAGCACTTTTAAAAAGAAACAACTAAATGCACTGCGAAGCAAAATAATAAGTAGAATTCGACACATTACAAATAAAACACCAAACAATCTTATTAAATCAGCACTTAGATGCTAGAGCTGAATGCATTCAAATTAGATCTAAAGCTTTGATATTGCAGTCTCAGCAGACGTGTGAATTCCCTGTTACAGGTTCCATCACATGAAGGCTTTTTGGATGGTTTTCTAAAGATGCTATTTCACCTCAAAATCACCACCCAGAGCAGCCCAAGGACATCTGCATTGAGCCAGTGGATAACTTTATGGTACGTGCCTTGACTCTGTGAATGTGCTGCCATCGCTTGGTAGGAGGGGGACTGGAAAAATGGGATGAGAAGGCTGGGCTGGAGTTCAGATCATGTGGTTTATGCTTCTCTCCATGGCAGGAAGTGGCTGGTGGTTGTTGCATGAGCCTGGGGAGCCCTGTCTGTGGATGTTTGTTTAGAAACACAGTTGCACCAGTAACACCACAGTGCTAGGTCAGTTACAATGGAATTGGCTCCAATGGTTTCCTTTTCAGCTCAAATGTACTGCTCCAAACTGACCTGTCCTCTCAAACCCTAAATCAGGCTGTGCCCACTCAGTGTTTTCCAGTGCTTTTAGGAAAATCATACTTTGACTGATGGAAAGCAGAGCTGAGGAAACCTGTGTGGACTGAAGACCATTAGTGTCTTCCCCTCTTTCTGGGACACAAGAATGTGATTCGTGAGGCTGTTCCTCTCTGTGATGAAGAACTACCCAGAAACAGGACAGTCCTGATAGTGCTGATGGGCAGGAACTGAGGATAAGGCTGCTAGTGACTTAGGAACAGAAGGAAGGAATGACCTAGATTTAGGCAAGATGGTTTCTATAACAAGTATAAAATACTCATCCAGGCTCATTCCCTAGTCTTCTATTCCCCAATTTTCTACGGTAGGTCTGTATTCAACACTGTAACTGTGAGCCTATTGTACCTTAAGTGTTTTCATAACTTCTTTGAGCAGAAGGATGCAGACTTTGGCTGTGATTTTATTTGGTCCAGCTGGTGAACCTGTCCTTGGCTTGTCAGGAGACAAGGGAAAATCCTCTATTTAGATCAGTAGAGATCCTTCAGGGAAGGACTGTGACATAAGACATCTGGTTACACTTGGAATGCTGCCGTGAAAATCACGCTTATTTCCCTAGACAAATCTCATCCTTCATCCTTCCCTCCAATTCCCCACATGTAAAAAAAAGGATAATATTGCCTGATCTGTGGATGTTGGGAAAATGAATCCACAAGTACTTGCAGGGCACTCAAATGCTGTGGAAAAAAGCTCAAAGAAAAGCCAACCAATAAAGAGAGTGATGAAGAACACAGGCCAATGTAAACCATTCCTTGGCCGTGGTACAGCTCCGTTTTAATGACTCATGGTCTCGTGCAGTGTAAAACAACACCTCGCTTTCTGATAGAACAATAGCTTTATGTTGCATCCTGCATCCAGTGCTCCCAGACACGCACAAGGAAAGGCAGTTTTATGTTTTATACATGTTTGCTTTTCAACCTTCAGAAAGATTTAAGGGGGGTTTATTCCAAATCTGCAGCAAAGCCAGTGTTTCTTCCTGAAGATTAGTAATTAGATCCTGTGGCAGCACTTAAATATTTTGGTGATGGGTCCTTTAAAAGCATCTTAGATTAGATAGTCAGATAGGAATGCATGATAATAAACTGAGCAGACAGGGCCATGTGCTGAGTTACTCATTATCACTTCAATCCAGGCTGAATTGTGTGAACATGCCGACACTAAAAAGGCAGAAAAGTAAAGTGGGCTTCTTAAAAATAATGTTATTTTTTGCTCTCCATAATTGATTATATACACATTACTCTAGAACAATCCAGAAGACAGGACAAGGAATATGTCATTTTATGCTTGCCTGTCTTTTGCTGGCTTCCTAAAATATTGCAGGTTTGAATAGACATGATGATACTCTGAAAGTCTAAATTATGTTCTATTAAAAACTTTATAAATGGGCCCTCCATGAAATAGCAGCTCTGATGGCAGCGAGGCAGGCTGTGTTTCAATGGATGTTAGTGGGAGCTCTGCTGCCTCCAAACACAGGATTGGGCACTTGTAGAGTGGAACCTGATCCCAGAAAGGCCCTGCGGGATGCCATTCACAGTTATGATTAGAAATGTCCCAGGAATGTGTGGGGAAGGATGAGTGCACAGCCTGCCTGAGATAGTGCCAGCATGGTCTTCAGCTCTCTCCGGAGGAGCCAGATGGCATTGTCTCTTTTTCCCAGTGATTTTGATTCGATAAGGTTGCCTTTTCCATGTGCTCCCTCAGTCTGGCTGCAAAGGACCTGGGAGAGGGGGAACATCTGACTTTACTCTTTGCTGTGGGATTCTCTCAGAGTTTGCTGCCGACCCCACTCCCCAGTGCTGGCATCCAGTAACCTACTGCAGCACTCCAACAGCACAGGGACACCACGCAGGACCTGCTCAGCCTGACAGCCAAATTTCCATTCCCATCTTTTTCCAGGCTCTCTGGCAGCTAATGAATCTCTACAAGAGGTTTTCCTTCCTTTTGTCGGTGTAATACATTTAAAGCCTTGAGATCACTGTACAGAGACCTAGCAACACTGCAGCACTAATAATGTCGTTCTGAGGGCTAAGTCAGCCAACAAGTCACTGGCTGAGTATAATTTCTTTGACTATTTGTCATTATCTCCAAATATGCTTTGATTGCTTTTTTCCTTGACATGCAGACTTGGTGATTTGTCTGACATGCTTTGAGCTTTATTTAGAACGAGCCTTGGATTAATTGAATATCTCAATTTTTAATTTAAATCCTGTTTTTAGAAAAGACTTGCAACTGCAAATTTTACCAGAAGGTGGAACTAAAGCTCCATCTCCCAGGAGCTGCTCCAGCATAACTGACAGGCATGTACTTAAAAGCCTTGGATTCAGTTAGTCCTTTCTCTCTTTCTCTCGAGGCAGCTGCTGGAAAGAACTCTGTCTAACACTGCGAGTGGATTAATTATTCTATTAGATTTGTTTAACCAAAATCTAATGTTCTGAACATCATATTGTGTCTGAAGGGACTTTTAGTACTTGTTTAAAATCATGAAGATTTTATTATTCCAGATACTTCCTGAAAAAACCCTTTTTTTGTTCAGTCTTCTGGTGCTTTAGCTTCTCAACAGTTAGAGTTTATCAGGCAGAGATGTGACTATTTCTAGTAACACAACTCAGGGAGCTGGTACTTTTAGTGGAGTGTTAGTACATTTTGCAATGAGTTATTGGGTCATATTATTCCATGAGAGCCCATTCCAGAGGCACTGATCAAGATGCAGGCCCCGCATGTGAGGTTGTTCCTTTTCAGCTGTACACAGAGTTCTCCAGAGAGTTGTTAAAGCAAAGAACAGCAACAAAAAAAGGTGTGTTGCAACTTTCCCGAGGTCACAGTGCTGGCAAGTGGCAAGAATTGCATCCATCTCCTGAAACAGAGTTGTTTTCAGACAGCACTGTGCCTTCCCAGGGCAATTATAATTTACTAATTGTTCAGTTTAGCAACAGATCCATTATCTGTCCCTCCTGTTTTTTCCTTCTCTCTCCCCTCCCTTCACCCAGAATCTCAAACCACAGCCAATTCTGTACCTCTTTTTGGGGAAGAGAAGTACTCAGAGAGACTCATAGCCTTAAATGTAATGGAAACATTTGCTAATGAATGAGCCCTTGTTATGCGTGTTACAAGGAAACACTTAATTGACAGTGGCCACCAGATAACAGGGTTTAATTAATAAATCTATGTGGCGTCACATACACCACAGGAAGGGATTACAGGGGTTAAAGTGTCTGCCTGGTGGACTTTTATGGAAGAGTTGTGTTGCCTGTCTTTTAACATGAATAACCCGCGTGTCTGTGACCCAGCACTTGCAAAGGGAGGGTCAGTTGGTTCTGAGAACACAGCAGCTCCGTCTGGCTGTTTGAACATGGCTTGGATGGCATCTGAAGCACACCAAAGGCACATTTGTTTTATTGCCTCTCCAGCCAGCATCTGGGTTCCTGTGCTGCTGTCTGTCCTACTGCACACACGGCCCTGAGCAGGACAAACAGGCATCTCAAACTCAGCAGTTAATGACCGGGTCATTAGTGCCTCAGACAGGCTGTCAGCACCCACCTGCCCAGCGGCAGCAGGTTCCCAAAACAGGGACTTGATAACTGTATTGATAAACTGATGAAGCTCTGCTGACCTTCCTCTACTCGTACAGTGACTCCATACCCAATGGGGAGCAAGGCTCCGGAGATCCCACTGCAGTCTGTTAGGGAGGATGGATTACTGTCACTCTGACCTGCAAGGGGTTCTCCACGTTTGCAGTATGATGTGAAAAGGTCACAGAGAGTCCAGAACTCCTGATCAGTCTGGCCTTTGATAATACTGGAAGGTTCCATGCCAATGGAACCAGGGGGTGGAACGAGATGGGCGTTTAAGGTCCCTTCCCAACCCAAACCATTCTGTGAGTCTGTAATTGTCATCCTCTTCTATTTGCACCTCATTTTAGACCTGGAAGTGTTTGTTTGTGACAAACAAAGGGGTAACATTCACAACCACCAGCAGCCCAGAAACACTCACCTTTAGCCACTCTGCTCCTGCTTGGATGCACATCACTCTCAGAAATCCCTGCAGAGGGGACAGAAAGCAGCAGCTGCCCACGTGAACCTTTGCCCAGGAGAGCTGAACCTCCCAATATCAGCTGGCCAAGCCCTGTGGAACCAAACAGAACCAGCCTCATTCATCCTAGCCCATGGGCCAGGCAGCACATCTCCTGTTCTTGTGCATGCAAAGTGATAACTGGGCAAGAGGGGAACAAAGGCTCTCTGCCTGAAGTGGTGCCTCAGACACAGAGAGCTCTTTGGGACATGGCAGAGTTGTTTGTTCTCCTGCACACAAGGAGCATCTTGGAGAAATGTGGCCATACCAGTTCTGCTGAGAACAATTAGGGACAGAAAACCCTTTAACCTGCTCTTTGCCTTCCCAGCAACCAGCTGTGGCTTACCAGTACAACCCCAGTCACCATCCTTTGCCTGAATGAAGATGTCATTGTCCTGCCTTTAGTATAGATATTAAAAAATAAATAAATAAATCACACTAAGTTGAAAGGAGCAACTTTTCTCAAGGATGCAGGTCTTTATTGTTAACCAGTTACTTATTCAACTAAGAAAACAGTTGGACCATGGAGACCTAATTAGCTGGTAATTATTCTCTAGCTTTGCCTTATCTGGATCACAAGACAGATCTTTATCCTCTATCAGTAAAATCCCATTGCAGGCAATGGAACAGGAATAATCTGTTAAACTGGATCCTGTTCACAATCCCAATATTCTGGAAGAATGGGGGTTTTCACATGCAGGTCCGCAGAAACATCTCACTGCAATTACTTTATTACTATTAATCACTACCAGGCTATGACGGAGTAGTAGTAAGTTGAAAAGAAACTTGGTTTACTATGAAAAATTGTGTATTTTGATTTATTCTCTAGCTGCAGCGGAATCATCTCTTTCTGTTCTCTTAATAGGAGACTTTCCATAAGCCTTGACTCTTCTTCCATGTGTTAATGTACAGACCTACTTTTAATGCTTCTGTATTAATATTCTTCTGGACTTAGAGCTACAACTGTGGAAACCATAATTTTCTTTAATACACAAAGCACAGAATAGGACACAGAGAAGAATTAAGACTAGGGAGTCTCCAAGTGCTCCCTGACCCCCATAGCTCATAAGGAGATTTCCTGCCTACAACAGGGATCCATAGCTGGTGAAAATAAAATTTTGTGTGAGCTAGAAAGACTTCAGAAACAAAGTCTAGAACATTCTTCTTTCTGTGCTAAAAAATACACTAACGGGAAATTTAGAATTGAGAAAAAAGAGCTCTATATAACAAAGGATGAGCTATAATAATATGCCCTTACTATAAGAGCTTGGACCTTTTTTTTTTCTTCATGGCATCCTTCTAGGCAAACATTGTGCAATTATAACTTATATAAGCTCATTTTACATTAACCTTGCCTATTTTAACAGTTAAAACACTTTATTTTCAGTTGCTGAGATTAATATTGAGCTACTAACACAATATAAGCAGCAAGCAGAACTATTCCAGCTCTCTTAGATGGTCCTGTGCCCTTCTCACAGTGCAGAGGGTACTTAGCACAATTACCCCTAGTTAGTGCTTGCAGGTCGAAGTGCAGGGACTTGGACATCTTACAAAAAGGGGAAGATGAGCTTTCCTTCAGTTTATTTCTTTTTTTTCTTCTCCTCTGTATAGCAGGAAGAGTTTCACAGCAAAACATGAAATCATCACTGGGGAAGGAAGGTGTTGCCCCAAAACGAGAGCATAAAATGGAGCTAAGCCATGAAGAATTTAAATGTAAAATATTAGTGTAGTTAAGTAGGAGCACATCTGGAATATGAAGAAATGTTAATGGTAGATTGGTGGCAGACAGGGAGCAGGAACAGGCTTTCAGGCTGGGTCTAGTAACCTTTCTTCCCTGTGTTAAAGATACTCTTCAATTGCTGCTGTTGTTTCCTCCAGCAAGAAAAGTGGAACTTTGTCTGCCCCGGGAAGTCTTTGAATGGGTGGAAGGCAAATGAGAACAATTCTGCCTTGCAAACAGACACGATGAGGATCTGTGCAGTCTGGGTTAAGCCCTGAGTGAAAGACACTGCTCAGGTACCAGCTGAGACAGCCCTGATGCTCCCAGGAGCAGTAAGATCCCTGGCAGTAGGGATTAAAGTCTTTCAGAATGCCATGGGAAAAGGACTGGGGAGAGTGGGCAAGGAAATAGGTACTGGTGAGAAGAAAAACAGCTCAGGGTCAAGCATAAGGCTGAGACTATGAGCAGAAAAATGGGACAAATGAGTTAAGGGACCTGGGGGTGCTCCTTAAATAAGGGGATTGGACACCCTGAACACATGTACCAGTTGTTTGATGTTCTACTCCCCCCTTGCACTGATAACACAGTGAAAGCTCTGGGGCTTAACGATTGGCACCAGGGTCTTAACAGCTACATGTATTTGAACGTCCTAATTACTGGGAATGGCAATGGAATTAGAGCTGATTCCTCCCTGTTCCTCCCTGGCTGGTTTGTCTGATCCCGAGGCTGGGGTCAGGGCCTGTCTCTGCGTGGAGCTGAGATTACCCAAAAATCTGTCTGTGTTGCAGGGAAGGGAAGTGAGGCAGAGCCTGGAGCCGAGCAGTGGCACAACCTGATGGATTGCAGATTCCTGTGGGTGCCTCAGTGCTGTTAAGCAATCTAGAGTGTGACAGATTTGCTTCCAGAGCAGCACTGGTGCAGTCAGGTTGTTGTTCAGAGTCAAACCTTTTAGTCCAGGGTTGCTCTGAGGGTTTCAGTGTTCTGAGCAGTTCTGACTGAGCTGGGGCTGAAGAAGCTGAGTGCTCTGCAGGCAGACCCGTTGTCATGCAGAGTGTCCTCTGCAGCATTCCCAAACCCCTGGAGCTGGATGCTGGCTCCCAGCTGATGTTGAAATACCCAACTGCTGCAACCCAGGCAACAAATCCTTCTGGGAATGGCACAGTTCTCCAGCTCTGGCGATGAAATTGATTCCCAAGCTGTTCCACAGGTAAGGATTCTGTGACTTTGTGGAAGGTCGAGGAATGACACAGAGCATCATAGGGAGCTAAATTAGGCACTTTTAATAGGAGAGAGACTCTCTCCTCTGTGTTTCAAGCCCCAAACCCTGCCTTGGCTGGCTTCCACGCACACAGCCAGTCCTCTGCCTGCTCCTCAGGAGGGTAGATTTGGCCAGGACCTCTGGAAAGCACTTCTCACTGTAGCTGAGGTTTTCCTCTTTCCTTGTTTAGAAGGAATTAATCTATTTATAGGCATGATCAGGCTCTGCAACTCTGTCCTTCCCTTAGCACTGGGCAATGAAAGTCCTGGCTTTACCTGTGGATGCAGGAATGCTACAGTTAATTTTGGTATGTTCTGTTATTTATTGAGTCCCAGAGCCCCTGTGTCTCCTTGTTCGTCCTTGTATTAATTAAGCACAAGTTTATCTACAGCAGTGAATTGCAGCAGCACAGCACCTGGGCAGTGAAGAGCAGGTCCTGGGCTGTTCCAGCATACTGGGATAACTGGGCTTCTGGCTGGCAGCTCCTGCTCTCTGCAGCCTGTTGGGAAGGGAAGCCTGAGCGGTCCCTGTAGGACACTCAGCCCCTGGGCTCTCTGGGAATGGTGGTCCTGGTTTCTCTTGGGTGACTGTGCAAAGATCCATGGGCAGGTTTGGAGTGGGATCTTGCAGAGCCCAGAATGATGAAGGCTGTCTAGAAACCATTAATAAAGATCAGAACTTGATGGCATCAATAACTCCCTTTGGGCTTCTTGCAGGCTGAGATAGTGGCAGATTGTCAAAATTACTTAACATCCTGGAACACCACCCATTCCAGTATGAATAGGTTTCTTGTGTACAGCTCACATGACCCTGGTGTTTTCCTGGTGTCTCTATGGAGACTGGAGACATTCTTCTGGTCTATTGGTTGGGGATCTTTGCTGCTTTCAGGTAAATTGTCTTGTAGAAAAAAAAGCGCAGAGATAATCCTCTGAATAATGAATAAAGCATCAGTCACAGAACACCGAAACATCCTGGCTGTTTTATAGAAG
The DNA here is from genome assembly GCF_017639235.1 of Corvus kubaryi. Taxonomy (NCBI): domain Eukaryota; kingdom Metazoa; phylum Chordata; class Aves; order Passeriformes; family Corvidae; genus Corvus; species Corvus kubaryi. The sequence goes on from NW_024581119.1 coordinate 6,120,956, forward strand.
GAGTTGCAAATATTTTGATTTTTCCTTTTTAACACGCTACCAGCTTGGCAGAGATTTAGCAATACTTGTGCAAAAAATAATTGGCCTTAGGCAAAGCTGGATGAAGCAGTGAGCATTCACATGTGGATCCTCATCCAAATGAGGCTGGAGCATGGATTAAAGAGTGAAGCAGTGTTAGATTTGGGAAGCCTTCCCTGCCAAAAATTGGGGATGCTTTTTGAAAGATGTTCCAATTCCAAACACTCTTATTCTCATGAGATTAGATACTTCCCCTCACCATTGGCTTCAGTCCCTCTAGAAGAGTAAATTAAATGAGATTTTTGTTACCTTGGCCATATTCAAACAGTTGTCTCTGTTTTCACGGGCATTCTGGAGAGGACAGCAATGTGGGTAGGAGGAAGATGATGGTTGGGTGCTTCCTTCCCCTTAAGGGTGGGTTGTCACAGCAGTGTGGAATTCACTGGAGAAAGGGGGCAAACACTGTTTATTGTCCCATGAATATTTGGGATGACTAGTAGGGGACCCGGTGCTTCTGTCTTGCCCAAACAGAACCCTCAGGTGGCACAGAATGCTCCTTTGCATTCCTGGTTGCCACTCCCAAACTCCTTAGCCCTAGTTTATACGTCCAGAATGTAGCCTCTTAGCCATAGCCTGGAAAAACAAATCCCACTTGCTGAAAGATGGGCTCTGTTCCTTGGCATAGCCTCTGGTGTACGTGGTGTCTGCACAACTCCCAGAAAATGAGAGACACCCCATAAATATCTCTTTAAATGCCCTCAGTTCTGCCAGTGGGTCTGTCTCAGGATCCATAGTGATTTATTACTTCTGGTTTGGTTCCTTGGTGCCCTCTGTAGTGGCCCAGCAACGCCCTGGGAGCTCATGGAAATACTCCAACTCCAGTGCCAGAGCCTGGTTGGGTTTTGGTAGCAGTAGTGCCTCGGGAAGGAGAAACTGCTCAGGTGCTGCTTGCCCTGCAAAGAGGTAACTGGAAAAAGTTAACACAGTCTCACAGCCCCCAGTGTGCTGTGGGGGAAAAAATGAGGTCACAGAGGAGAATTCTGGGATTCAGATTCTGCTCTGCCTGGAGAGGACGTGATGGTGAGTGAGGTCTGGCTTCTGTCCCAAGCATTAACAGAGGGAAACTTTGCCTCAGTTTCTCTGCATGTAGATCTGAGGCCATATTGAGGTCTCCTTTTTAAGGGATTTTGCAACTGTGTCATGAGCCTGCCATCAGCACTGATAAAAATGGTTATTAGCTGTACTATTACTTTAAATCAGAGCATCTTTTAACTAATTTGGGGACTGGCCAGTGGCTCCAGTCACATGATGAATACCCTTATACTCTATTTCTAGATGATTCAAAGTTGGCTCTAGGCAAGAGAGATTAGGTTTACGACTTGAGGCAGAGCAGGAAATAAAACAAAGGTGTCCCAATTGATAGTTCAGCTGTCAGTATGATTTTATTGAAGAACGTGACTCAAGCTTTGGTTTATTCTGAGCACATCAAGGACACCTTTGTAGTGTTGCTGCCCTAAGCCCATGGCTGTCCAATAAGGGACAAAACCTGCTGGTGGAGCCAGGAATGGTTTGGAACCACACAAATGCTGCGGCACAATGGCGGGGATAGGGAGTAGGAGGAGAATCAGTTGGACTTTACAGGGGAAATAATGTAATTGAGTATTTGAGACAGCTTTGGGGGCTGAAAAAGAAATTCAAATGAAACTGATGGACTTGGAGCAGTCTTATTCCATAGTCACTTAGGCCAGGAGTGAAATTTGGTTGTAAAGATAAGCTGGGAGCAAAGAGCCCCCTGAAGGCGATGGGGTGTATGAGCTTGTGCAGTTGCTGCTCTGCAATTTCTGTTTCCTCGGCTGCCCAGAGGTATCATCTTCTCATCTGCAAAGGGGCCAAGGTAAAGTTCAGGGCCAACAAACACTTCAGTTTCTTTTCCATCCTCTGCCTTTACAAGGCTTTCCAGGAGATGGGGAGGAGACCCTGCTCAGAGGTGCCTTTCTCTCAACGAGCATTTCTGTCAGGGGAATGTACAGGGCTAAGGGTTCACTTAGCCACCCATCAGGTGGCTTTGCCTTCTATTTGCATGTGTGGGATGTTTTACACCGTCCCTGGCTTAAAGAAAACATCTTCCTGGGCAATGCCCTTTTCTCTGGCATGGGGCAGATACTCAAAACTCACTTTATTTATGTGAAGCAGATGCTGAGATCTTTTAGTCAAAGGGATTTTAATGCACTGAGACCTTTCACGCTGCGAGGACAAAGCCTCTGGATTCCCTGGAGCGAAGTACTGGCCCAAATTGTGCCTTCCTCTTTCTAGCCACACATTTGATTTTTCTATACTAGATCAAGTATCAAGCCAAATATCTTGCTGAAAAAGGCATACACTTGAGATCAGAGTGTCAGTGTTTAGCAGGATTGATTATGTCTGTACAGATCTGTTTCCAAAGGTGGTTGGATTTCACTGGAAAAGGGACTTTTCTAGTGAAAAACGTGGTAATGTCAGGGGCTTGTGAAAAGTATCTTTGCCCTTTCGATATGGAAACAGGAATTCAGACTGAGAGTCAATGCACTTTCAGGTCTGGCACTTTAGTTTGTTCTGTCCATTCTGTCAAAATGGGCTTGCATCTTGAATTCTTGTGGAAACTGGTGAGCTGAAAACCCAACAGACACAATTCTTCTCTTTAGGCAAACAATCCCAGTGTGCTCAGCAATGTACAAATACAGCAGCAAGTGATCACCACCAGCTGACTCTGCCCTAAGCAGAGCCAGGTACTTGGGTGCTACCTAAACCACAAATTTAGTAATACAGCAGCAGCTTAATTCCTCTTGCCTTAATCACTGTCTCTTATGGTAATGGTTGTGCTGGGACTGAACAAGTCAACTCAAAGGTGCTTAATCATTTTCCCAAGATGCGCCACACCTGTGGGTCTCTGGCACTGCTCACAAAGGGCCTGGTAGCACAAATTGACTCCAAATTAAAACTACTTGTCTCCAGAAACCCCAGTTTAGAGAGTCTGCTGCCGTATCTCTCCTGATTGAACACAACTGCCCTCCTGGACAATCTATTTTCAGCTCTCTGGTGCCGGGCTGACCTCCCCGTTTTTCCTTGGAAATGACTTGTTACTGACTGACAGGCTCACAGCAGTGCTATTTTCCTCCCCAATTCTGATTGAAAAAGTGCTTTAATTAGTGAAATGCAGGATTGTGTCCCTTGGATTAATTCCCTCTTGGAAAAGGGCAGAAATCCTGGTCCCTGGCTGTCCGGCTGCCGTTTGTGCTGTGCAGGTGCCGGCCTGGCGTGCACAGACTGCGTCAAGTCTGCTGCCCTCCAAACCTTCCTGAATGTGCCTTTCACTTCCCAGCCTCCCGTCCAGCCCCAGCTCTCGGCCACAAGAGAAACCTCAGGGAGAAGAACTTACCAGCAAGGCTGTCCTACAGGGGAATAGTCCTGGGACTCCAACAGCTGCTCCGGGTTTGAGTCCCCTTGGCAGATGTTCGCTATTCCAGCCACTTCATTAATTTTGGAAACAAAACCCCTGATTATTCCTGACCAAAGCACCCCTTTTTGATTGACAGCCAGTGTGTGTTTCATACAACATAACCCACCGTATTGCTCTGGCCACTTACTTCTTTAAAAAACATTAATAAAAAGAAATAAAGTGTCTAGAGATGTATCAGTGTGGGCTAATGCCACCTGCCAGTTCATCTGCTTGGGCTCAGGTGAGGGCATCACATTTCTAGAGTATGGGCAGAGGTGCCAGCCACACACCTCTGGATATTCAGCCCTTTGGATGTGAGAAAGAAACATTTAAAGACAAGCAGAGTCTCTTGTCCCGCCGTCACTTGTGTGCGAGCTCGGTGAGCCCATGGTTTGCTTTCCCTCTTGATTTCTGGGCTGGATCTGGTCAAGCTCCCGGAATACTCTTTAGGAAACATTCCTCTGCTGCATCGTGGCAGGTTTTGCAAAGGCAGGAAAAGCAGGATAAATGTGAAGTGGGGGTAGGGGGGCTGCAGCTCCTGCCTGGACCCCGAGGAAACACAGAGCAGTAAAATGCCATTCAGTGCTGCTTTGGGGCTTAAATCAGTGGCTTGCTCAGGCTGTTGCTTCTGAAATATTCTTTGCAATACTTATCAGCAAGTACTAATTGCTGAAGTTAATGTTGCTGGTAATTACTTTGTTTCCTAAAAAAAAGAAAAAAAAGTGTCTGAAAAAGGTGAAGAAAATGTGCTCCTGAAATGGTTTATGTCTGAATGAAGAGGTGAGTACTCATAAAACTACATTAATAACAAAGTCAGTTCATCTGCTTAAATATCCGTAGTTTGTTTAGGAATTAATGCAGCAGTTTAAGTAATTTTTTAAAAGTTATATCATCATGGACGAGAGACATCCTTGAAAACCTTAGTTGTTATTATTCTAGTTAAATTCCTCATTGTAAGATCACTTTAGTTTCTCAAAATAAAATGAAATAAAACCATTTCCAAGCAATTTATTTGAAATGAGAATTTTGTCCCAACGGTTTAAAATGAGCAAAACATTTTGCTTTACATTTCTTTTAATATAATTTTCTGTGCCGTATTTTTTAAAAAAATGTAATGAGGTTTTAAGAAAAAAAGTTTAATGGATATATCGAAAGTCTGATATATCCTTGCATCTGCCTTCCAGTTTGGACAGTGTGTGGACAATGCAAGTTTCTTATTTTGATTTTGAGTCTCTATAAATGAGAAACTTTATTGCTGAAGTTAAAGTCAAATGAAACTGTGAATTGAAAAAAGAAATAGTGCTTTTACAAAAGAGGTTAAAGATAGCTTATAGTGTTTTGAAGGCTTTTAAAAAATACAGTTGAAAAAATAAAAGTTGTTCAAATCATTGATGAAAGTTTGAGATGGTTGTTGCCTTTTGCAAAAACAGATTGAGTTTTCTGTTAATAAAATAAGAGTTTGCTGCCATTTGGATTGCCAAAGCATGAGAACTGAAGGACGGCTGATAACTTTTTGCAGATTATATTTAAATCCTTGTGTGAAACCTGCAAATAATATTGGGGGGGGGGGGGCGGTGGTAAATCTCCATAATGAGCCTCTCTTTACCCATTTAACGTTTGTGAGCTGGCCGTGGGTTCTGGAAAACCTGTAGCAACCAGTTAATCCAAGGATTCCTCCCGATACTCCTTTCCCTGAGTAGGGTGTCCTGGTGATTCCTGTCGGAGGCCAAGGAGACAAGAAATAAAACTCAGACCTCAGCCTGGAAGGAAAACTTCTTCCAGAGGGGGAAGTCTCAGCACCCCTCATTAGAAGGGGCGGAAAGCTCAGCTTTGCAAATATCCAGCTGAACTAAGCAGGGATCCACCAGAGAATCATGTCAGACGCGGGGTCCCAGTAACGCTGCTCCGGAGAAAAAGATCTTCTCTACAGTGCTCCCACAAGGCACCTATAAATAGGTAAATAGGATTTTTTCTCCTCTGCCACTCTCCAGCACTTCGCGGCTCGGGAATAGGTTTGGTGCTGGTCGGGGAAAGCTGTCAGGGCCGGGGATGAGGCACTCTCCTCCGGCAGCCCGCATTTTAATTTTTTTTAGGTAATTACAGTATAGAGAACAGGAGGAGGGGGAGAAGAAAGGAGAGAAGCAAAAGAAATAAAGAAAAAGAAAGAAGAAGAAAAAGAAAAAAGAAAGAAGCCAGCCCCAATCTGGAACCTTTCACCAAAAGAAAAAAAAAAAGCCAGCCACACACCCCAGTATCTTAAAATAGCGAGCAGGGAGGGGAGAGGAGCGGCGGATCCTCCCAGCCCGGCGCAGGGTAACAATGGTGCTGGCGGGGAGCAGCGGGCGCCCTGATTGACAGCCTGAGCCTCCTAAAAAGGCCGCGGAGCGATGGGAGAGATGCTTATCGGCGGCTTTATATAGCGGGGAGTCGGCGGCGCGCAGGGCGGCGGAACCGGCGGGCACAGCGCGGGCACAGCGTGGGCACAGCGCGGGCACAGCGGGACGCGCTCGGGGCGCCGGGCGCCCATGCGAGCCGGGCGCGGCTCTGGCCGCCCCGCAGGGGTCCCGCCATGCACGGCCAGCCCCAGCCCCAGCCCGGCCCGCAGCCCCCGGCGCGGCTGCCCGCGCCCGGCCGGCCCAAGGCAGGCAGGAGGCGCTACAAGACCTTCATGATCGACGAGATCCTCTCCAAGGAGACCTGCGACTACTTCGAGAAACTTTCCCTGTACTCCGTCTGCCCGTCGCTCCTGGTCCGGCCCAAGCCGCTGCACTCCTGCGCCGGTAAGCGCGACCCCGGCGATGCCGCAGCGAGGATGCGGCGGGCGCGGAATCGGGGGGCTCGGGCGAGCTGCTCCTGCATCTCATGCAGTCCCCCGAACCCTGCCTGAACGAAGCCCGGCTTCACACCCCATCCCCACGGGAGGGATTGCTCCCACTCCCTGGGTTTGCCAGCGCAGGGATCGTTGTTAGTTACTATCGGTAACTAACAGCTATCGGTTAGTTACTATCAGTTTTTAGTTACTATCAGTGTGCCGTGGTGGGGTTCAGCCTAATCCTCGTCGGGTTGTTCACTGGAGCCAATACATACCCAGTGCTAATGATCACGAGTTAAGGAGCTCTACAGGAGTCCAGGTCTTGTAGAAATCGTCCTTCATCTTATGCTCATTGAAACCTCTGGTAGTTTTTTCATTACGTCTGAGTAAGTACAAAGAAATTAATAGAAATATTGTGAAAGGAAGAAAAAAATCTATAGAGGCACAGTTTTGCTACCCTAAATTCTCATTTCCTTTGAAAGAATGTAGGTTATTTCTAACAGCAAAGATGGGAAAATACTTGTAAAGATTTTGCAAACACCACAAATAAATACACACAAGCGGCTCTGCCCTGCACAGGCAACACGATGAGCGATTGCGTCTTGACCATGGGCATTATAAAATTTCACAAGCAGACTGGTCTAGTGTGCGTGTTTAAAAATCCACATTAAAAATAAAAATAGTATTCTTAGAATGCATTCCAGATTTTAAAAAATATTTTTAAAAATCCCTCTTTCTGGTGAAGCAAGCAGTTTTCCAGATTTCTGTTCTTCCCATAAGGCCACCCTTCCAGTGGTGACGCATAGCGTGTCAAGAGAAATGAGACGATGAAACTGCAACTTAAAAATACATTCTTCAAAAAATCTTAGATACTGAAAAATATTTGTAAAGGACTAATTACCAATAAAAATAATATCTATTTCAAGGTCACAGAATTCTATTTTTCTTCTTTCGCTTTGCTGGAAAAAGCTCATTTTGCCTTTGTATTAGGTTGTGTTTAAAAACTCAAGGCCTGTACTTTGGCTCAGGTTTGTTGGTTTGGTTTGTGGTCTTTTATTGCTGAATATACATAAGAAGGATCTTTTCAGCTCTTAGCAGAGCTGTGCTGATAGAAAACTTGCTGTTAGGGTACCCTAAGAGTTTGAGAAGTAGAGTAAATCCTTGGTCCAAGCATAAATCTTCCTTCAATCTCAATATTTATATTGTAAATACCAGTTATTAGAGATCCAGAAGGGATTAGGAGGCTGGATCAGAATTAAGACCCATGATGACCAGCTTTTGGAAAGAAATTGCGTGAGCAGTGTGATCCTCCACCAACATGTATTTCTTCCAGCCGATCTCTGCGTGACGTCCCTTGCCTTCCCTAACTAATTGCTGACATATTTTATAAAAGAACCAGTTGTTAATCAAGATATTGCTGACAAGGGAATTTTTGAGAGCTGATCTCTCGCTACTGCGTAGTGAAATTCAGTGCTTGGCCAGAACGTGCCGAAGGGGTTTGGTGTGTGGCAGTGACGCACAGAGTGCCCGATTCTGCCTGCAGACCTCAATCCATGTGGGCAAGGAAAGATGCTTTTCTCTCTTTCTGTAAAGAAAGAGGATGAATTAGAAAAGAAAGTCCCTTTAGCACCCAAAAGGAATATTAACCTGGATATTATCAATGTCCAGAAGCATGTACAACTACCTCGGCATAAAATAATACAGTCTGAATGTCACCTAATAGATCCTTGGGATTTTGGATGGGTGAGGCACTCCCCAGCAGCTGGTTTGACACTCACCACCCACCATGGGGAAAAAAGGAGAGAAATTTTTTAGATACATAGTTCTTCATCAAATATAGCAAGCATTGTCTCTGCAAGAGTAATATATATTCAGTAAATAATACTAATAATCCTCGTATGATTCAGCAGTGGAGTCAGAGTGATGCCAGTGAGTCTCTTGTGGTTACTCTTCAGTTAAAGCCTTATTTTCTCGTTGTGCTTGGGATCTTTAATGAATTCACCCTCAAGGTTGTGTTTCTAGCCCAAGCTCTGGCCTGTCCCTGTGTCAGGCTGGATTGTGAATATCTGCTTCTAATGGACTAAGCTCTATGGAATTGCAGTGCCTGTGAAGTGAAGTACAGAGAGAGATTTGCTTGTGGGATTAAAATCATAGAGGAAACCTGCTACCAAAGTCCACACTTCCAAACTGTCAGATTCTAAGGTGTATAGGCACAATTAAAAGTCTTACAAGTATTAGGCAATGGGAATGGTTTTTTATGAAAGGAAACTATTGGCTAAGAAATGGATAATACTACAAAAGATACCTGAATGTGAAAGAATTTGAAAAGTACAAAATATAAATCTGTAACTAAAATAAAAAACCAAATCCACAAAGACCCACAGAGTGAAAATAAACAAAAAACCCCCTCCCAAGCTACTTGGGGACTAAAGGCTGCAGAAATATAGCACTATAGAAATACTGTATTGCACTTAACTTACTGCCTGAATTTCCTTTGCCTCCAGAGTTAATCAGGAAGGGAGTGAGCACTTAGTCTCTTCATGATCTAAGAAAATGAATCTTAACCTAAACCACAGAGATTTGTTACTGTACCATCGTAGCTGGGACTTGGGAGCATTTGAAACAGCTATGAGTAATGAGTTACTCCAGCTGAACATCTTCTCCGTGGCTTTTTCTCAAGGCAGGAGTCAGGGTTTGTAGGCGTTTTCATGGGCTAAAGAGTTAATATTTCTTTCATCTTGGGTGAAGTCAGAGAAGACTGATATGCCTTTATAATTTATTTGGAGCTGAAAGACATAAGACGTTGTACGTGTGCAGCATGTGTGTTCAACAACATCCCTGGTTAAGTGAAGAGAGATCAGAAAACTTTGGTAACCCGATAGAAAAGAGTTTTTCTTTTGGCTGTGATGAATTGCTGAATATTTAACTGGGTGCAGCTGAATTGGAACAAAACAGATTTGTCAAGTAGAGGCAGAAGGAGGTGGAAGAAGCATTTGAGACTTTTCTGGTGCATCTTGGGGTTGAAGATTGACGTTTTATTTGTGAGTAGCGTTTGTGAGGTCTCGTGCAAAGCTCACCAACGTCGCCGGGGAGATTCCTATTGAAGAGAGCTTGGAATAAGCCCCAACCCAGTTTTGGTTTTTAGAAAGAAAACTGCAATTGCCTGTGAAAAGGTTCCATCATTAGTTTAAAGTTTGGTGTATGAACATGTATTGTGGTGTTTCTTGAGCCAAAAAAACAAGGCTGAACCTTGAATACCAAATCTATAATGAAATGCTAGTCTGGGTTCAGAGCCATTATGATTAAAATTAAAAAAAACTAGAAATATTTTCTGATGGTGATTAATGCCACTTTGATTTATGATTTTTTGGGCTGTGATGGCTGAGTGAAAATACTATTTACCTTGTTTCATGATATTTATATTTTTATTGGCTTTTCATATTATGTCACAGTTAATTAATTTGTAGAAGTAACAATACAGTGTTCATACGCTTGGTTTGTTACAGTGATTGCTGACAGCTGCTTTTTGACCTAGCAGAGTCCTATAGGAATCATTTTTCAAGTTGCCTTTATATCATTTTTCAATTAAAAATATTTGTAGGCGAGCCTATTCCTATTCTAGTTTGTTTCCTGTATTTTTCATTATCTTGCTTCAGCGATAGATTTAAAATCCTGTTGCCTTATTGGTAGCGTTGGGCATGATAAAGAATCAAAGGACACTGTCAGTGTGCGATGTTACAAGGTCAAATTAGAAAAGTTTCTTATTTATCACAGGAACTAAAATAGTTTGAAAATGAAAACCGGGCTGGGGTATGGAGGGGAGCTGTGTGCCATCCCTGGTCTTAGTGGAATTTGTGACATTGTGTATTAATAATCAATAATACTGGTCTTGGATGGCCTTTTTAAACTCTCCAAATGAACTGAGATGGCTGGATTAAAAAGAATCACATCGCCTTCAGTTGCAGAGTTCAGTTATTTCAGCAAAGTCGGTAGTACAAATTGTTAATTGTCTGTGCCATGTATTCATTTGTACCAGGCCCTATTCCAGAACTTATAAAAAAACCTCAAATTTGAATGTGTCTTAGTGATTTATAATTTAAATCCTAATGAGCAGCAGAGTAATTTATGTCTATTCTACGCCAAGGTTTTTTACTAGTCCATATCTCAGGTAGGGCTGATTTCTCTTTAATTGCTATACCAGAACACCTTGCAAGGCAAATATATACGTGGGATCAGTGTGGCCTTGCTTGTTCCTGAGACAATTGTCTGCTGAGACATAAAATATTTACCTATGTTTTAGGGGAGTTGTGCTGAAGAGGATTCTACTGCTCTATGTACATTTAAAAGCGCTGCAACTTCGGGAAGTGAACTTAAGTTTGTCCATTTGGTTTTTTTGGTTTTTTAGAAAATTTACTACTGGGCTTGCTGGTCTGTGCAAAAAGTTTCCTTTAATGACCATCAATAATTATTATTATTTGCTCCCTTGAAATTATTATTGGGATTTTTGGTTTGGTGATTGGATTTTTTGGTTTGTTTGGTTTTGTTGGGGTTTTTTTTTGAGTTCAAGACGTTCAAGATTTGTGTGATTGGGATTTTAATGTAGGCAAGTGTTTAGTATAGAATTGCTCAGATCTTGTATTCTTCTCTTCCAGTTCCATGTCTGTCTTCTGTTGTTTTATCTTAGGATGAAATTTTGAGCTGTCATTTTCCTCATATAAAATGATATTTTCTGGATTAAACTCAGTGGTACTTGCAGCCGCTGGGGCCTTTGGAGAATCATTACTTGGGAGATAAAGTGTGAGCTTTGGTCCTTCTGGTCCTCACCCAGTCTCCTCAGCCTTTTTAGGAAACCATGGTGAGAAAATAGATTTTTTTGTGACTTAAAATAGCTCAGTTTTTATGCGAGACCTCACAACAAGATTCCTTCTGATTCTCTTCCAAAAGGTCTTGATATGGCTTGATGGCAAGGCTTGATTTTGCTGTGGGACATTACTGAATATTGGTGTAGAAGCCATTTCTTTTGCTCAAATACTTGCTGAACCTTTTCCTTTAAATTGAACAGATATTGTTACAATTCCTGGGGGAATTCCTGGGGGAAGGCAGCACGCTTGGGAAAGGAAAAGGGAATCCACATAGTGCGTGTGTTCTAGCACAGGGAAAAATGAGATGGCATCCATTCATCATGTTTCCAGTCTGAAACATGACAGCTGGATAAATCCCATTGAATAAAGCTGATGTGCAGTGGTGGGTGCACCTTCTGCCAGACTCCCTCGGACCTGAGTGTGTCCCGCGTTCCCCGCGCCGGGCGCCTGAAGCTGGGTTTGGATCGTCATCCCCAGGACACCGCCGGGAATGCAACGGCATCCCAGGCAATGGCACAAGGCCTTGGAAAGGGTTTTGCTCTTGTGCTGTGTGAAGTGATTGCTCAGGAGATCTACATGTCTTAAATAGCTCCCGAGTCCGTGAAACACCTGTATCCCAAAATGTTGAGGAAAGCAGGCCAAAATGAATCTGTGTGTTTATACAATAGGTGCCAACCTAAATTGCAAAGCTGAACCTGTCTCCATGTAGAAATCTGCATTGCTGCAAGGCTGTTTGGGATTTTTGCTGATTATTTGTGCAAACATATGAAGAAAAAAAAGATACTTTGAAAACTGCCTGTATTTATTTGGTTTAGCTTACAAAGATCAACAGAATTCTATAGGTGAGTAGCAAGAAGTAAAGGCAAAACCAGAAAGGAATTTTATTAATCCCGAGAAATACAAAGTGCTTCCTCTGTAGATGTCTTTGATCCAGTATTAGTGAAGCTACTGAGTATTTTTAATAGATATAAGATAGTTCAGAGACAACATTTCTGCCTAGAGATGGCAGAAGGTGTAGTCACAGTTATACTGCTGTCTCTGAGCATTTCTCTGAAAACCCAGAAAAGTCAGGATTTGCTGTCAGGACTGTGTCCCTGCTCCTGTAGTGGGATTTATTCAGCTGCAACATTGGGAAAAATCTGAGTTTTCTCAAATTCTCCATAACTCTCTGTCCATTTTAGCCCTACAAGGAAAAGCCTGTCTGTGGACGAGGAGCACTTTATCAACCAAGGTAAATAAAACAAACCTATGGACTGAAAGTGGATTCCTCTGTAACTGTTGTAGATTGGGCACAACAGTTAATTTTAAAGAGCTTAGTGTTTTTCAGGGTGGCCACCTTGGGTTTTAAGTGTTTTGATGTCTTTAGTAGAAAACCTAGTTCAGAAATGCCCAAAAATGGCATATGGGGGATAATAACGGGCTGGGTGATGATAAATAGATACTTGGAGAAGTGCCTGTTAATTTTCTTTGCTGGATTATATCCAGTACTAGACATGGCATTTCAGAAGGAAACTCAGATTTGAATCTGGATTTGAAAGCAGATCTCACTTGGACTTAGCAGACAAATCTGGCTCTAAAGAAATTTCAGTGCTAGATATTAAAATATCTGTAATAAAGACTTACTTTTGCTGTCTTATCTCAGTACTGTTAATAGTGAATAAAAGGAATTAATGAAAGGCAAAACTACAGTGAACAAACCAGAAGATCACACCCCAGTGATTGCAATAAAACCTACTGTGGCAAGTAATCAGCATTGTGGTTGTGGTTGGGCATGAATAAGCATTGTGGAGGAATGCTATAATGGGAGGCATTAATGAATGTGGGATTCCACTGGGAAAATTGACACCTACGCCTCATTTTCTAAAGCTTCAAAGCTGGCACTGGAAGCACAGTTTAAATCCATCTGCTCAGTGATTTAGGTTTAAATGCAGCACTTCCATAAGAATTGTCCTCCATTTGGCCACTGCTCATGGAGACTGTGCAGCGCAGACCTAGTGCCATTATTATTTTGAGGACTTTTCTTTAACTTGCTGCTCTAAAATGCTGGAAAAGACCATCTCACCCTGTAGACTCAATGACCCCCAGCACTGCTGCCTTCAGGACAAGCTGGGCATGAACAAAGGCAAAAATCCTCGCTGGGGAAGGTGAGGAAAAGGAATGGAGAGTGTTTGGAGCTGATGTGTTGTGTAGAGCTCCTATCATCCCACCAGGCTCAGGGAGCAGAGCAGGGCAGTAACTAAGGAGATTTTGTGGTTTTTCTGCTGTTTCCTTGTGCTGAGCAGTCCATTTATTTCCCATCTGAGCATGGGGACAGACAGCTCCCTGCATCACAGCCCTGTAGCGTGTGGATGGGAGCGTTGATCCACCTTCAGGAAGGATTTTCTGCTGATAGGAGTGGAGCAGGTTTGGGTGATGGAACAAAATCTGTGCCTTTCCAGCTCAAAGCCACTTCCATGCCCTCGATGGAGGCCTCTGAGGAAGGAAGATTTGCGTGGAATGCGCACAGTGGATGGCAGAGCTGGAATTGATCTTCACATCAGGAACCGAGCTCTGGAGGCGCTTGCTCAGACAGTGGCTTGAGTTGTTTCTAAATCCACTGCTGGGTTTGAGAAAGGCTCTGCTCTCGTTGCTCAGATGATTTAATTGCTTGATTCTGCTGATCTGTTTCTTCTGCTCAGCCCTTGGTAACTTGTCCAATGTTAGACGTGACTGCGGCCCTGCTTGGAGCCACTGGAAACCTGGGTTTGCATTTGCAGGCCATGTACAAAATCTCATCACATCCAAGTGAAAATAGGAGAAGTCAGAAAAATTGGTGGTTTGGATTGTTGGTAGATTGAAAAAATAATCATTATGTGTCCTTTTCAGTTCAGAGCAAACCAAAATGTTATAAATTAAGCTTGACAAGGGAGAAGTTTAAAAAGTGTGTGTATGTGTAAGATCAGAGAAAATACTCAATCAGGAATAAAATACTGAAAACTTATCTTCTAAAGGCTGAAGCAAAACTTTATAGCACTTTCCTTTTAATAGACATTTGGCAAAGCAATGAAGTTGCTTTCAGTATTGCAAAATTTTATTTATTTTTCTTTTTCAAGGAGAGAAAGTTACAACCAAACATTTTCAGTCATTTCTATGTAAGAATTGCTCCAGCTGGATTGCAGAACCCAGGACATGTAAACAAGAGCTTCGCTTGCTAGGAAATAACAGTTCCTTGGAAAATTTGGGATGTATTTTGTGATCTCAGTTGTATTTGTGTGAAGTCTGTAATAGAATAGGATCACAGTGACAAGCTAATGGCAGCTGAGCAGTGCAAGTCTGATGTTATCCATTATTTCTTGGGTTCCCAGAATTGTGGGAGAATTTAGCTGAGAGGTTTCTATCCCAGAATTCCCAAAGCTACATTTTAATGACATCTTTAAAAATACAGAGATTTGGTATTAGGACTTGGCTGACACAGGAATACTTAATATTTTCCATTTTCCAGTATTTTCCCTTTTCCTCTAACGCACCTTTACATTTTGACCCATTCTTGGCCAGAACACAGCTCAGAACAACACCCTGTTACCAGCTGCAGGTATTTCAGGTGTTTGGGAACAGCTGAGATCCATTTAAGTGACTACAGAGAAGGGTAAAGAACAATCTTTCAAAAAAAGATCCCCATCTTCCCAAACATGGACCCCGGCACTGATATTCAAAATCTTTGGACTGCAGGCAGCACATCCAGAATATTTAAGCTCTGTCTAAAACACAGAGCCTGAAAGAACCTTAACAGATAAATCTGCTTTGTTTTTCATTTTCTGTTTTAAAAAATCACACTTTTTTTTTTTTTTTTTTTTTTTTGAGTGAGAGGAAAAAAAGCAGTTTTCCAGAACTTCCTATACAACAAAATTACAATTCCCTTTGGAGATGTGTTGACAGAAAATTTATGAATATATGGTCTTTTTCTCCAAGCAACAACCTTCCAGCGACCTTAAAATGTGTTTGGATGTGTATGTTCAGGTCTTATCTTGTAAATTCTTTGACATGCCAGTGGTTTCTATTCATGTAGCTCGCTGTCTGACTACAGCAGGATTACTCATGCAGAGAAGGGATTGAATTGGAAGTATTTATATTTGCCCTGTATTTTGGATAACCTGACTACTCAGTTTTTGGATTTTCATCAGAATAAGAGAGTTTTCCATGCAGTCACTAAGTCAGTTTTAAACACTTGGCCACCATTTGCCTTTGAATATTTCTTTTAATGATTATTTTGCAAGTCACAGAGCAGTTAAAGGCTACTTTTCCTGCCAGTGCAAATTTTTGGGTTTTTTTCAAACTGGGATTTCAGCTTACAGGGTTGAATTTCATTTGAATTAAATTTTAATAGACATCTTGAGAACTAATGTTGGAGCAACAAGTTCCTGTACCTTTGAGTGTGCAGGTGCCTATTGCTACATCCAGTGTAGAGCTGCCTACGTTGATTCATTAAAAACCAGAGCTCTGTTGTGTAAGCACAGAAGGATTGAAGCTTTAATAAAAACACGTCCTTTTCTTTTAGAAGACAGAGAAATGTGCGTGATATGTTTGTGGTTACTTAAACAGGGTATTCTATGACAGATTAACCTGTCATCTTTGAAATAAAATTAGCAGTGGTGGTACTTTATTACGGAAAACATCTCCTTGCATGTCGCACATAACATGATATGCCTTATGGAAGGCCGAGTGCTCTGGGTGGTGTTTATTCCTGTGGCTCAACGAGGAAAAATATGAAAAGGCCCCCTGAAATAGAAACCAGTAACATAATCATTGATACAATAAAATGGTGAGAAGTCTGAAGCAAATGGGGGGTTTTTTCAGCCAAAAAAAATTAGCGAGTGTTTGTGAACACATTTCATTTCACCTTCTGCCTGTTTTGTTCCAAGCCTCCTCTTGACAGCTTTGCTAACAGTTCATTTTGTTCCTGTGGTGACTAAGCTGTGGAGGAGCTGATATTTGGAGGTTTCTGTGCATAGTACCAGGCAGTTTGGGGCTCAGCTGTGTTGTGCTCATGGCTTTCCTCAAGCAGGTCTGGTTTAGGTGGCTGCATATGGTGAAATTCTCCACTGAGGGTTAGGAAGCTGTGCCAGAAGTTAAAAGGGTTGGTTTCACCTTGTTGCAATAAATTACAAAGCAATCATAAATGATAGGAAGGAGTTTGATGAAGTGGGTGAGGAACAATTGATGGATTATTTTAGTTAAAATTACTTAGAGCCCAGTCCAACTCCCACTGAAGTCAATTAAATTGTAGCTGGATCAGGGCCAAAATGAGTCAAATTCAATTATGCCTTAACTGTAAACATTTTAAAGCTCATCACTGTAAGGTAGTTCAGCACTTAAATTGCATTAAAACAAAAGCATTTATGAAATCCCGACTGATTTTATTTTATTTGTACAGCCCTACTGAAAGCCCTTTTTCTTGTGGCTGCAACAGAGACCTCTTTGGCTGGTGCCTAATCCCCAGAGCACTGGTCTGTTGTGAAGAGATGTCACAGCCATTGATACTGTAGATGAATTTGCCCATCACAGACTCGCTGCTGAAGTGATTGCATCAGAAGAGGCAGCAAAGATGACTGAAAGGAGATTGTAGAAATCCCACTGCTGTTTCATCTAATTGTCAAGATTTAGAGAGCTTACTTGTGTAAGTATCAGCTCATAAATAAATGAAACTTTTTCATGAGCTAATCCCAGAGCTGGAATGCTTATGGGTATTCATCTGTTTCTCAGCTGAACAAAGTACAGCATCCAACATATTATTTAAAAAGAAATAATCTACATGATAAAAAGGTGGATTTATAAATACATTCAAGTATGGTGGTGTTTTCACAAAATTGGGCAGGTTATCTTTTAAATCATTATTGTCTTTTAAATTGTGATTCACAGGCTTCCTTTAAGACAATTTATGTATTTTTAATACATTCTGGATTGATTCTTTTTGTTCTGTCCTCAAAATTTTTCCTTCCTGTCCATTCTCCAGCAGAGCCAGGGAGCAGCTCCAAGTCGCAGATGTAGGGTTTTCCTGGCTTGCATTTGTCTGACTGTCTTGGGAGGTCAGAGCTCCACATCCCAAGTGCCATCCCATCAAAACCTTGGGTTATGGCAAGCTGTGCAGACAGCAGGGAATGTCTGCTCGCTGGGATCATTCCGTGGGTGAACTAAATTCATCTCTGCACAGATGATCTCCCAGTCCATGCCAAGTGCTGAGAGCGCTTCTGCAGGTGTGGGATTGGTCTGGCTTGGCTTCTGTCTTTGTAGCAGTGGTGCGAAAATGAAAGATAGGGCCTGATCCTGCTTTTAATGGCATGACATCACTTTGGCTCTGTGAGGTTCTTTGTGGAGGATGGAGGTGCTGGACACGTGTGGAAATGGAAAAGATGGATTTGACTGCATGCCCGGCTGGCACAGGAGTGCGGGAGTGTCTTATTGCTGTGTACCTGGCTCCATGGACTGGGTTTTGGTCTGGAAAACTCAGTTTGGCAAATCACTTCCTTTTCTTTTGTGCTCTCACAGTTTTTGTAATTGTTTTTGCCTTTCTGTTTTCCATGTTTTCTCTTAATAGCAGGATCAATTAATAGCTTCCACTGTCACATTCTGCAGAGCTGGCAACTATGAAAGAGAAATCTGGCCTTCGGAGAAGGGGAAAAATTATACCCATCCAACAGCTTTAATCAGGAAAAGGGACAGAACTGTGATAAATGTTAGTACAGGACTTCTGTGGCACATACTCACCCAAGGAAAAATATTGTCCCTTTTCTTCCCTGTCACTGAGCAAAACCACTACCATGAGAGCAACAAGACACTTTCGTAGCAATTGGTGACTCTGTGGCTTTAATATGTTTGAAAAGGCTGATTTCTGTGATCCAGGCCTTATTTCTCCCTTTTCAATATTAGCACAATTAGTCATGATAAAACTTGTAAAAATGCATTAAAATCAGTTGGCAGCTTTTCAAAACCTGAGCATTGCTGTTCCCTCCTCACAGACACTGCTCAGCACAGCCTTGGCGTGGGGGTTTGACTCATTAACTCACGACTGAGCTCAGCTTTGGGGGTGCCTTTGAAAAAGCAAACCCAGCAATAAAGTTCTTACCTGCTGGTGGTTTTTATCTCTGAGCTTCCACCCACAAAATAAAACTGGTGCTTTCCTGTAGTAAATTACAGGATAGAAAATCCTTCTGGCAATGAAGGATAATGAGAACCCTTTCATTCATCACAGTGTCTCGTTGGTGATTTTGGTCGAAGAAAACCCTTCCTTTAGAAGAAATACCTTGGGAAAACTCCTGATATTTCTTCTACTTCTAGGAAGTAGAGCCAATGCTGAATTTCTGAGTATTTCAGGTGTGATTTTGAGGGTTGCCCTGTGCAGGGCCAGGAGTTGAATTTGATGATCCTTTTGAGTCCCTTTTAACTCAGGATATTTTTGATTTTAACTCCTTGCTGATGATTTGCTGGGACATATCCCACTTTACTCTGAACCACTCATGCCTATGAAATATTTACTGAGTATTTCTTACATATGGAGTAAATTATAATGGAATTGCTGCCACCACCCATTGCTGTAATGTTAATTAACTGAAAAATCCACCCAGAAGAAAGTTAAGTGTTCATTTCCAGTACCTGGTGTGTAGCTTTGGTGTAATTTGAAATGTGATGGACTATTAATTTGTCTTCTCAAAATGTTTGTTTTCCCCAAAGTCAATCATGGGTCATTTGCCTCCAGTAATTGATACTAACATTGGAAATACTTGTCCAGTTGATGACAAACTGAAGTGTTTGACAAATTACCAGCTCTGGTTAACCTGGGGCCAGTTTACACCTCAGGAGAAAATTCAAATACACACCTCATCTAGATTTTCTCCATAAGAATTTTCTTCATTCAGGTGTCTCACTTGTTACAACTATCAGTAAATAGTGAGGCTTAGGTATTTTTGCCTGCTGCATATGATGTCCAAACATTGCTTTTCTCAGTACCTCTTGATTTTCCTCCTGTCCTCACTTATTTTCTCCTTGAAGTCAATAGAAGTTTTGGGTGTGTAGAAAAAGAAAAGGAATTGCATCAGACTGCAAATAAATTACCATTTTCTGCTGAGCATTCATTTATCTGGCAGCTTGGGACACACCGTGTTGGGAGCAGGGATGTCTGAGTGGAGCTGGGTTTTGCAGAGCCCAGAGAAGAGCTGAGAGCTTTGCAGGCAGCGCTTGGTGCTTGGGCCATCCCTACTTGGCTTTGTCCTTGACTTCATGTATGACATGGAGCCAGCTGAATTCCTCATCCTTCCCGTTTTCTAGAGAAAAGTGGTGCTTCATTATGCATTTGTGCCAAGTATTTTAAAATTCTTTGCTAAGAAATGCAAGAGAAGCCCAAAGTCATATGGCCAGTGGGGACTGTGTATGTGTAATTGTGTGTGTGTAACTGTGCTCTTCATGAGTATTAATTAAGTACAAATAAAATCCTGTTGTTTTCTCCCAGCAGAGAGAATTCTGTAGGAAGGAACAGACTTCTCCACAAACCACTTTAAGATAGGTATTTATTACTTTGCAAGAGTTTCAACTCTTTCATCACCAATTTTTATCCATCCTTTGGTTCTTACTGGGGTTTTACACCCTGTCTATGCCCTGTAGGGTTCTTCAATTTGCTCTTTCACTGTCTTCCTTCCCTTATCTCCCCATGAGCTCTTTGCTCCCTCAGCACAAACTGCACCTGAGAACGTTCAAGTTCAAGTCGAACTTTTGAACCCATGATGTCAGGTTGGTTTGGAATTAGGCAAAACCAGTTTGCCCATCCCTCGCTGTAAAAGGGTTAATCCTCTAAACTATTGAGAGACAAGGGCAGGGAATTATGAAAGGAGCCCCTGTTTTATAAGCATTTGTATTGCCAGTGCTTGAATGCCCATAATAAGCAGGTTGTGCTGTGATTAATGACTGTGTTTTACATGCTGGCGATGGATGATGTGTCTCATTGGAGAAGCCATTTATTTTTATTCAGGCTCCTCACCCCAGCAGCACTGGAAATGAGATGTTAACGTCCTGGTGGGAGTGTGTTTCATTCTCAACAAGTTAATGAAACGTGACCCACTGAGAGGAGAAAATAATTTAAATGGTGCCTTTTCCTTGCCTCTTTTTAATGTGTGAGAAGGCAACTTACAGGATTATTTTTTCATACGGGATTTTTGTTTTTCCTTTCAAGATTCTTACTTTGTTCCCTCAAAATTGGAAACAAGTAGGAATGTGTTGTCATTCTGAAACTTAATGCATTTGGAAGGAGAAAGCTATTCAAATGCCTTAAACTTTCTTTTCTTAATTTATTTTTAATAAAGGACCAAAATAATTTGAAATCTTTAGGTATTTGAGCCAATTTTTATATCAGATTATAAGTTCCTTATTTTGCTGCAGTTTCAACTGCACTCTTCCCTCCACTTTGTCATTTTGTACGTGTGAAGGATGTGGTGGTAGAGTGTTTGTGGTGGTTGGAATACACAGAGTAGACACAGAACTCATCTTTTTATTAACCAACTATATCTTTATATCCATATGGATTCAACGTTGTATCCATCTAACATCAAGGCTTTAACTTTTGTGGAATGGCTTTAAGAAAGGAGGAAAAAGACTCTAAAAAGCACTTTTTAATTAATGGGAGAAGATCTATTTCAAGGCAGCGAAATGGGCTGCAGCGTCCAAGCAAATCTTTCAAAAGCTCTACATAAACTGAAAGTCCTTGGGTCTCCTTCCCAGCAGACCTCCTGGGATGGAAACAGGGACAGCTGTGGGCATGGCATCAATACTTCAACAGAGAGGGAAAAATGAGCAGGATGTTTAAAAAAAAAAATTTAAATGAAACCGTTTTTCATATATGGTTCATATTAAGGCTCTTGTGGCTCTAAGAGTATAAAAGCTCCCTCAGAACTATCACACCATTGCTGAGCAGAGCAAACCAATTCACGTGATGGGTCAGCAGTGTTGGGTGTTTTCACCACAGAGCAGTAAATGCCAATAATTGCCTAAATTCTCTGGACAGCTTAATAACATTCCAGGTGGGATACAGCCCCTATTTCAGAGCTTAATGCAAACACTGTCAATGTAAAGATTTTGTCTGTTTGCATGTGGAAATGCCAAATCTAAGATGAGCTTCATCCCAGCAGTGCCAAATCAGTCTGGTAGTGGTGAGATTTGGGAGATACATAAAATATTCCCTGCAGAGTTATTTAGATCAGCATCATGTTAAAATTGGCAGCCACAGCTGATCCTGGGCAGAATGTCTTTCTTGGGTGAGGAGAACTTTAAAAAAAGTTGAGCTGGAAAAGGCTATTTTTGTTGGAAAAGCCACACGGTGCTGTTATTGAAGGAGTTCCCGTGGAAACACTGCTGCTTGCACAAGAGCAGGACACATGCATTGCTTCAAAATTAACATATATATTAATGGCACATTAAGGAATTTCATAATCGTATGACACAAAGAGAGTTCTCAGCACAGCGCTCATGCAATCTATTAATGGGCAATGTCTGCAGGGAGCTGGGAGCTAACAACACCCTGCCTCCCCACATGGCTGCTGCTGAGTCCTTTCCAGGCCATACAACTGGTGGGGTTGGTGTTATCTCCCTTGTTTTGCATGTGGGGAAAACAGAAGTCCAGTGGGGTTCAGGCAGTTGGCTGAGATTGAACATTAAGGCAGTGCCAGGGGTGGAAATACTGGGCCTGAGGTCGTGTTTCCCCAAAATCTACACCTAAGTGAACAGAACTTCATTCTTTTGGTGCTTTATGGGACAGAGTAAAGTTGGTGAGAATGTGACAATATTCCCATCAGCCCAGAGCTGTTTCCTATGCTGGTGGGAATGATACCCCCGCCCACGTGTGAAGGGAAGAAAGGGCTGTGTTGCTTTTTGCCTATTGACTTTTATAACTGGCATTGGAATGAGATTAGGAAGCCCCAGCATCCCTGTGGAACACAGCAACACCACATTCCCCAGTGACAGGGGCTGTAGGGAACTCAGAGAAGAATCCATGGGTGATGAAACCAGAGGTGGGTGATAACCAAAGCTTTGACTCCAAATTTTAGGTTGAGGGAGGGTTCTCCATCTGGATCCCTAAACTTCCCACTTGGATCCCTAAATTTCCCACCTGGATCCCTAAATCAGAGCGTTTCCAGGGGCATGTTTGTAGTTCTGGATTGGAGCTGTTTGGAACAGTTGTCCTGTTTAGAACAGTTGTAACATTTCTGCCCATAAGGGCATTAATTCACAATTAATGCTGAATTTGAGCACCGTAGAAACTTAATTCCATCCACTATGACTAATTAGGGCCTTACCTCCACCCAAAGTCCAATCTAAATTTGTCTGGAGATGTGGAAACCGTGTCTCCTTGGCTGACTTCCTATCAGAATGGAAAAAAATCACACAGATCAATGTTGGACATGAATGAGGGTTTGCATTTGGAGATCACTGAATCATGGAATTCCAGAATGGTTTGGGTTGGAATCTCATCCAGTTCCAGCCATGGGCAGGTATCATGGTATCCTGCAGTGGTGGGGAGGAGGAGAGAGATCCAGCAGGCAGGAATTGTGCAGCAAGATTGATTCATTTAATTATTTTACAACTCTTTTATCGACTTTTTTCTTCATAGTCTAATTGGTCAAAGGATCAGCCACCCCTTGGAGTGATTGGCTAAAATCCTAAAACATCCACTGTCAAAATATTTTCCTACTGTACCATAAACAAAGCTCTGCAAGGTCGCAGGTGTTCATAGCTTATAGAACTCTGCTGATGTCTTCTGTGAGAGAGAAAAGTATCCACGAGACTGGAAAGAAGCAAGAGAAATTCTTGCTAGCAGCATATTTGTATCCACAGGCAGGGACACCTTTCACTATCCCACGTTGCTCCAAACCCCATCCAACCTGGCTTTGGACACTTCCAGGGATGGGGCAGCCTCAGCTCCTCTGAGCAAGAGGAGGTCAGGACAGCTAGAGCTCACCAGCTGGAATTTCTGTCTCATCCTTCTGTCAGGGCTTTGCTATGGACAGCCTGGTATCTGGGAAAACATTGTCATCACTTTTCTGGACCATACCTGGTTTCAAGCCTCCAACGTGCTTTGCAACTCTGAGGCTGACATTTTGCTCATGGAACTGCCTTTTCTGGATGTGTCCATTTGGGGACTGCCCATCCTTGAGACATTTTTCATCTTGTTTTTGAGATTAGATGAATTCCTGTAAGAGTGAAACTCACTTTGTGTTTCAGCTGAAAAATCCCAATACGCCACCGACCCTGGAATGAAGACACTGGGTCCTGGCTCCCATCAATCAGTTTGCTGGGAGACTGGGGTGTAACTGATGGGAGCATCCACCTCCCCATGTCCATATGGGACACTCACAGCTGCAGGAAGAGGTGGAGATGGAGCCATGACTGAGGGTTCTTACAACATCTTCAGCTCATGACTGACTTTATATAATACGGAGAGTCCTGAAGTCAAGGAAGCTGCTTTGGGAATGAAGTTGCCAGCGCTGGTTTTTATGTTGCAGAATGGCTGGCAGTGAAAAGTTTCTGTAACCTGGAAATCCAGCTGTGTATTTTCCCCCATGCAAAAAGTGAAAGCTTAGCTGTCCTCGATTCATTCTCTTTTGGTTAAGATTGGCTCTGTGAGGTGACATGGGTGTGCTGTTACTTGATGTGAAGAGGATAAAAATAGCCATGCCCTGTGCTCATGGAAGCTGTGACATAGTCAGCTTATTCAAACAAAAAGATCAGGTTTGGAGGAAATCCTCTTCCAGGGTGCTCTAGATTCTGTTAACAGGGTTTCAGCTTCCTGGAATAATACTGGGATGTGCATTTTGCTCGGCTTTGTTCCCTCTACGTGTCTCTCCTCCTTACCCCAGCCACCAGAGCTGGGTTAAGACCACTGATCTAATTGGCAACCACAAAGGACAAGCAGGCTGTGAACAAAACCTGCTCGTGTATCAGTTGCATCCTTCTAAATTGCATTGTTTGTGCAGCTGCTCAGCCAAATCATCCACAGAGTTTATTTTTGTCCATAGAGGAAACAGAGATGGGTTTTCTCTGTGTTAGGGCAGATGCAAGATAAAAGAATCATATATGCAGCTCAGAGAGACCAAGCTCTCTGCTGAATGTGTCCTGATGGGGGAAAAATTAATAATAAAGCAACCCTTGAGATTGTAAGCCACAGCTCTAAGAGGCAGAGGCTTTGCCTCTATGACAGGTCTGTTTCAGGTTAACACTGGTACTTGCTGAAGTCCCCCTTTCATTTCAGTTGGGAATAAAAGAGAGAGATGTCTGTGTATTTTAAACACTGATCCACTATTCTCCTGAGAAGGAAAAAGCGTTTTCCAAAAGATCCATCAGGCAAAATTTACACAGTCTGGTGTTGAGAAACAATTGCACTCTCTTTCTTCCCATGTGTCACTCAGCAACATGTTTTAGAGGCTCGGGGCAGGAAGAGGTAGTGATATTTATGGCCAGCTTTCTGCTGGAGCTCACACAAGGGTGGGCTTGAGAAACCTGAAAAGTGCTTTTGTGTGCATGGCCAGTCAGCTGGCCAAGGCTGGTGTTTGCTTATGGATGCAGTGACAATAATTAACAGAGCAGGAAGTGAGGGACTGATTGATTTATGCACCCATGGCATTATGTGTTTGAACTTGGACAGAAACTGTGAAATCCTGAGAGAAGGCACAATCATTTGTCAGATGTGTGAGGATATAAGAATGGCCATAATGTGTTGGCCCAAGGTCCATATAGACTCAAAGCTTTGGCAGTGGCCAGGGAGAGATGCTCAGGGAGCAGAACAGAGCACAGGACAGGACTTACCCTTTTATCAAACTCCACCCTCTCAGCTAGGACGAGCTGTTTCTCCATCAAAGTCCAAATCTTGCTCCTTGACCAGTGACACCATCCAGACAGAGGAGTCGGTCTGGCCTCTCCCAGTGTCCCACTATGTCTGGTCATGTCTGTCATTGGTAAACTGTTGCAACTTAAGCTGAGACACCCTGAGAGTTTTGGCATCTCAGTGCCAATTTCCTCCTCCATCCCCAATAGCCAAGACCAGAAACTTCCTGTAAATCCACTCCTTAGAGCTGTTCCATTCTCTCATCCTTTGGCTGCTCCACTTGTGAAGTCTGGGTGCAGTGGGTGATGAGCTCTGGTGCTGACCCTTCTCAGTGATGGAGGGAACTCTTGGCTGAAGTATTTAACATGACTCCGTTCAAAAGAAAGAGTTACAAGCTGAAGTTGGCTTAGTGGAGCCGAAGTGTCCCTTGGTGCAGATCTGGGCAGGCAGCTGGTGGATTGTATCCCAGGAACTTCCCTGCACTGCAGGAGTGCTGTTGTTTATGGAGATGTGCTGGTGTTTCCTTCTCTGGGATTGATGTGGTCTGGGCTTAGAATTCCCTCTGAGTCCAAGCAATAAGGGTCTGGAATGGAGGTTCCCTTCCAAACCTGCCTTCCCTGGGGAGCTGTTTGCAGTCATGATGGCCTTGGGCCCATGTATCCAATAAATATTAGGGCAGATCTGCTTGTGTTCAGAGCACCTCCTTTCCCACTGAGTAGAATTTAAAGGAATCATTTGCTAAAGATGAGGAGTCTCAGACAGAGTTCCTTTTGCTTAGCCATTGACAATGAGCAGGGCCTCTCTGAGTCATGCTCAGTTTGGCTGGAGGGGGTGGGTTTGAGTCAACGGGGGCTCCCATCAAAAAGGCAGGTTGTCCTTTGAGTACGTGAAGCAGAATAATTCAAAGTACAGAAGTGGTGTCTGTTCTGATTCATTTTCTGCTGATGAAGCCACAGTGCCATTACATTTGCCACAACGAATTTCTTGAGTGCTGGCCAAATAGATTCTCTAAATGCTTCTTTAAAACAAAATAAATCTTCTTTATATATAAATTTTCCTCTTCACTGAGGATCTGACAAGGTCCTGGCACACTCCTCTGCTTCACTGACAGCCTGGAAGAAAGGCTGCTGTGTGCAGGGACAGCAGCCTATCACACCAGGTGGTGCTGGCTCGTGTCTTTCCAGCAACTGGGAATAAACTCGGCAGCTGGGCATTGTTATCCCAGGATATCCCAGTGATCGCCCCAGGACACCACAGCCAGGCCTTCCCACTCCAGCTTCAAGGTGCATTACTACCTCCTCCCCCGCTGAACGCCCCTGAACAAAGCCAGTTTGTCAGAATGGTGATCACCAGCCCTGCCAGAAGATCCCTGGTGCCATCCTTCAGGGATCTGGCATTCCTGGAGACACTGATGCTCTAGGTGAGTTTTGGATTGTGTTTTTAAGATGCATAATTGCCCCACATCCAGCCCTGTCCAAGGCAGTGTTCCTGTGGCAACAGGGAGTGAGACAAGTCTTGTTCAGGGAGGCTCCCAGGCTTCTCAGCTGTTTAAGGCCAATTACTTACGTAAACATACAAAAAAGCATGATATGAATATCAACTATCATTAATAAGTAAGGATTAATTATTTTTCTGTTGGTTTTTGTGGAGACCTGCAGCATGCACGCCTTGCATCATTCAAACTTATTAATTGCTGTTACTATGGAGAAGTTATACAGCAACTGCTAATGGGGACAGACTTGAAAAGGAAAACCTGGATCCTACAGCTCCAAGAGCTGAGGAAATTTCCCCTGTGGCTTTGAAATTGGGCTGAACTCAGCCACAGCTCCAAGGGTCCCAGACCACAGGGAATGGAAGCTGGAGCTGTGTCCAGCGCCAGTCATCCCTGGGGAGTTGGACTGGGATTTGCAGAGTGGGAGATGCTTTGAGGGGGAGCATCTTTTAAGTCATCCTCTAGCAACATCAGTGTGTTTGTTTGCAACAGATTTAGCTAAAAACCTGCTCCCCCCAAAAAAGTGATTGAAGAGAAAAGGAACTGTTCTCTTAGGGAAGTTTAAACATGACTCCTGGATGAGCCCACATTTTCTCCCATCTGAAAATCTGAGGTCAAAAATTGCCATTTGATCAGATGCCAATTTTTTTGCCCACTCCCACTTGGCTCATATGGAGGTATGGACTCCTGAAGAACTGGCCTTCAGTCAGAATGCCTAAAAAAAGGTTCATTTTAGCTGTGCTAAAATTAGCTGCACTAATATCCTTTTTTTTGTTTTATTTTCTGTTTTCTTTCTGTGGGCACATGCGGGTGAAATCCTGGCTCCACTGAAGCTGATGGGCATTTTGCCATGGACATCAGTTAGGTCTGGATTTTTTCACAATGAACAGAAGCCATTTGCTACACTTTTTGCTGTGTTGCTGAGTTGCATTTAATGTCTGCAAGACTCATGGTCCTTGTCAGATTAATAGAGTTACTGAAGTGGCAAAAGAGTCTGGTGTGAATGTACCTGCAGTCTTTGGTTGAGGAGCAGTTAAACTTTGCTCCAAGGAACCTCACTGGTGCTATTTTGGAGTACCAGCAGTGTCTGTTTGTATTCCAGCTCTGCACTTAAGATTTCAGGGTTGATTGCTCTGCTTTCCTGTAGTTTCCGTGACACAATTCCTATGGAAATTTTGTCTGTGTGCATTTGGGCTGAGTCTTGAAACTATTTCTGGAAGCTTTCAGAATGTCCCAGAAGTGCCCTTCGCCTCTGCTCTTATGCAGAGACTTAACAACTTTGGATACAACTGATTTCCACACGTATCCAAAGAAAGAGAGCAAGTAGAAAAAGAAACCAAACCAAAGACAATTCTCCTCTTCCAAAACAGGGCTAACTCTGTCACTGAGCTTTGAGGTGCTGGAGAAGAAGAATGGCAACAAAGAGCATTTTCAAGCACTCCCAGTTCCAGGATTTCCATTTAGTATCCAATAGTCACAGAAAAATCTGCTTATAGAGCTGAGCTCTGGCACTTGTAAAGGCTCAGAGGATTATCTGCAGGTTTTCCAGCTCTTCCAATACTGAAAGAGGTATAGGAAATGTAAAAGAGTATCTGAGGGTTGTCTTACAGAAAGACTGGAAAGGATGAGAAGAGAATCAATGCCTGAACTAGCTGATACAAAGGGTTTCTGACAAATTACCTGTCTCCACCTCTCTGGCCAAGCTTTGTTTCTAGGAGTGCTAGAAACATCTAATTCCATACTTAGGTACCACCTCTAGGCTCCATTGCCTTGCTCAGGGACAGCTTAGGGAGGCTTTGTTGCTGTGGCTGGACTTCCAGCTCCGAAGGACCGTCTGTGCCAGTGTGTCCCAAGGGCTGCTCCGTGCACATACACGGACTCACGGCTGGGAAGTGCCAAGCTGCCAGCACAGTGATCACAGCCTCATTAGCCCACCTCTTCCCAGGCCATAATTGGCTCAGGAGCAGTCATCCCCTGGCATGGCTCTGCTGCTTCCCATTCTGGTGACAGTGGAGGGATCTGTTCCCACCATGCTGCATGGCAGAAACATCACCCAGGTCCTTTTTTAAACTTGGGATTCAAGTGCTCATGACAGTGCTCCTGTGGGCCAAGCATCTTGGAAAGGGCTGGATCAAGGATGTCTGGGACACATGGAAATTCCCCTCAACCCTCTCCTAAGCACTTGTTCCTGAGAGGATATGAATTTTTCTGATACATGCACAGCCTGTTGCTGTTCTTCCCTTTCCTCTTGCCTTTATTTATGTCTGTCTCAGGGTGCTTGGTGGAGCACAGCACTGGTCTTGGGAAGAATCCAATGCCTTCTAATAACTTCTAATAGTTAATAAGGAAGAGTCTCCCATGTCTGGGGAACTTCTCAGTACCTAAGCCTGGTATAAATGGAGCAGAGAAGGTTTAAATCCAATGTCACCAAAAATAGATGGGGTAAGGTCTAACCTGAGTGCAAGAATTGCTTTCCTGCACTCAGTGGGGTTTCTAATAGACAAGAGGGGTGCTGCAGGTCCATGTGCTGCCTGAGGAAACCCAGCAGAGGTACACAGCCCTTGCACAAGGGTCAGGTTTTGTCTCTGGTCAGCTTTTGGCAGCTCTGGCAACCATGAGGCAAAGTAGCCCATTCTGGCTGAGGGGATGTCCTGTGTCCTGCAGCACACTGTGAGTACCTGGATGTTGTCTTTAAGCACTTGGCACTTTAAGCACTTGTTTAAAGCACTTGGCTCCTGGGCCACAGTGAGTTCCTGGACTGTACCAGGTCCCTGCTCAGCTCTGGATGCGGTGGTAAAGTCCAGATGAGATCCATGGAATTGGTATGGTTGGAAAAGCTCTGCTTTTTGGGATCTGTGGTGGAAAAAGTCAATGTAATGCCCTCCCCACTAAACAAACTGTGTGTAGTTGAACTAAAATTCTCAACGTTTCCATGCTTCTTTTATTTTCCTTGCTCCAATCAGGGTTTGCTTATTCCTTTCAGTAGGCTGCCTCCTCCTTCAGCAAAATACAATTCTTTCCTAAATGAACTCAACTCCTTCTTGGTTCCCTTTGTTTTGACACTCAGGAGATGAGAGATTTATAGACCTTCCTGAGTCATAAATTCATTTTCTTTCATTATTTACCTTTCACTGCAGCCCATTCTGAGTGAGATTTCATTCTGCCTCTGAGCAGGGCTGTCCTGCCAAGAGGAGCTGATCCATAAATCTTTCCTTCCTCTTTCTTTCTTGCCTTCCAAAACAACATTTGGAAACTGAGTTTCCCTGGGAGGAAAACTGTTCTTCCATTGCCGGCAGTCAAACCGCGCAATTAATTAGTGCTTTCCCTTTTCCTTCTATTCTGTGTCTGCTGGGCTTGAAATTAAGCCAGGGAGGAGGGAAGGAGGGGGTAAATAAGGGGAAAAGATTTGTTTGAAGTATTTATTTTTAATTACAACTTCTGCAAGGTGATCTGGTGCAGTGGTGGTGTATCCACTGTGTCTTACGTTGTGGTCAGAAGAAGTTTAAAATAAGTTTCTTAGAAATGTCCCAGCAGATGAGTAGAGATGGCTTCAGGTTGGTCTTCTTGATGTAACATCTTCTTGGTCTTGCTGATGAAAACAAACGAGAAGACAAATCTTTGGATGCATCAAATCATGATACATTTGTAGCAGAAATATTTGACATATAATTAGGAAACAGGAGTCCAGACTTCTCCCAGACCTGTGTGGCTTGAGTAAGCCAATTCATGCCAAGGTGGAGTGGGCAGTGCTTACTGCAGACCTGTTATTCACTGTACAGTGGCTGCCAACACTGATTTAAATAGCAAAGCAAAATGTTTTCAGATCATAGAAAATGCTCTGCAGATCCAGTATCTATTTTATTTTTAGCCCTTGGTTAGTTCTAGCAAGAGTGGCCAGATGTTTGCTTTCTGGGGTGGACAGAAATAAGAGCTTTCTTGCTGCTTGAGATTATTCAAATCCTTAGAAAAGAGCTACAGGAAAAATTCTGTTGTTTAGGCAGCACTCCTTCAGTTGTGCATGGTATGAAATATGGAATTATGCTTCTCAAGTATTTGAGAAGTATTCAGCAGCAGAGTGAGGCCGAGACTACCCTAGGCTTTGAGGTGATTAAGATTATTCTAGTAGATAAAACTGGGACTTTTCTGTAGAAAGCCACATAGTAGGGGACCACTGTCCCTGTGAAGAGCAGTGAGATCTCCTGAGTCCTAAACCACTGGTGATTTCACCATTGGAGTGTGGGTCCTCTTGACAGTTTTAGATGGAAATAGTAAAATGCTTTAGGTGTGTTTCTGGGGTAGAAAATTCCTCATTACCTGGCTTATGTGGGCAGCTTTTGGGTTTTCATGTGCAAAAGAGCAGTGGTCCAGAAAAGGTGCTCACACATCAGCACAGGTGAGAACGCATTCAGTGGAACCATTGTGAAAGGCAGGAATGGAAAAGAAAGAGCTCTTCACTCCCGTTCATCCCAATCTGGGAGACAGTGCATGTTCACAACAGTGCTGAGCAGACAAGAGCTGCTTGCCAACATTTAATTTGTTGAAGATCAGGAAATTATTCCATTATTCCAATACCATGTCAGTCTAGAAGTACCTTTGCGCTCTGGGGGATGTGAAGTTTAGATCTTGCCTCAGATTTCGTGGTGTTTGGAAGGCAAGGCTTTATCAGGGTGAGAACTGTACGGATGGTTTAAGGGGAGTCGTTAGCAGTGTACCTAGAGACAATGGACTGGTTCAGCTTCAGCTGCTTTGAACTTTGGGACAACTAGATCTAGAGCAGGACACTGAACTTGGGCTTTTTTCTCTGGGATCTGAAAGCTGACTTGTGCAATGCAGAGGTCAGTTATTTCTGGTTTGCTCTGCATGCAAGGGGCTGCTAAAGCACTGCCCCCTTTCTGACCCGTAGCTTTCCCCCCAAAATATCTGCAGCCTTGAACCCCATGCCTTTTCTAGATGCCATCCTTATTCCTTACTCCATGCCACAACCATCCTGTGTCCTCACCAAGCTGAGGGCACAAAGCTGAGCAGTCTTGTATAAGCTGGGCTGATCATGATGCTTTCATTACTTATGATGGTTTCTAAAAGCACTGTCACAACTGTTGGTGTCAAACCATAAGCAAAGGTTACTCTTACAAGCACAAATGATAAGCAAATACATGACACTTAGTGTCAACAGCCTCACAAATCTGTTCAGCACCTGGAGCTCGAATCAGCTTGGCAGTTGTGAACCACAACTTGTGCAGAAGCAGCACCGCGGTTTCAGAAGGGCTGTAAATAAATTTGTGTCCTGACGTGAGCACCAGAAATAAGCATGTGCTGAGCTTTTCTGACTGCTTGGTCAGGGCACAGCTGCTGGCTGCTGAACATTTTGGAAAATGTATCCCCTCATTCAGGTGCTCAGCACTTGAAAACACAGACCCAAACAACTCTGGTGTCATCTGCTTCTCTAATAACCACTGTTGTACCCTGCAAAAATAGCCAAGGCCTTGCTGCTGATCTGGGACAGCAGTTCCTTTAATCCTGATCTTACTTGACTGTAGATACAAAAATGCTGCTAGAAAGGATTTTCTTGCTATTTTCTAAGTCCATGAGAGACTTTTCTCTCACAG
The DNA here is from genome assembly GCF_017639235.1 of Corvus kubaryi. Classification (NCBI taxonomy): domain Eukaryota; kingdom Metazoa; phylum Chordata; class Aves; order Passeriformes; family Corvidae; genus Corvus; species Corvus kubaryi. The sequence goes on from NW_024581119.1 coordinate 6,153,058, forward strand.
AAGAAGTAGCAGAGTTCTGTAAACGACCAAGCCACCTGCAACCTTGAAAAGTCTTGTTTATAGTACAGTAGAAAAATATTTTGACAATGGATGTTTTAGGATTTTAGCCAATCACCCCAAGGGGTGCCTGAATCTTTGTCCAATTAGACAGTGAAGAAAAAAGTCTATAAAAGAGTTTGTAAAATAATTAAATAAATCAATCTTGCGGCACAATTCCTGCCTGCTGGATCTTCTCTCTTCTCCTCCCTATGGCTGCGGGACACAGTGATATACCCTAGGGCCTAGGCCTGCAGTAATACTTGACTATTAGAAAAATAGCTTGAAGAGACTTTTCTCTGTTTGATGAAGGCAGATCTTAAGCTCTGGGACGATTGTAACCATCCTCCCCTGCCTTGAAACCGTCCCATGTGCTGCTGCCATGCCATACAGGAAAGCAAATATCCCTGGTTGCTCTGATATCAAATAACTTTGCTGACCTCCCTTGAAGAGAGTTCCCTGTAAAAATCCTTTCATCCAGAGGTTTCAGTCACTTGGAGTCTTGCAGGGGCTTCTGAGCTCTGGTGATGTATTATTCATGAGTAATTTTGTGCTTTATGGAGAGCCCTGCTGGAAATATCTGGAGGTACAAAAGTACTGATTAACCAGTGCTCTGGTGCCAAAAGCTACCCATGAGCGAGGGCAGGAATGGGCTATGGGATAAGGCTTGGAGGATGAACCTGTAGAGGAGCAGGAGCTCTGTTATGGGCAGGTTTGAACCAGGACCGATAGCAGCGGGATAAGGGGAGGGAATAAGGCTGGACCCACTCCTTTCTGGAGTAAGCTTATGGACTAAGAACGGGTATCAGTTTTCAGTCTCCTCATGCAGAACAGGGTGGAACTGGGATCCAAGAAGCCTCTCGGAGCCTGAGTGACCAAGAGCAGTTGTGTACAGGGGCTGAGTCCCAGGACTGCTGCAAACGAAGACATCAACACATGAACTCATGGCTCACCCAGGAACACCTCTGATGGTGGAGGTGGCCTCAATGTTCCTGCATAGGACTCTAGAAATGGAGGGACCCTTCAAGGAGGCAAGAGGGGATGATTTTTGGACAAATTTGGCTGAAAGAGAAGAAATCATCTGTTCTACGGGTGGGTCAGCAAGTTTTTGTTATCCCACAGTGTCAGAAATTAACAGTGGTGGGTTGACAAGGAGGACATAGGCTGTGGGAGCAGCATCTGCTTTACCTTCTGTGTAGCTGGGTGGTGTCAGAGGGTGCATAAATACCAGCACAGATTTAGTGTGTAAAGCAAAGGACAGCACACTCTGTCCTAATTTATGATCTTTGAGCAGCCACTGAAGTTGTACATCAAGGCAGAATTTCCACCAGGTTACTCGGTGGTGCTGTAGATCAGCAGAGTCTTCAGCTGGAAAAAATCCACAGAAAGGAAAGGTAGCTAAAGCTTGACACAAGCTAAAGGTTGGCTTGGCAATTCTGATCTCATCTCTCAAGTGCTTTCTTGGTGGTTTAAGTGGACAGCTTTACATTTAATGGCAATATTTTGATTTTTAGTGTTGCAGAGTTGTGGAGGAGAAAGCAAGTCTGAAGCCCCGGTCTGCCTAAACCCCAGTCTGTAGTCACAGCTGTCCTTACATCCCAGTCTGTTGGGATTTGGGGTTTTGACAATAGTTTTCCAAGCTTGCTTTGTAAGTGGCTGGATTTTGTACGACTTGCTGTGGTTGAGGAGAGAAGCGACGATCAACAACCTTTGTAGTTCTTTGCTGTACCTTGGGCACCAGAGCTCACCTAGGGCCTGGTTCCTGTGATCCCAACCCTACACCTGGGGAGAGGGCTGAGGAATACAGGTCACCAGCAGGCCAACCTGGCAACTCCTTTCTTCCACTGTGCAGTTACTCACCCCAACACACTCATTGAGGTCTAGAGATCATTATTTTCATTAGTGGTGATTCATGTGAAGGGTTTCTCAATCAGGCCTGCTGGTGTAATATGTTCCTTTCTACGGTACCGTTTATCTAAAGATCTCCGAATACTTTGTGTACATTAAATTTTAATCCATGTTTTACCACCAGTGATGTAGGCAAGGAGGATTGTTTCCATATTGCAAATGAGGTAAACTGAGGTACAGAGCAAGTGACTTGCCCAAGACTCTGCAGGTTGTGTATCTCATCTTACAGTGAGTTTATGTTTCTCGTATGTAGCTCAATTTCCCTGCCCAAACTTTAAAGGAACATTCGATTTCCTGGGGCTAAGGCTGAGCAGGAATTCGCTATAGCTGTAAATCAGAAGGCCTGATGTGAATCAGAACTTCCTCTAGTGTTTGGGAATATTTGGATTTGTCATCCCAGAACAGCCCTGACCTGAAAGGATTGGAGCAGAACTGGTTTGTTTTTAGGGCTGGTATCAACTGGTTGTGTAAGATGCAAAGTTCAGTCAGTGAAGAACTCTTGGGATCTATGCATCCTCATCTTCCTGCATGGTCAGCGGGATCAGTGTGAGCAATGGAGGATGAAAGTGGTTCTGATGCAGTGGCCTGTTAGGGGATGGGATGAATTGGACTGAACTGGACTCTGTTGTCTGTTACCTGCAAGGAGAGGGGAGGTGACTGTCTCAAGTGAGCCCTGTCCTAGTTTCCCCAGGGAAACAAAGTTGGGAACAGAATGGGGATAGATTTCATCTTCTGCTTGGAGTCTAATCTCCTGCAGTAATTAGACAGATGATTTCAATGGTGTGTGCTATAATAGCTCCTAAAAAAGGAGTGGAAAGGCAGTCCTTCCTTTTCCTGTCCTAGGGTTAGGGTCAGGGTCAGGATCAGGATCAGGGTTAGGGTTCCCCAGCCCAAGGGAAGCTACGCAATTTGGGAGAAGTTAGCAGGTCCACAGCGTGGAATATTCTGCCTTGTGGTCCTTTAACAAGCAAATGGCAGACCCAGGAAAGCTATTCCTGTCTCCCTGCTCTCCCCAGCTCAAACACATCAGCACTGAACTGACCTTCATCTACCTCTGCTTCCTCCCTGCCAGGGTCCCCTTCTCTTCGGGCGTATCCTCTCATCTCCGTCATCACCCGGCAGCCGCCCGTGGTGCCCCAGCTGCTCCCAGCTGCCGGCAGCTCCCGGGTGCTGCCAGCCCAGCCCTGCGTGAGGGTCACAGGCACAGAGGGTTCCCCCAGCGAGGCCCAGGGCAGCAGCGAGTCGGAGGCAGAGCAGCCCCTGCCACGCTCAAAGAAGCCGCGCCGGAGTAGAACCATCTTCACCGAGATCCAGCTCATGGGCCTGGAGAAGAAGTTCCAGAAGCAGAAGTACCTCTCTACCCCTGACAGGTAGGTGGGTTGCTCACACCAGGAATAGGGATGAGCAAAAGGGCTGTTCCAGCCCTGCTCAGCTGTTCCACACTGAACGTTCCCTGGCTGGGGGGTGCTGCCTATGGCTCCACCGAGGTGCCTCTGCCATTGGCCGCGGCCATGGGCAGGTAACCAGATGCAGTTTCAAGGCTTCTTTTCCTGGGATCAAAGGTGACACAAATAGGTCATATCAATGGAAATGCCAGATGATGATACACGTGCCTGGGAGCAGGTCTCCAGGCTCAGAGATCTTCTCAGAGCAGAAGGATCTCTGCCTTTCCCATTCCTGCTGCACACTTGAAAAAAGACAGAGCCTGTCTCCCCCGGGATCTGCTGGTGGATGGCTGTGTGTCCATGGCTGCTGTGTGTCCATGCTATCTTCAGCTGGCTCCTGAGCTGGGTTTTGTCCAGCACCTTGGGCAGCAATGCAGTGGGAAGGTGGTGGCCTGTCCATCAGCTTGGAAAGCAGAGCCTGGTGTTGAAAGCTCCCTTACAAAGGCACAGGCAAGTTCTTAGGCACCACTTGGTACTCCATGGGCAAACCAAACTGAGGGAGGTTTTAGCTTTTTTAAGGGCTTTGAATCCTACTCTGCAAATTTAAATTGTAGAAAAGTGATCCATCCAATTCCTAGGAAGTTTGTAAACCTGGAGAAGGTTTGAAAGGTATCAGTCCCTGCATTCCACAGAGGGCAGGGTCCCAATATTTAAATTGATTTTGAAGACGGAATTTTCTGCTCCTACTGCCTGTAACCAAATTGCAGCAAGACCAAATTTCCTGGCCATGGCCAGCCTGTCTCATGAGTTTCAGAGCTCCTGCTGTGCCTGCACTGACTCCTCACAGCTTCACACCACCAGATGGTTGACACTTTGCTGAAGCACTCAAGGCTGGTAATTAACAATCTCGTATGACTGTTCCTTGGCTTCATTGGGGCCGATGAGCAATTCCTGCCCATGTACCACTTCCCCTGTGTTTGTTTCCTTGGGTTTCCAGGCAGTGCTGGTTGCACTGAAGTGTGTGGCAAGAGATGGCAGCTGGGTGCAGGTAATCCAGGTGTTACCAGACATGTGCACTGAGGCACGAAGGGTTGGCTAAGCTGTGCTTCTCTCTGCCAGCTCATGGCTGGAAACGTGGTGGCAAAGCAGTGGACTGTGGTCTGTGTTCACTCCTGCAGCTTTTGGCCTGGATAGGAGATTGTACCCCTGGGAGGGCACCTGAAGGCCCTGGTTTATCCATGGTGAGGGAGTGCAGGACATCAGGGTAATGACTCTGACAAGTTCTACTCTCAACAGTAATGGTGTCTTAAATCAATGGCTTCAGATGTGAGGTAGTGGCATAACAAGCCTGCAGGTCCAGAGTGAATCCAGAACTGGGGAGAAGCATGAATCCTTGAGTGTGAGGTGGAGCCCAGAGAGCTGGTGTGGGGTATGTGGGTGTTTACAAATGTAATGGTTGCCCAAGGAGCCCAGCTGTTACCACGGTTTTGTTATGAAAAACTTGGCCGACAAACGTGTTCCCCCATCCAAAGGCAAGGAGATACTTGCCAAAAAGACAGAGAATCCAGAACACTGGAATGTGGCTCTGAGTTGGAGCTGTCCCACCTGCAGGACTTGCATGACTCTGAGGGGCACTTTCCCAGCATGGCTGAGGATTTCCAACTCCATCCCTTGTGCTACTCCATTGCAAAACTGCCAGATGCACGGTGCTATCACCTGTGGGGAAGGATCAGGAGCTACTCTGAGCCGCATTTGCTTCATATCCTGGGCTTTAATACAGAAATAATGAATGGGTTCACATGAACTTGCATGGGTTGGAGATTTGTAGAGGATGAATCAGGGTTGTCTGCTACATATACCCTGCAGCTAAACATGCAAAAAATAAATTCACTTAGAAGCCTAAATTGCCTAAATAGCAGAATGTATATGAAATTAATAGATTTAGACATACTAAATCTATTAAAATCTCCATGAAAAATGAGCAAGTACCATGATCCCCATTCTGAAGGTAGTGACAAAGAGTAGCACTTTCAAAGGCAGGCTGATGCTGGGTGTCTGTTCCTACGTGTTTGCTTCAGACACCAGAGACCTGTTTTCCACGTATGTGTTGTACTAGTAGCACCTAACTCACACACAAACATGGAGTATCAGCAGTGGGAGTGCAGCAGGTTCATGTTTCCAAGAGGGCAGAGAAACCCTGCCACTTCCAGGAGGAGAAAAGATAATAGAGAGCTTGCAAACACCTGCATCTTCCATAGGAGCATCTTTGCATCCTAAATTCATGGGTTTTACCACTTTTGTGTGACTGTTCTCAAAACAACTGATCACAGAGACACTGCTGAATGCTCTTACAGTGTTGGACTGCCTGGACCTGGCACCTGAGCTCCTCTTGGCTTCTGTAAACCTATTTTGTTATCTGGTTTGTCTCCCAGGCTCGACTTAGCCCAATCCTTGGGGCTGACTCAGCTCCAGGTGAAGACGTGGTACCAGAACCGCAGGATGAAGTGGAAGAAAATGGTGAGTGGGTCCTTGTAATTTCTCCATGGCTCTTAAAAACTGATTGCAAAGAACAGATTTGGAAGCTGAACATAGTGGAGTGACTTGTGTCTATTTATACCATAATTTGTTTTATTCCTGATCACTTCTCACAGGGATGGTCTCTTTTTTTAAAGTGTTCATACTGCAGCATATGTGGTGGGCTAGAGGGGATCAAAGGCAGTAGGAGGAGAACAAAGCAAAGGGGTGAAAGAAATGAGAATAGAACTGAGAGAAGAACCAAAATATCTCCTTCTGCATTTTTGGCATTTGTGTGATCTCAGTGCTTCTGGGATTGGTTTGATGCACAGACAAAAAAGACTGTGTTGCTTTATGGAAACAGAGCAGTTTTGAGTGCTGATATCATTAATTTTTGCTTCTCATATCTTCCTTTCACCTTTCACTTATTCTCATCTTCATGGTCCTTTTCCAGTTAAAATGCTTTTTATAAAGGACAACCACCCAGTAAATGCTGGTGGGAACATGATGATGTGACATTATCTAGTGGAGGTGCCCATGTTTTCTGATCTGGGAGAGGGGATGCAGTTCCAGGCTGTTCCTTTGGTGTATGTGGCACCTTCAGAAGTTACTGTCACTTCAAACAAAGTTGGTATTGGCTCGGATACAGATCCTTGGCTGGAGTGTCTTGTTGCTGCAGGGATGATATGAAGAGAGAGGGAATTAGACACAGGAACAGGATGCCTGAGACCAGCAGAGTTCAGGATCCTGACGGGTCGTCTCTTTGCTCCAGGTGTTGAAGGGTGGACAGGAAGCTCCAACGAAGCCCAAAGGCCGTCCAAAGAAAAACTCCATTCCCACCTCAGAGGAGATCGAAGCAGAGGAGAAAATGAACAGCCAGGCTCAGAGTCAGGAGCTGGAGGGATCTCAAGCGTCCGAGGAGCCAAAACTGACAGAGGAGAAGCCAGATGAAGTCCCGCTGGAGACAGAGAAGTCTCCAGAACATCTACCAGAGCCTTCCTCAGAGGAGACTACACCATTAAGTTAAAAGGGAGAGAAAGGAGAGGAAAAGAAAAGCAAAAAAAAAGATAAAAGAGAAAAACCAAAACCAAATATATATATGTATATATATATTTAAATATGTATGTAATGGTGTGTGTGTACGTATATATATATATCTCTATATATATATATATATGTAGACCTTGTGTATAAGTCTAAAGATTGGTCACTTTGTGCCTTTGGGACTCAGCCATCACGGGCCAGGTGGAACAAAGACACCCTGAGGGAGTGGTGCCAGCCTGTTCCTCTGGTGGGTGCCTGAGCCTTCCTGCAGAGAGGGCCAGGGTTGGGATGTGTTTCCAGGGAAAACCACACCTAGAACTCCAAGACAGCTCCTTGAGAAGCCCAGGGCTCTCCCAGGCAGTGGGAGGCAGGTGTGTGGCTGTGTTGGAGGATCAGTGTGTTCCCTTGGCTTTATCCTTGCCCTGTGTGGTGCCAGTGGACAAAGAGCTTGGCCTGGGCTCAGATCAGGGACAGGAATGGGAGCTCTGACAGCACCATTTCCTCTTGTAACCAGCACTTCATTCTGTTAGGGATGGGCCCGACTTCAACCATTTTAGGAAACGGTTCAGACCCCCAGGTTTGCTTTGGCCCAGGTAAGATCAAAGCTTCTGAAGGGAGATCCATACCTGGGTCAGCTCCAATTGCCTCTCCTCGGGTTGTTTGGGTGCCGTGTCTGAATTTGCAGTGGTCTGGGATAAAACTTGGAATAAGATGAGCATTTGGATATAAGTCTGCTCCAAAAGCTTTGGGATGCTTGGATCTGGGACTTTTTCTTTGGGCCCACTTCTAATTTTTGTAGGGATTTTTTAAATGAACCATTAAATGTTTTCAGGGTTTGGGGGAAATGATGGATTTCCAAAGTTGCTGCAGGAAGTTGGCATTTGTTTAAGATGTGTGCCAAGAAAAGATGGGCATCATGTTTCATAGAGTCTTGTTAAGGGTGCATTTTGCCCAAAGGCTGCAAGAGATGTATTAAGATAACCTTTATTTTTTAATTAAAAATAAAATGTATAAATCAAACAGTTGTTGCTGTTGTTTCTCTTCCAGAGATTCTCATTTCAGAACATCAGGCAGGGGCTTTTCTGGAACGGGTTTTTCAATTCCAACAAAATCTGGAGAAAATGGAAGTCATCAGATTTTCCTTGACATCACTGCACAACAGGCTCTGTGTAAACTATTTGTAGCACTTGCTAAGGGAGGTGAGGGTGTTGTAAATGCCACCTTGTCACTGGGTGAATGTGTCAGAAGGAGGGCACTATTTTCTGTCACCTCCTCCAGTTTTGGACACACATTTATTGGCTCTTTGTGGGCCTGTGAGGATGATTTCTGAATATCCCCCTTTTGGGGTGGCAAGGATTCACATGCAGTGTTGAGTGGGGAAAAAGGGATTCTTTTTCCCCCAGTTTCTTGCTCAGTGGTGTTTGGAAGTGTCTGATTCCAGCTCTGCATTAGCTCTGTGTTGCATCAGGTAACTTAAAATAGGCATTTGGTAAAAGATTTGTGCAGTTTATTTTCATGGATGAGTGTCCCAGCCTGGCAAGACTCTTTTCCACGGCTGCCATGCATCAAACCCTTCCTATTGTTTGTTCTCCATCCTGTCAGTGACTGAAGATGTGCCTTGAAACTTGAAAATGGCTTTCAGAAAGGCAAAAAAAACCAAGTCATATAAGCCACAGTGATGTTTGTGGGACATCCTGTCCTAGAGCAGTGCTAATGTTATAAAAGGTGGGTAACTCCTGAAGAAATGAATCTGTATAGTCCTGCCTGGGGACTAATTTTTGAAATGGCTTAACAGAGAAATGCTCTCCAGGTAATCCTCTCTGTGCTACTCTCCGTGTGTATTTACAGTGTGGGAGACAAAGATTACAGCTTCATGTGGGGAAACTCTAGCTTTAGCCAAGCCAGGGTGGGACATGCTCCACTCCCTGTGTGTCCAACACACAAGAATCAACTTGGAAAAGGCAGCCACTGGTTTAAGTGCATCCACAGGATTGCACCTAAACCTAAACCAAATCTGCCAGAACTGGGCAACACTCATTTGCAATGAACTTGGAAACTACCAGGTATCTGCTACCTTTTAGCTCCTTTTTTCTGTGTCACAGTGAGCTAGAAATGGGATGAAACATTTCCCTCTTGCCTGTTGTGTTAGAAACACAGCTTGTGAGCTGCAAAGTGTTTTCTCTGCCATTAAATGCATCAAAATTTAGTTGTCTTTGAACATTTTTCTTTCCCCAGAGCCCTGACATGCTCGTGACACAGCCCCAGTGAGAGGCAAAGGTGCTGAGGCAGGATTTTGCTGCTTGTCTGGAGCTATGAAACAATGTCTGAGTTGTTGCACATTCTTTATCTGTGGATGTCGGGTTTTTTTCCTCTTCTTTCCAGAATTGTGCTGTAGTTCAACCATATCTATTGGACTAGAAATGACATTTAATTTAAAAAGGCCTATGGCCTGTTTATACAGGAATTAGATTAGATGGTCTATGAAATCTGTAATCAGCCTCTATTGTTCTTGGATAGTGGCATCAGCACTCTTATCTGCACAGAAGATGTTTCCACAAGCCTTAAGTGCTGCAGTACTCAGGGAGAGTGAAGAGAGCAATTGACTGGAAATCATTTGTCCAATAATGAGTTTCACCATCAGGTTGCAAAAAAACTCTGCAAGAGTTTCTACTTAGTTGATTTGTAACCCTGAACAGCTGATTAAATCAAATTCTGTGTGCAGATCATTCTAGAAACGAAAAGCTGACTGTCAGGGAAGGCATCAAAGATATTTCAACTTGTCTGAGTCAAAGTGAAATATTTTGTAATGAATCTGTTCTCTTCCAGGCCAGGCTGGACGGGGCTTGGAGCAGCCTGGGACAGGGGAAGGTGTCCCTGCTCATGGCAGGGGTGGCACTGGATGAGCTCTAGGGTCCCTTCCAACCCAAACCATCCTGGGACTTTTTTAATTGAAAAAAACCCCCAGGCAATCAGAGATGTACTGTGAGCACAGCATTTGGAAACTTCAGTATTTTCTTCAACCAAAAGGTTTTTCATAAAATGGACAATGGAAATGCATTTACTGGGTTTTTTTGCATTTGGTACCCAGAGGATTTGTCCAGCTTGAGGAATTCTGATAGATTTACATAACAGGGTGGGGAAAGAAAAGTAGAAACAGGAAAAAATATCCCTTTCTTGCCCTGAGATAGGAAGTGGTGTGTGGTGTTTCTTTGCTGTCCTAGGAAATAGATAAATATCAGAATAAAAAATTTCCAAAAATTTTAATGAGAGGTTTCGAAGTCCCAAGGAAAGCAAAGCTGGCCATTTTCCAACAAAGGGTAAAGTAAGTTTTATGAAATGACATTTCCCACTTCCCAGATGCAAATAATTGCTTCTGACTCAGCCCACTTTACAGTGGGAACAGTTCCAGTGATTTTTTAATTTTTTTCCCTTGTTAATCCCATTCTAATCACTTATGAGTCAATCTGGGTAAAAATGCAATTCTCTTACTGTCTGGGCTAGTTTTTAATGAGTCCATAAGACACTGAAGATGTTTTTGTTCCTCTTTTGGCTGAGGCGCAATCTTAACGTCTTATTTTTCAATGTGATTATTTAAGTGCAGAATCAGCTCTCAAGATGCTCTCTGCTGCTGCTTTACTGAATGACTTTCACTGGTAATCTCCTGAGTGATCATGGAAAGCACATTCAGAACGTGTGATTGGATGGAGGGAAAACAGCAGGGAAGAAACGGGGAAATAATGGAATTACTTGTTGGCCAAATCCTTTCATTCTTGTCTGTTGCATGCTACGTCTGCAAATGGAGTAAAATTACAAATTCTAGAAGGACTAAACATAGGGATCCCAGCTACTCTTGGGAGGCAAGGGCTCCTTTTCCTCTTGCTTTAAGGTTTTTCCTGCTTTGGGCTTATTTTTGGTCTGGTCACTGAAATGCCAAGAACTGAGTGACTCTTCCACTGCTCTTGGGCTGAGCTGAGTTGAGTTTGAAGGCTGGGTTGGGATTTAGCCCTTAACAGGGGCTGTGGGCTGAAAGTTGTGTTTGCCTTGTGCTCCTAAGACCCAGAGGAACAGCACAAGCCTGACTTCTGGCACCTGGGGCGCTGCTCCCTGAGGAAATCTGCACAAACAGTCCCATCCTCACCCCAGTGACAGCCAAGGGCTGCCTGGGGGCCTTTGGGCCAGCTCTGGAGATGGTTTCATTCCTTTAAAAGCCTCTTGACTGTTGTGCCTCCCAGGATCTGCTGTCCCAGGACTGCTGGTTGCTCATCCCAGCAATCTGGCCGGAGACAAGAGCCTTTGGGATTGAGCCCTGATGATGTTCAGGGGTATTTGGCTCCCAGTCCTGACAGAAGGGAACAAGCCCTGATGTCGAAATCCCAACTCCCCTACAGGGATGGGAAGTGCTCATATCCGGAGTTCTGGCTGGGACCCACCTTTTATTGTACCCACTGCTGAGATAATTTTGCAAAGCACTGAGCTCATCCTGCAGGATGGTTCCCCCAGGTCCCAGCAAGGATGAATAAGGAAAAAAAAATAGTCTTTATTCATTTAACTTCAGGCCAGTACAAAGAAATTTGGTGTTTTTCAGTTTTCCCCCTCTCAATCATCTTTTCTCAGCAGCAAAATGGAAAAAGTACAAAAGAATGGACTGAAAAGAAGAGGAGAGAAGAAGGAACTGAAAGAAAAAACAAAGGGGAAGAGCTTAACTGCATCAACCTACATGGAAAATAAAAACCAGAAAGAAAAATAATCATGGTGAAAAGTCAACCTCTTTTTTTTTTTTTTTTTTGGACAGATGAAGCTCTAGTTCTGTAAAGAGGTATTTTTCTGTGGTTTAGCTCTATGTGCAAGGATGATGAATGACTGGTTTTTCATAGGTTTCCTTTTATGCAGTATAAATTAAAATATAGCTGGGTAAAGAACAGTTCTTGGATTAGATTTAAGCTACGATACAGGATTTGGGCCCAAATCTCGACAAAGGCAGAGGTTTGGCGAAGTCTAGATCCTGTAGAATCTTAGATGTTGGGCATGAATATCCTGTAAGAACCTCATTCCTCTTTCTTCCCAGGGTCTGGTACTGCCAGGTAGGATTTATCAGGTTTTATTGTAAACTGAAGAATAGGTGGTTTGGGGGCATCAATCTTTGGAGCACAGTAGCTTTCCATTATTGTATTGTAGCTGCAATTTAAATCTCTTAAATTAGTGATATTTGGTTTAAATTACAGTCTATAAACAGGCTAAAAAAACCCCCCAACTTGTCCCTTGTCTTGTGTCTAGGAATCCACAACTGGGTACAAGCCATCGACCTTGAAGTCCTGGACTTAAAGTTCATGAGGGTGATTTTCAATGCAGGGATTTGAACCCTAAAATCTAAATATATTTTTCCCTGGCAGAAATAGATCAAGTCTGGTTGTTGCTTTTGTTTAAACCAGACACCCTGTGGTTTCTAGGCTTTCCCCACTAATTCCAGTCCCCTCCTGTATTATAAACCTCATAGTGTCCCAATGCAGTGGAATTACAGTCACTGCTCAAAAGGAAGCCTCTGGATCTGCTGGGATCCATGGGTAAAACGATCCTGTCCCAAAGGGAGAGTTGTGGACAGCTGCCAATGCACAGGGAACCCTCTGCAGGCTGCTCTGCCAGGTCCCTTCACTGCTGGAAACACTGGAGCTCCTGTTTTGTCAAACAATTGAGAGTAATAGAAAGTGTTACTCACTAGGAGAAGTTCTGAAATCATAGGCAGCCTGCCTCCTGCACGCAGGTGGGAGTGGGGACTTTCCCTCCAGAGATTACCAAAGAACAAATCTATCAAGGAGAAATTTCAGGAGCCAAAATTTCCTGGGGAAGAAGGTGGTGGAGGCTGCCGAGTGCTAACAAAAGCAGAGGAAGTGATGGTACCCCTTGGGCAAATGCTTCTAATATTTGCATAAACCAAAGGAACCAAACACTCGTAGAGAAAACAACAGTGAAATATTTCAGGCCTTCTATGCTTCCCAATGGACCATTAATGTCCTTCCCAAGCAGGAGTCAGCCTTGTCAGGTGGAGAAGGTTCCAATTTCCTGGACCCTTCAGACTTCACCCTTCTCACCACACCCAAAGCCAGCTCTCACTTCGGCCAAAGCAAAACCTTCATTAGCTGCAATACCCAGTTCTGATGCTGATCCTTGCAGACCACGATGAGTTCAGGTGGGTTTGGTGAGGACAAAGAGTACAAGGGACCCTGAAGCCCAGCAAGGTGTCACAGAGGCTGCTGCAGAAAAGGAATTAAGTGAAAGCAGGTCTGAGAACTGTCTGAAATCAGTCAGGTCCTGCTATTTATGCTGGAAGGAACTCACTGTGAGAAAGCTTTCAGCAGCATTCCTTCCTGTCCCATCTTGGGTGGCTGTTCCAGCAGTGTCACCTTGTCATTACAATGCCATGGTAGTACTCTTAGTTACGCTTACTCTTATAAAAATAATGAGAAAAAAGAGAAGTAAACTGTCATGAAAACAGCAGGGCTCCCTCCTTGAGGCTGCTGGATACAAACCCTGCAGATTTGTGTGGCTTTCAAGAACTTTTTAGCAAGCCAACATTGAGGGTGGGGGGTTATTTGTAAAGCCAGATCACACAGCTCCCTGTGGCACTTTCCTGGTGCCTCTGGAAAATTCAGATTCTCCTATAGATCTGGTAGCTCAATGAGGAGCAAACAAGCTGAAAGTGGTGGATTAAAAGTGATAAATTCACAAGTAGGTCACAGGCTGGGAGTTCTTGCTCACCATGATTCTGCTGAGAGATGGTGGCACCAGATCAGTGAGGAGAGACTTCTCCATCATCCATCCCTGTCCTTGGCATGTCAGTGCATGCACAAGCCATGGTGCCCTGGGTCCAAGGTCCTGCCAGGAGGGATGGGAACTTCCCTCTTCTTATGGACCTTTGGATAGCCCTTAATTCTGTCTCTCTTCCCACCCTTCCTACCTTGGACACTTCCTGATCAATGTTGTTCCCACAGGAGGTCCTTTGGCAGCTGGGGAATTGCACCTCCTGGGATTCCCAGAGCTGTGACCCACCAGTGCTGCCAGGTTTAGAGCAGCAGACACCCGAGTGTGCTCCCAAACCACAGGCTGCCACACCAGGGCTGGTTTCCACATCCAGAGCAATTGCTCTCTTCTTCCTGTGCTGTGCCCATCCCTGGGTTGGTGTGGGAGGATCAGGAAGCATACCTTCGGTCTCAGAGGATTGATCCCTGCCAAACAAGGGATGCAGAGCATCAGCTCTCTGCAAACCTCAACGAGAACAAAGCTCTGGAGTCTGGGCCACCTCAGGAGGGACAGCAGCTTTCTGTGCTGGGATTTGCACACAGAAGCTGCTTCATGGTGAAAATTAACAGCAGCTAACCCATAACGTCACCTGCTCCTCCACATGGAGATATTTCTATTATTTGGGTGGGGAGCATGACTCAGAGAAACTATTTCCTCTCCTGTCCACGATTTTCATTACTGGAAAGACAATGGCATTTTCCCCCGTGTTTCATTTTGTGTTATTTAGGATAATGATGCTGATAATAATCCCTGATAATGGGATTAGAAGCCCAGACTGGGAGTTACCTGCCTTATTCTCCATGTGCCTCAGCGAATATTTACCCCGGAGGTAATAATTAGATCCGTTCCTGCAGTGAAAAGTCACCGTCTTGCGCAGTGAGATGAAGATGTCAGAGAGCAGAGGATGGCTTGGCGTTTGTTCCAAGCTCTTGTCAGGAGAGAGGGAACAGCTCATTTTTGAAGCATCAGCCAATCCTTTACCTGTTAAATCTGAGGTTCATTGTTCCCCTTCCCCAGGCCCTGCCCCTCTCCTTGTGCCATGTTACCACCCTGGGATAAGCGAAAGCCCCTGAACTTTATCCTCCCCTTGATAGGAACTGATTAGAAGCTGTAGAAGAGTCCCTACACCCTTTCCCAAGGAATGCTCAGCTCCCTGGCTCCCAGCCCTGGGCTGGATCAAGCCAAGCGTGCTGACCTTTCGGGCACAGCATGGAGCCCATCTGCTCCAGCAGCAATTTGGGAGCCCGAGGCAGCAGAGTGAGATTTTCGTGATTTATTCAGCATTCTACGCACCTCGTGTGGGACATGGGCCCAGGACAAGAGCCAAGATAAGGTTTCAAAATCTGAATTTGAGACATTTTGGAAGAAAAGCTGATTTTGAAGCAGCAGACAATGCTCCCTCTGAAGGTGCCAAGCTCCTTGGAGCGTGTCACACACTTCTCCCTTAGCCTTGGTCCCCCAAAATCAGGAGTTACTGCACATCCAGCCCCTTGCCTGCAGAGGCAGGATGGTTTTCTTCCTTTCAGAAACCCAAAGCTTTCTACATTTTAGCTCTTTTTCAAGATCTGCTCTTAGCAAAGAAACTGAGCTCTAGTTGTGCACAACAAATCTGGAGCAGGTGAACAGGGGAGTGTTGCCAAACCATTGATGCTCCCTGAGTGCTTCCCAGAGCCGGGTGTCCTCCTCCTTGGATCGTATTTGGATCAGTTTCATTTCCTGCTTGTTCTTCCTTGCAGCGAACATTGATTCAACTCGGTGTAGTTACAGCAACAGCAGAGCAGGAAATGAATGGATGCTTGTGAAACAGAACACAAATATTCCCCTTTTCCCTGTGCAGGTTCTGTGCAGGTAGTGCTGGGGGTGCCTTCTCAAGCTGGGATCATGGCAGGAGATAAAAGTCAGGATTAGCAGGGTTGTTTGGGTTGCAAGACCAGGTTGTTGCAATTCCATGCTTGTTCATACTTTCTCTTTCATAAATATTTCTGTCTCTGATAAAAACAATCGGAAGGGTTTTTCGGTTTCTACTCCTCTTGGTAAGCTGTGGCAGAGGCCAGTTCCTGTGGCAGCCCTTCATTAAATTATCTCTTGAGGTCTCTGTGTGTCCCATTTCATGGCCTTTTTTTTTCCTGGCATTGTCCACTGCCACAAGCAGTTCTCCCTCTCTGCTTCTTCTCTCCTCAGGCATTTAAAGCTGGGGATCAGATCTCCATGCAATCTTCATCCTGTCAGGCTCTTGGAGGCTTGTCCCATGAGATAATCTCCTTCCCAGGATCACTCCCATATCCTTTTGCTGTTTCTGTTCCAGGCTGAATTTATCTCTCTTGAACACAGGTGATGAAAACCATACACGTTGCTGTAGTGAAGGTCTTACAGCAGCACCACCTCCGTCCCAGATACCGCATCTGGCTCATTTTGGAGTTTAAATTGTGGGGTTTTTTAAGGTGGGCCACCTGATTTTGGTAGCCAGAGACCTCATTTAGTAATTTAGTGGTTTGCTTCCACATGGTTTGCTTCTGCCATATCTCTCATCCCTGAATCTCCTGTTTTCCTGTAGGTTGTACAATTCCTTTGGTAATGGCAATCTGACTCAGCTTTTTGTCATCAGCAAACTTTGATGGCTCAACTCTGCTTTTACTGCCCAGGGTTTTAATTAAAGACTTATATAAAATTAATCTCAGCTGGAATCCTGAGCAACTCTGTTAATAAACTTCCTTGAGCCCACTTGCCTCTCTCTGAACACGTTTTCCTTTTATCTCCAACCACCTCTGGACCCTCTCATACAAACCCTGCTTTTGTCAGTGAAGATACTAATTCCCTTTGCAGAATTGGAGAATCCATACAAATTTCTGGTGGATGACATTTCCCTCATCTAGAAAATCCTTATTGAAAAGAGATTAGCCACAGCAAACATCTTTTCACATTATCCCATTTCCCTGAATCTCTTCTGCTTTATTTTCCTAAGCTGTTAAAGTCTGTTATATCAAATTTTCTTCCCAGTTCTTAAATATAGGTGACAATTTTTCATGCAAAGCTGGTTTATTAAAACCTTTGCTCTGGGGGGTCTGTGATAAATCATCTTGTTTGTGACATGAGAGTTGTTTCTTACGGGATTGTCGTAGCTCCGAATTTTCTGCCTGAATTTCCCTCCCTGAGTCCTGCTTTCAACAATTTGGGGATTTGCATTCATTTTTCCCATATGGAATCAGGGTTACCATTTCATAAATGCAAATTTTGCTTTCCACGAGTGTGGCGATGCTCTTTGTCTAACCCAGGAGGTGCCAGTGGATGGGGATACTTGCACGGAGAGATGGATCTGCACCGTTCACAGCAAGTTTGTCTTACCAAATACAGAGTTCCCAGACATCAGCCCAGCCCTGTTTCTTCTGAGAATTCAAAGGTCAGGCAAATAGGGAAGGAAATGGGAGCAATGGTGCTCAAACAGTTTTAATGACAATGTCCTTTCATACCTGCCAGTGGGGTTTTTAAATTTTTTTTTCTTTTTAGCTCTCTGCCATTGTTAATCTTTTTTTTACCTCTCGTCCTCTCTGTTTATTTTTATTGCAGATTTATTAGGTGCACAGTTAAGTGCCATTTAGCTTTGCAGAACTGTCATCGCCAGCAGTTTATGAATGGGATCATTCACTGACAAACTATTTAAACACTAAAAGGGGGGGAAATTTACTGCTCCAGGTCACTGAAGAAGCCAAGATCAACTGAAACTCAGCTGTGTTTCTCCTTGAATACAGGAATGTGACGAAGGTGCTCAGAGTTTTCTTTAATGTATTCTCATCCTTAATTTATCCTCACACGTCAAACCAAATGTCACTCTGTTTTGCAGTGCTACTTTTCCTAAAATAATGCCTTTTTTTCTGACAGCTTGCAAGAGCCCAGAGATCTAAAAATGTGGCTAAACAGGCAGTCACACACCTGCTAATTAAGGCTATGAATAAGCTGTGACCAGTCATGCAGGCACTGACAACCAGTTCCAGGCAGGGAAGGTTTTTAGATAGAAAGCCAGGAGAGTTTTGCAGATCTAATGCAATCCTGGATATGGGAGCCTGGGAGCAGGTGTCCCTTCATAATCTTGAAAAAACAATCTTACTGGCCTTTAATATTTCTGACCCAGAGCTGCCACAAGTGCAGAGTGGTGTGTTCTTTCTTCTGCCAGTAGATTCACAGGAATTCCTCCCTGTGAGGGTGGGGAGGCCCTGGCACAGGGTGCCCAGAGAAGCTGTGGCTGCCCCATCCCTGGAAGTGTCCAAGGCCCGGTTGGACGGGGCTTGGAGCCACCTGGTCTAGTGTCCCTGCCCGTGGCAGGGAGGTGAAATGAGCTTTAATTCCCTTCCAAGCCAAACCGTTCTGGGATTCTTGGATTCTATATCAGAGCTGGACTTTTCCCTTGGTCACCTGTTCCACCCATGGAGCCTGGTATTAATTCTATGGGTCAGTGCATGGTTCTTACAAGTGGTTATCTCTGCCCTCCTTCAAGCTCCTAGCCCAGGGAAGTCCTGCAGGACTGCACTTGCTGTATTTTCCATGCTCCTCTTGCAAGGGAATTTTCTCCCTTTTTTTTAGCCTTGTAATGTATATAACCTTCAAATAATGGTGCAAGGTTGTCTGTTTGCACATGTGATTTCATGTGTTTAATCATGTCCTTCACATCCTAAACTTTTGGAGTTGTATTTAATTCCTTGGGAGTGTGTAAATACATATTTGTGTGTGTGTGTGACTCTAGGTTTGCAGAAGCGCTGGACGGGCTCCAGGAGCGCAGCCGGTGGGGACTGTGGGGTGTTGAGTGAGGGACCAAGGTGGCCTCAGCTTTCCTGGCTCTCATGTCTCTGATGCTCTGACCCTTTGAATTCCACTGGTTTTTTCCCAAGTGAAATTTTCCTCTTCACCTGATCCCAGGATATTGCCAGGCTTACAGCTCATTATACATGGGGGGATCAAGCTGTATTGTAAAGCTGACAAAAGTGACAATTTTATATGTTTTTCTCCAGCAGTTCCACATTGCCGTGGAAGCTTTTTGACTAATCCACTCAGATTTGGAGTTAATCCTCCTGCACTTGGAATATTTGTGTGTAGGTATTTGAGAGATTTAAATGGACACCACTAACCCCTGTGGGGTCTCGTTTCTTAAAATACCTTAGAAACTCAATCTGTGGAGGAAGATGAGACACAAAGGCTTCTTTTTTGTAGCGATCTGCTTTGATTTTACTCTCTTTACAGGGTGAAATCAAGAAAAGAAGGACTCCATGGCTATGATTTTAATGCTTTAGCAACTTTAGTTAATGCAGATCTTCTAAGTTAGGGGAAGTGCCCATTTTATAGATATGGAAACTAAATGCACAAAGAGATGAAACACAGTTCTCAAAATAACAAAGACAAAAGTGGCAGGAGTGCAAGCCCCGGGGGTCCTCTGTGAGAGCAGTAAGAGTATGGACATGAGCTCAGCTGCTCATAAGAAATGTATTTTAATTCCTTTGAGAGGCTTTGACTGGAGTTTCTCATAAATTCTCCCAAATTTATGTGCTTTTGGTGCACTGGGAAATATTATAACGGCCTGTCTTTTTACCACCTGCAATTCAGCAGGTGCAGGATGGGAGCAAGCTGGAGAATCCAGGTCTGGAGCTGGATCATGACACCCCACAGTCAAGTGGAGTTTGCTGATAGGGGTGAGCTGGGGAAGGCACCCAAAGCTGGGTGTCAATAAAATCCCCCAAGTGCTCCTGTGGGACTGTTCTTCAGTGTTGGAAACGTTCAGGTTGAAGCCACCAGCTCTTAATGTCTGAGATTGGATCTCCACCCCCGGCAAAGGCTCGGTCGGCTTTGCTGTCCAGTTTGGGTCTGAGCCGTGTCAGGTCCCTCAGGTCCCACTGCTGTGTTGCTGTAACTCACCTCCAAATCGCCTTGTCAGTCACGTTCTGGAGCCTAATGAGCCAATACCAGTGGATTTCACCAGGATTTAATGGATTTAATGTCATCATTTCTTGATGGAAGTTGCCAATGATTTACACAATTTTGCTTCTCCTCCAGTTTTGGTTGGTAGTTGGTTCACTTTGTCAAATTTTTGTTGCTTTTATGGTGTGCAAAAAATGAGCGCTTTCAGGACTGACAAATCAAAGGTGAGGAAATCAACTTTTTGTCCACTTCTATTTTTTTAAATTAAAGCAGATATTTTTATTCTCATTTTGATAGTCTGTTAGGCAACACTACACAACAGCAGATTGAAACATTTCTTCCTTTGCATGGGGCTCAACACACCTGACTTTGACCATCTTAAAGTTTGCTGTTAAGTCTGAGCTGACCATCTCCTTCCATCTGTGGCCAGTGTGGAGAATGACACAGCTTATCCTGTCTCCTGCAGAGGGGAATCATTCTCTGGAGACACCACTAACTGTCCGCAGAGTTAAGATCCTTTCCTTAATCTCCTTTATGTTTCTAGTTAACAGCTGAAGCCACCAGACCTTGACTTGCATGGAAATTGATGCTCACTGGGCATTTTTAGCAAAAGCAGATGTCTTAGAGTTTGTTTTTAGCTGAAGACTAGCACAGAGTGGTCTAGGGGAAGGTGTCCCTGCCCATGGCAGGGGATTCAATGAGAGTTTTAAGGTCCCTTCCAACCCAAACCATTCTGTGGGAAAGGAGAACATGGAGCAATGGGGAGTAGTTTAGAAAAGTGGCTGTCCCAAGAGCAGACTGCAGTGTGTCCAGCCTGTGTCACACTGGGTGCCAAGGGGAATACGAGGAGCAGTTCAGACAGATGCAGAGCAACCTTTCCTCCTTCTCCTGACCTCCAGCAGCTGGCTCAGCCCTGGTACATGACACCGTATCTGCCTTCCAAATGCTCCTTACTCCTGGCTGTAATGACCCCAGCTATCGTTATCCACAGAAATTACACTTTGGCTCTTGGGTTTCAGAAGCATCGTGTGGCAGGGAGTCCTGCAGCCTCATTAGGCTCTCAGTGCACCCTCCCTCCTCCCTCCTGATCTGCTTCTTGTTCACTGAGGATGGGGACAAGGACGTGCCCTGGACAACCCATCATGTGCCTTCAGGTCACAGTCCTGCCCTCCTTCCCTCACCTGGCACTGTGTCCTTGTGCTGGCAGTGGGTGAGAGGAGAATTGAACCCATCATCTCTGTATCTGTTGGGGTTTATAATTAATAAAAATCAATTTTTATCCAGAGTTCTTTTTTCAGGAGCTCTTGGTACTTAATTGCATTGACAGATGCCACAGTAAAAATAGGTGATCTCACTGAGCAGGTTGTGAGTGGTGATGTTGTGCTCAGCCTTTGTTTTTAACTTGGGGAAGGAGCAGAGAAATCACCGCAGTTGCTTACTGGGGTAATAATCACCTGCTGTTAGAGCCATTCCATTTGGAAATACTCCCCCATGCTCAGGCTCAGGGGTTTTGAATGGAGGCAGAGTTAACACGGCTGAGGCTGTACAGAACCTTTTGGCACAGGGCTGGGCTGTGCCAAGTCCCCTCCAAGCAGGGCATTTATTGTCAGGGAGTTCATCAGCTCTTGGGCTCCAGTCACAAAGAGCTGCAGTTGCAGCCTCCAAAGAATCATGTCTTTGAGGAAGGGTTTTTTTCCTAATGAACATTATACCTTTTTTTTTTTTTTTTTTTTTTTTTTTTTTGCATTCAAACCTGAAATGGCATGCATCTCATTTTTAAATCTACTGGATTTTCCCTAATGGAGCAGAGGGATGATGGAGACGTTTTAACAGCGCAGCTAATTGAGCATGGAGAGTGTGCCCGGGATATGGTGGAGTTTCCATTACTGGAAATGTTGATATCCAGGGTAAATTTCTCTTCTTAAGAGACTTCCTTTAGTTAAAATTAATTCTGTGCTTGTATTCTAAGGCAGATGAAAAGAGGGGATCACGCTGGTTCCCCCTCATGGTGTTATGTTGCCTCCCAGCCTGGCGC
Source organism: Corvus kubaryi (assembly GCF_017639235.1). NCBI lineage: Eukaryota > Metazoa > Chordata > Aves > Passeriformes > Corvidae > Corvus > Corvus kubaryi. Next base: position 6,174,676 of record NW_024581119.1, read on the forward strand.
TGCTGGGATCACAATGACTCTTTAGGAAAAGGATGGGATAACTCCCAGGGGCTGATGGATGCTCTCAGCTGGGTCTGTGGCCAGTCCCAAGCTGCATATGGTAGGGGATCCACGTTTCCTCTTTCCTGCAGAATCACCTGGAATTGCTGCAATGACAGAGGCTTAATGCTGTCTTGGCATCGCGCTTGCTCCCGGCGGGCCTCCCTGGCAATCTTGCTTTATAAACAGAGGCAGCAGGATTGCCAAAATCACAGGCAAGGAGCATTTCAGGCCCATGGCATGGTGTCACCATATGTGAATCTGCCGAGGATGAGGAACAGGTGGCACAGAACTCCTCTCATCTTCAGCCTGGGGGCATGGCACACCTCTATCAGGTTTTTGGGATCAACAGCAGGAGGAAAAGAGGGAATGGACAGACATCTGTAGGTGGGGCAGACTGGAATGATGGAAAAAGCAGAGAAGGCAGCATCTGTTATTATTGGGGTTTGTATTTCGCCCCATTTCTATCGATGTTTCCAGAAAAAAACAGATTAATTTATCATTTCATTATCTTGCAACACCCAGTTTCCAGCATTCCCAGCACCCAAGGCCTGGAGTTTACAACTAAAACACTGACAGGGTCATGAAGTTCATCAGCCCAGTTGGTCAGAGCACAGTGCTAATGATGCCAAGGCTGCAGGTTCAATCCCAGTATGGGCTATTTGCCTACGAGTTGGATTTGATGTTCCTTGTGGGCCCCCTTCCAACTCAGAATATTCTGTGGTTCAAATTTCTTCAGGAACCAGGAATGTTTATCCAAGTCTGATAGGGAATGTATATCTGTGGGGAGTTGTTGTTTTCTGGTTTGTTTGGGTTGTTTTTTAATTAAGTTGGTAATATGCATTCCATTGGGACAGGGAAGGGAACAGGCCCTCATTCTTTTCACCTGTTCCAGTAACTTGAAATTTTTGCTTAGCTAAAATTCCTGGGTTCAAGAGTAGCACAGCGCAGGGCTGTACAGGAACCAAGAGATGTGCTCAAGTTATATTTTCAGCTGACATAAATCAATGGGGAGCCATTTATACCTTCTGAGCATCTGGCTGGGGATTTCATGTGTCACCTTCTGTTCTCCCTGCGAGAGGCTCATCCCATGAACAAGGAATAGCCTTAACCTGAAAATGTTCCCAAGAAAGGTCAGGGTCACACAGAGCAGCTCCTGAAGAGCCACTGAGGGTGGGAATTTGCAGCTCTTGATGCCACATCCATGGGAAGTTTTTGTCTCTCTGTTTTGGAGAGGGAGGGGTAGAAGTGAGTGCTCCAGCAGTGGAGGCAGCGATGCCGTGGGTTTCCCAGGCTGAGGGACAGGACTGGGAACCATCACATGGAGAACATAACCTACAAGAAAGCCAGCGCTGGGGAACAACAGGAGCTGTAATAGCAGATAAACACTGGGAAAGCCACATGAATCACGAGCCTGGGAATTGAATTGTTGCAAACATTTTGGAGAGGAGAAAGAGCCTTACTGGTGAAGCCTGGCCTTGGCAGAAGAAGCTGTTCCCATCTATTATCTTTTGAGGCAGACAAAGGGTGGAAAAAAAAGGGAAGAGAAGGTAGAAACCACATATAAACATTAATTAATGCTCTCCAGGCTTCTTCTTCTTGGTCATGTTAAACCTTTAATCCCTGGGATTTAATAATGCTGCGGCTTTTTATTCATGTCCAGACAGCAAGTGTGGAAAGGGAGTGCTGGGGAAGGCCTTTGCATCCAACTCCTCCAGCGTGCGCAGCCTGCACCCCACTGGCAGGCGGGTGCTCCGGAGTCCTTCCACTGGAGCTCACCTTCCCTGTGCTTTAACCCCTTTCCTTTCCTGTTTGCAGCACGTTACGGGAGTGTCCACAGTCTGTCACGTCACCTCCACGGAAAGGTACTAATCTTGGGGAATGTATGATATTCCCTTCACCCACACATAGAGAATCAGGGAATCATTACGGTTGGAAAAGCTCATCGAGACCAACCATCCTGACACTCTTCCAAAATCAGTGGTACTCCAGAGGTAGCACAGCTCCTGTAGGAAACAGGGAGCCCCGGATGTGTCCCTGCCACATGAGCAAAGCACCCGATGGCTGCTGGCAGGGAGAGCTGGAATGGATTTCCTCTCCAGCGATTACTGCTGCTCCTTGGCAAAGGGAAATGCTCCCTCTCTTGAACCCTTGAGGTTAAGCCACATCATTCCTGAGTGTCATCCAGTGCTTATAGGTGCTGTCAAGAAGATGACACAAGAATTTGTTAAGAAACTAATGTTTCCCCTCATCCCCTGCTGCCCCTCAGGGCTCATAGGAACCCGGACTCAGGAAGTGGTAATGAGAGGGGAGGAATTAAATCACATTCCAGCTGTCCCAGTGCCAGCAATGGGGACTGGCTCCCACATCTACCTGGGCTGTGTCCTCTGTGGGGCAGAGGGGGAAGGCAAAAGCTTTGGGCACTTTTTCTCACTGTATCCATGTGTTTATCCCCAGTTATTGTAATCTATGGGACCCCAAGAATCTCCAGAGTTTACTCCTTAACTCCATTTTGCAGATGAGTGGCTGAGACTTGACCCCCCAGTGTTTCCCAACCCGACTCACTGTTTCAAGTGACAGATAAGATAATAACAGTTTCAGGAGACGGAAAACAGCACATTTCCATGGATATTTCTAAGAGCTGAGCATGCAAGAAGTGTTCATCCCACCAACAAGTAGGAGCGAGCCCAGGGAGGATGCTCAGCCTGAAAGGGTCTCCTCTTTCAGAAGCTTTGCTCTTTTTTTCATGTGCAGAGCAAACCATTCATTTTCTCCAGCAAATAATGATAGTTTGGGGTTAAGATTTATGGCATGGCTGTTAGTGTCTTGATGGTAGATATGCAAGGCTATTTAGCTGTTGCCAAAGGTGGAAATTCATAAAGATGATGGAAGAGTTTCTCCCCAGACGGCACAAAAGGTCATTTGTTTTTTTACTGAATCTCGTCGAGCCAGCAATGCTGTCAGTTTTTCTCTCTTCCCCTTTCCCTTGGCACACGTGGTGTACATGACTCTGCTTCTCTGGTTTTATGGGTGAACAAAGGTGCAGGAAAAGTACTTCTCATTCATTTTCTCTCCCTCTCTATTTGTATTTCTCCCCTGACATCTCTCACTCAAGTTCAAAAGCCTCCAGCCTAAGCACCTTTGTACCACCTTGCTCCCAACTCCCTCCCAGACTCCTTCCCATCCAACTGCTTCACCCCACTCTGAAATTTTTATGTGGTTTTTGCCCCATTGCTTGCTTTGTCCACAAGTTCCCCATAAAAATAGACATATTATTTCTGTTGGGAAAAAATCCTACAGTGAGTATTTCAGTACAAGATGACAACAGTATTAACAAAAGTAATATTTATACTAGTAGTAATGATAATAATGATAACAAAGGAACTTCACAGGAAATTGGCTGTTTTGGCTGAATTTTTCCCACCATCTGGGGTCTCAGGTGGAGCCTCGGCAGGCAGTGCCACATCCTGCCTGTCCAGAGCTCCCCACTCACAGAGCCTGTCTCCAAATGCTTGGGAGCAGAGATAAACATGAGAATGAGCAATAAACAGAGGTGACGCAGCCAAGCAAAATAAAGGAGGAAAAAGCCCCAATAATCATTTTTGTCCTGGAAAAAACAATTTGAGAACATGCACTGAAGAGCAAGAAAGTGAGACGGAGCTGCTGCTCGGCAGCCCCTGGACTTCGGCGAGGTCCCTGCATGTCAGGTGGAAATTTTCTTTCTGCTCCTATCTTTCAGCACTGAGGATGCACATTGGCTTCCCAAAAAACTGATCTCCTGAAAGATAGGAGGCCTCTAGGAAAGGGGCTGAGCCCTATGCCTCAACCAGACCCTGCATCCAGTTTCAGGAAAAGTGAGACTCACAGCAGCAGAATCAAAAAAGTCAGAAGTTCCCCCCTTTTCAATCTTCTTCCGCTCCGGCAGAAGAGCAGCAGGGGGATGGCACAGCCAACCCCGGATGCTGGTGATGCCCCTCTGCCAAAACCTGACCCACAAAATACCTCCAGTATTTGAAGTGCTGTCTGAAGTGCTGTCTCCTCTCTTTTCATAGAGGCTCCTTATGGCTTTCAAGCTCATTTAATCCATTAAATAATTGGAATTGCTTCATGAATAGGCAAGAGAGGGAGCAAATTAGGTTTTTTTTAACCTTTTCCCACAGGCATTGGGTGTATATTGGCTTAGCTGGGCAGAAACCACATCTGGGAGGGCTGGAAAGCAGGGCCATGTCAAGTGTGTGCTCTGGCACACACTTGGGCACTTGATCCCACCATCCCAAAACCCCTGTGCAAGGTGAGCTGGAAACAGTGGATTGATTTTTCTTGCCCGGTTTCTTGGAAATTGTAGCCAGAATGTGCCATGGAAGATGGGAGAGGTTGGAGAAGACAAGCAGCAACCCAGTAACAACCTCAGGTGAGACCTTTTTAAGCAGAATTATTTCAGGTTCTGGCCCCAGCGCTTCAAGTCTCATGCTAGAATGATCTTTAAAGAACAATGGAAGAAATATGCAGTTGACGAGGAAGAAAAAAAGGATTGATGGGTAAAACCTCATTTTGCATCAGATCCGTGAGCCATTGATTTGACCTCCCACGGAATATATTCCACAGACTTTTCTGTGCAGTGACTATGTCAGAAGTTGCCATGGTGGCACTAACTTGGTACCAGGAGTGAGGGACCATTGCAGGTTTCTTGTCCCACAGAACTCATGGTCTCAATGGACAAAGCAGGGGGAGAGAAGGAAGCATGGAAAAATGAGCCCTGCAAAGCCACGCTCCAAAAGAAGGTTCCAAGACATGACCACCCCCAGGTTTGGTCGGGTGCCTGGAGCGTGGGATCAGGAGAGGACACAGCTCTTTGCTGTGTAGGTGGTCACCACATGGACAAGGAATAAGGTGAATATGGCATCGGCTGCCCACGCCATGTCCTTCTTGATCACAGCTCTCCTGCCAGGGAGAAGGGATGGGAAGAAGCTCATGAAGGATCTCTCCTTTCCCTCACCACTTCCCTCTCTGGTGTGTTGGACATTCATTTTCCTACGAAACTTTTGGGACAACCAAGTTTTTCTGTCTCTTTCTCCAAGCCTGCACACCAAACCTCTGCTCTTCAGAGGCCAGGTGAGAGCCAGGAAGAGCTTCCCTGAGGCATGGAAACCCTGAGTGGAGCTCTAGCCCTGCCCTCTCCTGGATGCTTTCTGATAACAATGTTTTAATAAAAGATCTGTCACTCAAATATTTCCAAATCATTAAAGAAAAAATGAATGAAAAGTAATTAGAACCCTGAGCCCAAAGGGGTAATGTAAAAAAAACCCCAAACCAACAACATAGGGGTTGAGAGACCCTAAGCTTGAAGCTGAGCTTCGGAATCCCTCTGGGAATTATTTTCTTGTCCAAAATCCAGACGGTTCCACAATGCATAGCCTGATCCTGCTCTACAACAGCAGCTGGTAGGAGGTTGGTTCAGGTGTTAAATCCTCTCTCTGTCCTCCATCATTGGGTTTGAGCTGGGAATGGAGTGATGGGAGGAGAGCCAGGAATGAGTGAAGCATCCCGAGTTGAAGCTGACCATAGGCCAGAGCTCTCGCTGGGCAGTGGTCCCACGACACGAGGCCTCTGCCAGCTCTGGGATTCTTTTTGCTGTGTGTTGAGAATAGGTGTTCACCCAGAAATCCTTGGCTCTGAGAGTCATGGGATCTCCTCAGAGCCTTGTTTCCTGGGAGAAGTGAAGAAGCAAATAAGTCAGAACATTTCTACCTCTTGCAGTAGGTGGGAAAATCTGGACAAGGTGCCATCTATGAGTGAAGAACTTAGGAGACAACCTTTATTGTGTTCAAGTTCCGGTCGCTTTAAAGCTGATCTCATTCTCTGTGGCAATGAGTCACAGGGGGCTGAATTTGTGTGGGTGGCAATTTAAAAATTTCCTCTGAGTAAGGAGAGCGGGGTTTGGCGAGTGGGCTCTTGGTGCTTTCTCCTCTCCTCCCACACTGGGAGCACTGCTCCCAAAGGTGGTGGAGTGAATCATTTCTCCTTTTAATGGCACTTCTGCATCTTCATAGCCCGTCCCCAGCTAATTATTGTTTAAAACCCACTTGGCAGAGCCCTTCAAAAATCATTTTTGTGAAGGGTTTTTCAGTAGGAGAGGAGTTTGCAGGCTGGGGGGGAAGATTCTTTCTCACCTTTCCTCTCACCCAGGAGAGTCTCCTCCACCCAGTGCAGGCAGTTAATTCAATGGCAAGAGGAAGAAAATTCTGCTGGGGTAATTAATCAAAACTCAGGGCTCATGTGGGCTCTGTATCGGCACCTCGGGCTCCTTCCACTGTCAGTTCGTAATGTGCCTCATCCTGTGAAATACAAACTTGGGTGGAGCTTCCCTTTTCACCCCTTTGATTGTTCATCTGGAATCCCAAGGGACTGGAAATGAAATAAATTGGCTTAAAGTGATGTTCCCCAGATCAGCAATTGGATCCTGGGAGGATCCCCCAGGGCAGTTTTCCACCAGGTGGAAAGAAGGATGTGCCTCTCTGCTGTGCTGACCCCTGCGAAGGCAAGCACATGCTTGAGTCACTCACCTTTATTTGTGTGATTTAGTGCAATAAATCATGCTTGTCTTTCCCAGGCTCCCCCATGCAATCCGGACACTTTTCCATCCCATTTTAAAGCCTAGAGCTGAGCTCCCATCAGCCTGCACTGCCTGGGGACTCATTTTACCTGTTGACAGACATCTGCATTGGCAGCACTTAGCCCTGGTGAAGGTTCCACCTCCTGCCTCGCTGAAATGTGCAAAAGGGAAAGGACTTGTCCTTAGAGAAGAAAATAGACTCTACTCAGCTTCTTGGAAAGTAATTTCCATTGACAAACAGAAACATTAGAGCAGGTCATTTATTCCTTGAAGAAATCAATGTATTGGGTAAAATTCCCACTGTTGGTAGGAAGGTGTCTGTGGTTACAATGTTTTGGCTTTATCATTCCAGCCCACTTTCCATGAAAGAGAATTCAAATTAATCACTTCCATCTCATCCTCATAGATGTTATTTATGTTTCTGTCTGGCCCAGCTTGGTGGAAAAACACCATTTTAGGAGCTGTCTGGCAAAACAGACAGCAACATGCCTAGGAATCCCCAAAAATCATGAAACTCCATCCCTGCAGGACACAGAAGTTGTCTGGTTTTGGTTGTTTATCAGATTAGCTATTCTGGAATAATTATTTTGGTAGGAACATTTGCATTCTAAAAGAAGTGTCTTTTTCTCCTTTCTCTTAACACAACCTGAAAGATGATTTCTCCATACCAGCCTTGGGCAACTCCTCACCAAGGTGGTTACACACCATCATGCATAGTAATATTTCCTTCTTGGGCTGGATCTTCCGCTCCAGGTCTTTGACAGTTCACAGCACCTTTAGTGACATGATTTAAGTCTTGTTTACTCTCCTGCACACAGAGAGGGAAGAATTGGTGCAGCAGCCCAGCAGTTTGCTACAAAAGGACCCAAAAGCATAGAATCATGGAATTATTTAATTGGAAAAATCTCTGGGATCATCAAGCTCAATCACTCCCCAGCACTGCCAATCCCACCACTAAATGATATCCCCAAGTGCCATGTCCACACAGCTTTAAATCACTCCGAGGATGGTGAGTCCACTACTGCCCTGGGCAGCTGTACCAGGGCTGGACAGCCCTTCTGGGGAAGAAACGTTTCCTAATACGTTACCTAAACATCTTCTGGCACGACCTGAGGCAATCTCCTGTTGCCCTAAACCATCACGTTTGGCTTGTGTGACAGCCATGCCACTCCATCCGTTCCTGCAGATGTGTTCATGGCCCATTCGGGGTCTCAAGGCGGGAGGTGAGTGAAGAGCAGTGATTTCACCACGCCTCTGAGCTCCTCTGTGCTGTGCCAGGTGATGGCTCGCCCGGTGCCACATGTAAATACAGGCACAAAACAGATGCAGGAGGTTGCCCGCTCTGACTGAGCACACAGCTCTGTTGTGGTGCCTGTTGCTATAAACACGCTGGCGATTTGCACAAGTATGTGACATCGTAAAAGTTCCTGAAAGATTTTATCTGATTTGTTTTGGCTCAAAGCCCTTTATTCACATAGAAACACCAGGTAGAAAGACAATATGTGTGTATCCATGTGTATATTTTCAACTTCCTAAAGGCCATCAAATTGGAAAGGGAGTGGGTTTGCTTTACTCAGGAGTTGAAGACAAGGTAACCCAGGAAAAGCCTTTCCTCTTAAAAAAATATAAATTATAAATGTTGCTTCTCCCTGAACAGATTGTCTGAGCGATCTGTAACAATCTCTTGTACCTCTGCCTTATTTTGATTTTAAAATATTAGTTCATAACAAATCTTGAGCTGTCAGAACTAAAGGATTGTACAAAACAGCTTCAAGGTTACATAAACAGAGTAGCTGGGGAACAATTTGGTAACACGTATTCATGTGGAGAGCAAAGATGTTTTTTAAAGGAATTTTCCACCTGAATATTGACCCTCTTTGTTTTGGGAAATGTTGATTTAATGGGATTGAAACACTTTGAGTCAGGAAGAGGAGGGCAAATGGCAGAGGAGGGAAGAGAGGAGCTGGGGCAGCAATGGCCAAAAGTGTGTGCAAGGAGGTTTTTAATGAGAAGGAACTGGGGATGGGTGGGAGCTGGGAAGGACAAGGGATATAAATTAGGGTGTGCTTGGACTGGGGGAAAATAATTGGGAAAGATCTAGCAGAGAAGGTAAGTGAGAGCCGCTGAAAGTAAAGGGAAGGTGAGGGGCTGGAAAGATCACCTGGGACGGAAAATCCAGGACAGATTTGGGTCTAAAGAATGGAACATGAGAATAAATATAAGGGGGACTGGGAATGGGTTCTGGGACTTTGTGCTGGAGGGGGGAATGGATTAATTCAACACAGGGGTCCTTTGGAGACAGTGGGTGGAGGAGTGACAAGGAAGAGATTTATCTGCAGTGGTGAGGGGAACCCATTCCCTCTGTCCTGGCTGGATTTAGGACCCAACACCTGTGTAAAAGAAGGATAAAGGGTATCCCTGCGGCTGGGTGTAGAAAGGACAGAGTTATGACGCTGGTTGTGACCCACTTGCTCTGACAAGCTCCCAGGGAAGGAAAGTGGAGGGTGAAAATCAGAAGGAGCAAATTGCTATTTGCAATGTGAGATGGAGGAGGTACACTGGAAGGAGTAGCTGGCATTTGGGGTGAGAGAGCTCTGCACTTAAAATTGCTGTGCTGGAAGGAGAGGGCTGGACTGGAGGTGGAAATAGAAGCAGGAGAGAATGTGAGTGGGAGAATGTAGAGCCTGTGGCGGGGACAAGGTGGGAAAGGGGAAGGAGAGGGACAAAGAGGAGGACTGTGATGAGACGAAGATGGTAGGAGGACATCTGGCAAAATTCTCCATCCTTCCAGGCCCTCTGCAATAACCTTCTCTTCCTGAACAGGAAATCTTACTGCACCAGGGCATATGCCAGAGCAAGCTGCCCCTCTCCCCAAATCTGAATGTTGTCCTGCTAAAGTGACTGGGATCAACAACAGGAGGTGCCTCTCACGGTGCCCATTCTGAGCCAAGGCTCCAGCTGCTTTCTTTCTTCATTATTTTTCTGGATATTTTTTTCCTCAGCTGCAAATCTGCATTCATTAATGAATGTCAGCACACCTTCCTAGATGCTTACAGGAGTTGTGTATTCACATTGACCCTAATTCAGCAAAACAGTTAAGCACATGTCTGACTTTGAGCAACTGAACAGGGCTACTGTGTAATTAAAGCTAAACATAACTTGGTGTCTCGTTTATTGAAGGCCTACTCAACTAATTAGTTAAACCTTCCATGAAAAGTCACCAAGATCCTTAATAAAGCAATACTCCACAAACAGCTGCTGTGGGACTCTGCCCAGGTCACATTATCTTGTTTGCAGTTTAGATGCCTGAAATATCTTTTTTTTTATGTGTCTGGAGTTTAGTGTTCATGAGATACCCTCCCTCCTTCTCCAGCGAGGTATGCTAAAGCCACCAAACATTAATTGATTTAAATCCCACATGGTACCTACCAGGTAGATGTGGTAAATCACAGTTGTCAGGTAATTAAACACAACCCGTAAATCACATTGGAGCATGTGAACCAAGCATTCAGTGTCAATGCTTTTAAATTAATGTTGTAAAACAATATTTTGGGCTTAGATCAAGTGTACGGGGCGGGTAACATATCAAATTATGGCTAAGAAAGCATGAGCAGCAGGAATGGCACTAGGAACCAGCAGCCTCTATGATCCAAAATACCCAGTTGCAGCCCAACAAGTGGCCTGCCTCGGAAGGCGGAATGCAATGTTATTGCAGGGGGATTAGGACTGGGCATTAGACTCTCATTGCTCTTTAATGCTCGATTCATTAACCAGAAAGCAGAATTATCTGCCCCCAGATCCATCACCTGCTAAAATGTACCAGCGGGTCATGAAAGATTAGTTTTGAGAGGGAGGGAGGGAGGGGGAGAAAGAGGGAGAGAGGGAGGGAGGGAGGGAAGGAAGGAAGGGGTGCTGACTGTCCTTCCTTGCAGTGTCAAGGTCTGTGTTGGTGGCGGGTTCCCCAGCCCTGGCAGGGGCAGGAGGGGCAGCCTGGAAGAAAGAAGGTGATTTATAACACATAAGGAAAGGGGCGGATTTTGAAAGCAACATGAAGGAGTGGGATGTTGGGTGGGTGAGAGACTTCATGTGACCCCAGAAATCTGACCATGACTTGAACTCATCCCACAGCATGGGCAGCACATGAGGGGGGATTCTGCAAAGCTCAATTCAGCTCTGCAACCCCAAACAGCAGGGGGACATGGAGCTGCTGGAGCGAGTCCGGAGACATGTTGGGATTGTCCACCCTGGAGAAGAGAAAGCTTCAGGGAGAACTTAGAGCCCCTTCCAGTGCCTGAAGGGCATCCAAGAGAGACAGAGATGGACTTTGGACAAGTGCCTGGAGGGACAGGACCCAGGGAATGGCTTCCCAGTGCCACAGGGCAGGGATGGATGGGATATTGGGCAGGAATTGTTCCCTGGGAGGGTGGGCAGGCCCTGGCACAGGGTGCCCAGAGCAGCTGTGGCTGCCCCTGGATCCCTGGCAGTGCCCAAGGCCAGGTTGGACATTGGGGCTTGGAGCAGCCTGGGACAGTGGGAGGTGTCCCTGCCCATGGCAGAGGGGTGGAACTGGATGAGATTTAAGATCCCTTCCAGCACAAACTATTTCAGGATTTTGAGTGTGATACCGTGTTCAGAAAGCAAAGTCTGGTGCTTTTGAAAATCCTGTGCTTATTTTCCTGCCAGTCTCAGATGGGTCAGTGCCTCAGAGCAACTTTCCTGCAGAATGATGGGGTGACCAACCTGGTTCAGTGGCACTGGAGAGATTCCAGGTTCTGGATGCCGCGAGTGAGGCAAAGCCCGCGTGGGGCCGGATGGGTGCCCGGCATGCCAAGGGTGAAAGTCAAATGTTGAGTGGCACATCCCAAATCCTGCAAACCCCTTTGTGATGTCCTGCCCAGGTTACAGTAAATCCCCTGCTGTGCATAGGGACTTTAGGGTGGATTAATGAGTGGAAAACCTTTCCTTAGTGGGTGTTTGCTGGGGCAAACAGCCCATGACCATTTATGCTCTAGACATCCCACTTCATAAAGGAATGCCAGGAGTCCGGGATAATTGAATTATGTTGCATTTGAGAATTATTGAGCAATCAAGCTGAAAAAAAATAGATTGAAACGTCCTTTTAAAAAAAATGAATGCTCAATATTAACAGCCCTGGTTTTTCACCAAAAGCTTCCTTTTTTAAGCAGAAATCCTTGTTGATAAGTGAGTGCTTTACTGATAAAGCCATTAGCTATAACTTTCTTAAAAGCCACTGCTGTAGAAAAAACCTTAAAATGTTGAAAGAGGATCGATCTGAACCCTTCAAAATGCTTAACTTTCATATAATGATCTTTTTATTTTCCCCACAAAAGGAAAAAACTTCATCTCAAGCCAGTTCCTCGTTTCCTTCTGTCCACCTCAAAACTCTTCCATGCTTTAAAAACCTGTCCTCTTCCCACGGAGCATTTTAATTCCATCAGGCCAGCGTTTCCCAAAATAATGAGCATTTTAGGGGCTGTTAAGCTGGTCTCCTATTTAAATTTACATCTAATTGGTTTCCTCATCTCTGCTTTCCTCTTCTCACTCAGCCATTTAGTTAATAGAAGCATCTACATAGTCTTTATAACCCCTTACATATGGATTATCTGTAATTTATTAAGGATTAAGGTTTACCTAAACCCCACTACTTTACTCATATATCCATTACATATCTAAATTTGTCTTAAAAGTGCTTTTTGGCTTGCTGAGCTCCCTGTGGGAGGAAGTTTAAGTTCAGACCAAATTTATCGTGTCCCAAATGCCTGGTTGGAAGGAACCAACGTCATCACTCAAGATTTCCTGCAGATCCTTAAAGTTCACCATTAAAAATTCCCAGGAATTTGTTGTGCAAGTGAAATGCTGACCCAATGATGTTTGTAGGTAAATTTTAGTTGGTGGCTCAGGAGTGGGTTTTGAGGCAATGCAGGTCCTTTGGAGTCAGAAGGGATGGAATGCTGATCCAAATTAGAGTGGTTTGGAAAGGACATGTCCAGGAATCCTAGCTCTGAAACTCTCCTCTTCCCTCCCTTGCAGAGCTTTGGCCCTCCTGCCCTGCTCCTCACTCCTTTTCCTCTTCTCCCTTCAAATAGTGGCTCTGGGTCATTGGTTTTCACCCTCATTCCTCAGAGCTGCTCCACCGGTCCTCCCACCTGGGAGGCAAGTGGGAACAAAAAGGCTTTGTGTGTTTTCCAGAGGACTGTCAAAACCCCACAGCATGAATATTATTTGCCTGAAAGGGAAAAGGACTCTAGAAAAAAAGGCAAATAAATATTTTCTCCTTCCTGTCTTACACCTTTGTTTTGTTCCTTGATGCATTTGTTGTACAAGCCTGGTGCTCACTTACTGCTTGTCTTGTCAAGGGGTCTTGAACTATTTTCCTCCTCCCTTGACTTTTTTGTTTGCTTATTCTTTCATTGTCCTTGGGTGAGGAAAAGGTGAACAATCCTGTGGCTTTCAAATTGCTTCTGCAGGCCAGGGTGGACAAGTCTTGGAGCAACCTGGGACAGTGGAAGGTGTCCCTGCCCATGGCAGGGGGTGGGACTGGATGGGCTTTAAGGTCCCCTTCAACCCAAACCACTCTCAGGGATGTCTGGGGAGGCTGGCCAAGAGCCTCTATGTTTGAAGAGCTTTTCTCTCAGGTTCACTGCTCACCTTGATTATGATGCTGCAGCTGGATGCTGCAATTAGGAGGTGTCGATTGAGACACATCCTAATATTGAGGAGGAGACAATATAGGGCTTGAAGAAATAAGTTTCAGGTTGTTTCCTGCATTTCCACTGTTCCTTGTGCTATTCCAGGCACGTTTTCTAATTTTTTTTTTCCATGAGCACAAAAGACTGGAAAATAACTGTGAGCAATAGCTGCTTTTCTCCTTTCATTCTCTCTCCTCCTTGCACATGCGAAGGCTGTCTGCTCCCTCTGCACTGTCCCTCTGAAGAAGGATTTGCTTGTTTGGGTTTGTGTTGTCTCACAAACCCATAAACCTTTAGAGACCCTAAGAAATATCATAACTCATAGTGCTGCGAATGCTCACGTAACCAAGAATTGGGGTATGAGGAGAACCCCTTTCTGCCACGAGCTGAGCAATGTTACCACAAGCTCTGGCAGCACCACTGCAGAAATGTAGGTGATTCTGTGGCAGAATGTCAAGCTGGGACCTCTGCTCTCATTTGTATTCTCCTCCACTTTCCTGCTCTTTTCCCTTCTTTTTTTCTTGTTTTCTCCACATCCCCTGCCAGCAAAGCAACAAAATAAATCAGCACTGGTGGCATTTCCTCTCTCCTCAAGAAGGGATGTTAAACCTCCTGCAACCTGCCAGCTCAGCTCAAATGCAGCAGGACTTGCGGTGTTGCATTTACACTCCCAGAAGGCAGGGCTGGATGGGATATTGGGAAGGAATTGTTCCCTGGGAGGGTGGGCAGGCCCTGGCACAGGGTGCCCAGAGCAGCTGTGGCTGCCCCTGGATCCCTGGCAGTGTCCAAGGCCAGGTTGGACAGGGCTTGGAGCAGCCTGGGACAGTGGGAGGTGTCCCTGCCCATGGCAGGGGGTGGGACTGGATGGGCTTTAAGGTCTTTTCCAACCCAAACCATTCTATGATTCTACGTCACCCCTTCTTAAAGGGGGTGAAAGGCTCAACTACAGGTTGGCACTAACCCCCTGTGCAAATCCTCGGGTTGTTTTTCAGCATCACAATAGATACTTTTTTGTCCCTTGAGTCAAAGCAGCAATTTGGGGCTGCTGGAGGTTGGGTAAGACTCATCTCCTTTGTGTGTCACACCTCATCCCCTCTGTGTGTCACACCTTGCTTGGGCTTTCCAACTTCCATCTGCCATAGGGCTGGACTAAATACCTCACAGAGCTTAATTGTTCTTCCACAGCACTAAATAATTCACACCCCAGGGCTTCATTGTTCCTGTGCACCAATTTCCCCGTTGCACTCCAGGGCTTCCTGCGTGTCGTGGTTTGACAGTGGCCCAGAGCCAGGCACCACGAGAGCCGCTCGCTCACCTCCCCTGCCACAGCTGGGCAGGGGGAAAAGGAAAGGGAAAAAAAACAATTAGCAAACGCTTCATGAGTGAGATACGGACCGTGAGAAATATTTCAAGGGCGAAACAGGCTCAATTTAAGTTGCTAAGTGAATTTACTACTAACAGAATCGGAGGAGGATAATGAGAAGTAAAATACGCCCTTAGAACACCTTCCACTCCCAGCCCCTCCCTCCTTCCCCCCGACAGCGCAGGGAGACAGGGCACGGGGGTTTGGTCAGTTTATCACCGAGACTTCATTCCGCTGCTCCGGGAGAGGAATCTTCCCCTGTGAGGCCGTGGCGTCCCTCCCACGGGAGACAGCTCTCCTGAACTTCCCCGGCGTGGGCCCACTCTGAGGAGCAGCAGCCACACCGCCCCTGCTGCAGCGTGAGCCCCTCCCACGGGCACACAGCCCCCCAAAACTGCTGCGGCGTGGGTCACTCTTCCATGGGGTCAGTTCTTCAAGGCCAGGCTGCTCCAGCCTGGGAGCAGGGCCCCTCTGCAGCGGCTCTGCCCCTGGATCACAGCCTCCTGCAGGCATCCGCCCGCTCCGGCACGGGCACCTCCCCCAGGGCTGCGGGTGGATCTCTGCATCCTCCGGGGATCCCCAGGGGCTGCGGGTGGATCTCTGCATCCCCC
>NW_024581119.1:6190111-6208636 GCF_017639235.1 Corvus kubaryi
GGATCTCTCATCCCCCGTGGATCCCCAGGGGCTGCGGGTGGATCTCTGCATCCCCCGTGGATCCCCAGGGGCTGCGGGTGGATCTCTGCATCCCCTATGGATCCCCAGGGGCTGCAGGTGGATCTCTGCATCCCCCATGGATCCCCAGGGGCTGCAGGTGGATCTCTGCATCCCCCATGGATCCCCAGGGGCTGCAGGGGCACAGCTGCTCCCCCATGGTCTCACCACGGCCTGCAGAGGAATCTCGGCTCTGGCTCCTGGAGTACCTCCTCCCCCTCCACTGCCCTTGGTGTCTCCCTGTTGTTTCCCTCACACGTTCTCCCCTCCTCCTCTTCTCTGACTAGAATCCCAAAATCTTGTGACTTTGTGTCATCACAGAGGCGTTACCAGCCTCTCTCATTGCCCCAGTTTTGGCCAGCAGCACATCCATCTTCAGAGCCATCGGGGATTGGCTCTG
This sequence comes from Corvus kubaryi, assembly GCF_017639235.1. Taxonomy (NCBI): domain Eukaryota; kingdom Metazoa; phylum Chordata; class Aves; order Passeriformes; family Corvidae; genus Corvus; species Corvus kubaryi. The sequence goes on from NW_024581119.1 coordinate 6,190,569, forward strand.
CTGGACATGGTGGAAGGTTCCAGCAGCTTCTCACAGGAGCCACCTCTGTGGCCCTCCTGCTGCCTAAAACCAGCCCGTGCCAAACCAACACACTGTGGATTCTGTGGGCACTGTTCATGGAAACGGAAGAGTGGGGACAGATAGGGCAAGAGGGAGTGACTTCCCCCTCTTCCTTCCCACTTTCCAAGTCCTCTCTCCAGGCACACATGTTGGGGCAATTCGCAGTGATCTAGGTGAGGAGTTGGCAGAACAGAAGCCCAAATCTCAATTACCTTCCTCCTTGTCCGTTTGCACAGGATCCTTATCTCCCCGCTTGTAACTCTGTATTTAATTATACACAGTGATAATACTTCACACGCTAAGTGCATTATTAAGCAATTCCTAAGATAAGTAGCTTTCTGGATCACAAATTATGATTAGATATTGGCAATCAAGCTGTCTTCCACTCTCCCTCCTGGGGCTGGCCTGCCAAAGACAGGCTTGTTTGGGTAGGTGAGACACAAGACCCATGTGAGAAGGAGAAATGTATGGGTAAAAGGTGTAGTTCATGGGTGAAAGGTGTAGCTGGCCACGCAGGGCTGCATAAGGCTTGTTCAGACATGGATTTGGGGGTTGGTTTGCTGTCCCAGGCTGGCCAGGTGCAGCCATCGGATGTGTTACTCATCCTAATCCATCGCTTAAGTTGCGGCAGCCACTAAGCTCTTGCAGCTCTTAGGTTTTGTGATTTCCCATGCAACATTTGCATGGGAGAAATTTCTTCTGGCAGCCAGGTTGTGGTGTTGGCTTTTTTGCAGCTTCATGGTCTGTTGCTGCCTGGTCTGAAATTGAGGATCAGTGGAAATTAGTTTCTTTCCTTTCTTTGCATAGTTCATGTTCCCTGGTCCTCTGACCATGTCTGTTGGGCTCCTCTGCTACCTCCCAGTATATAGGATCCTAGAACAATTTGTGTTGGAAGGGACCTTAAAGACCACCCAGTTCCAACCCCCTTGCCACAGGCAGGGACTCCTTCCTCTAGACCAGGTTGCTCCAAGCCCCATCTTACCAGTGCTGGGAAGATGAACTGAAGGCTTTGCAGCTTGGTAAAGGCTTTGACAGCACAGAATGCTTTAGTTTGTCTGGGTGGATTCCTCCTTGCCTTCCTACTTTATCCCTCCCAAATATAGCAGGGCAGGGATGAGGGCCAGCAGAGTGTGATCAGGCTGGCAGAGGAGCTCCCTGATACCCAGCAAGAGGATGTGACCAGGCTCCGTGGTCAGCGCATCTCTTTTGGCAAAGTCTTCCCTCTTTTGCCAGCAGCATTTCTGGTGTCATCTCGAGTTATCTCTGTGCAGTTCCCTCATCCAAGTAATCTCCCACCCTGCATGCAGGCGTGGGATCACTGTGCTGCAATGACCAAGGGATTATGGAGACTGCTTCTAATTCTGTGGAGGAAAATGCTGTTTGTAAGTGTAATTGAGAGGGTGGCTTTAGAGTTGATGACTCAAAGCTCGTGTTTTAGATGGATCACGTTTCACCTCTTTCAAAGCATTTATGAGCTTACCAGAAAAACAAATGTCATTGCTCAATCTGTGAAGTGTCTATAATGCAACTTGCTCTGTCAGTTCCTTCCCTCCAAGATACAGTGGAAACAGATTTATTTTGCTTTCCAAGACCCTCCAGTGGTCACAGTTGTCCCCCCCTTCAGTGTTAATGCACCTATGTGTGTATTTGTGTATGTGTGTAAGGTGTCCATGCACCTACTAAGAGTGCTTTCATCCACTCTCCAAATACTCCTGGTGAAACAAATATTTAGTCTTAGCTGTTTGTAGGAAATCTTTAATCTTAACTTTGCTATATATGTGCCTCTATGCTTTGCACAAGGACAGACTCTGGCTCAGTGCAGCTGAACAGTCCGTAGAGGTTTTTTCCACCCATCTTGATACTCAGTCATGATTGGCTCAGTCCTGATATTTGCACTTGAATGTGTGGGAGCAACTTAGATAATCCCCAATTTCTAGAGCTTTCTGCCCTGTATTAAACCGTTGTCATGTCTGACTGTAAAAAAAGGGTAAGAGATTCTAAAAGAGGGTGGGTCTAAGTTGGATATTGGGAAGAAATTCTTCCCTGGGGCAGGGGGTGGGGGGAGGTGAGGCCCTGGCACAGAGAAGCTGTGGCTGTCCCATCCCTGGCAGGGTCAGGCCAGGCTGGATGGGGCTTGGAGAAACCTGGGACAGTGGAAGGTGTCCCTGCCCCTGGCAGAGGGTGGGACTGGATGAGCTTTCAGATCTCTTCCAACCCATACCACTCTGGGATTCTGTGTACTGAGGCTGTCCAGCCTTTATGGACCTATGTAAATCACTTGCAGTGCCTGAAGCTTGTGAGTATTAAACAGGGGATCAGAGACAGAAGGGCCGAACCCCTAAAATTTGGTACTGAATTTGCTGCTTGAAGATGATTTGCTGATTTGGAAGTGAAGATGTCTCTGGCAAAGATCAGCAATGTCCCTGGTAAGACATTTCTTGCTCTCTTGAGGATTAATTTTAAAGTGGAATAGCCCTGGTCTGGCTGTGTGTTTTCCCACAGTCAGGACCAGGTCCTGCCACACACCTGAGCTCTGCACACCCAGCACTCCGTGCCCCAGCACCACCCTCCCTGCTCCGTGTCCTCGCACAGCTCTGTCATTACCTCCCCTAATGAAGGAGCAGTTTGCTGGCAAGCAAATCATCAGGTTTCGCACCCCACTTCCCTTTGGGAGGAATAACAATTGTGAAACAGCAGGGAAGGTGAGAAGATAGTGCTCAAAGAGCTGCACTAATGCTCCCCAGAGTGCCAACAATAATACATTTTCTGCCTCAGTACCTTGCATTTTGCGAGGCATTTCATTGTGCCTCTCACGGTGTTCTGCAAACGTTAATTAATTACAGTCTCATTACATCTCTGTTAGATCCCTGTATTCATATATGAAGAACTTTCCATCCCCAAGCACTCTGGCATCTGTTAATCACCTGAAGACAAACAGCAGGCCTGGAGAGATGAGCTTTGCCGTGAAAACGCTGGGGATAAATACAAAGACGTTCTTGTGAGGAAAGCTCTGGGTTAGGAATCCAGTTGGGGTTTGATTCCTGCTTCTGCAAACCATGTCACCTGAATCCTGCCATGGTGTAAATGGACATGTTTTTTTGGAGAGGATGATGGCGCTCTGCACCATCCCTTGTCCAAAGTGCTGTGATGTGCTCTCCTAATGTGCTGTGGCACAAATTCAAACAGATTAATTTAAACTACAGCTGGGACAGTAACTTCCCAGATCACTGGTTCATCCCTGGCATGATAGTCTGTGTGGAAACATCCTTTTTCTCTCCATCTCTCGCTTTGCTGTTTGCACTGAAAGGTCTTTGGGATGGGAAGAGGCCATTCCTTATTCTGTGCTTGCACAACATGGAAAATAGTTTTGTTTCTCCATGGTACCATTTGCTGCTTTAATCTTCCAGCTTTGAGCACTGAAGGTGGCGAGTACCAGTTGGAGAAGATTTGGTTGATGGTGAGCAGTGAGGCAGGCAGGGGTAACAGCAGGATTATCTGGGCTGACTTTATGTCATCTGCTTGCCACAGGAGTTTTAATTCCCATGTCAGCAGGATTTGTTGAGCTGCACAGCGCAGCTGCAGCTGCAAAGTACCCCTTGACTGTCAGAATGGGCATCACTCCTGAATTTGGAAATGGGTTAAGCACCCTTGGCTTTCCCACAGTACTCAGGCTGTGCTGGAAGTTAGCTGACCTGGTATTACCCTGATCCCCTCACTGCCCAAGAGGTTGGATCATCACATGGGCATATTTCTCCAGGCTCTGGAGAAGTCCCTGGAGGGAAAGCGAGCTGGGAGATGCTGGGATAAAGCCAGCTGCACACCTGGGAGCAGGTTTCCAGCCAGGCAGGGTGGTACCCAGGGCTGTCCCAAGGGCTGGGCAGAGCTGAGGGTCTGGCTGTGCCCTCATCGCTCTCACCTCCAGCCTGGTTCTCCTCCAGCACCAACAGGCGTCAATGCAGACACCCTGAGAGGCACCACAGAGGAGCAATTAGCTCCCATGAAATTTTCCACCATTAGGAACAATGGCTGGCTTAGTTCTCATCTGATTGAATTAATGATATTCTAACAAGTGACGTTTTTTTCCTTTTAAATTCTCTCATTTGGAAGGAATTGCTTGTCATAAATTACTCTTATAAAAATTAGGCTGGTGTTTTGTATTGTTTACAACAAGTACTTCAGGGTTATGGATGTTACTCATTGATTTATAATGTTTAATTCTTCTCCCTTTCTTTCCCCCTCCTTTGAGCTGTTCATAAATCAAGCAGCCCTGTCAACCCTGTGTCAACATTTCACTCAGCCTGCAAGCTGCAGGCAAGTTGGGACAGTGGTTCTTATAGAGAAGGTTGACTCTTCTCCTTCACTGTCTTTCCCATTTTGAAGAAACAATAAAAAGGTGAGGCTGGCACTTGGCAGTTATTTCTGAGTCACTTTTCATTAGGCCTTTTTCAAACACTTCAGAGAACAATGTTGGAGGCAGGTGATCCAAACAACTCATGTTCCCGCTTGTGCACTTGTGGGTTAGGGCAGCAGCTGCCATGGAATTACACTGGGAGGCTCAACAGGTGTCTGATGGTCCTGGACCACATCCAGATGATGTCAGGCAGCCTTATCCTGGCAGCCTCCTCTTCCCCACCAACACGGAGTCATCATTTCAAAAGCCTGGGGAGGTGGCTGGATTTTTTAAAGGGTTCTCCAAGAACTGATGGAACTGCCAGGAGTGTCCAAAGTTGGGTAGAGTCCCTGGGGATTTGTAGGTGACCCAGAGCTGGTGCCTGGGTAAACCCTGAGAGAAGGAGGATTTAGTGACCAACACAGAATCCTAGACTGCGTTGAGTGGGAAGGGACCTGAAAGAGAATCTCATTCCAACCCCCAGCACTGTGGTTCCAGCATGAGGGTTTCAACACTGAGCAAGTGGTCCACCATGTAAGGGGCTGATAGTTGAGGGAAATTAATGGGAATTAGGGACTGAAGGCCCTCTGAGAGCCTCTGGCAGCAACTTGCTTAGTCATAGGATAAATTCGCTCCTTTGGAAAACTGGGAAGAAAACTTTCCTTTCCTCAAAGATGCTGCTAAGAAACAGCAGAGGTCTGGCAAAGAATATCCAAAGATGTGGGTAGGTGGTAAAATTCCCTGCATCAGGTAAAAACTGAGCATTTTCAGCCCTTTCCTCAGGTCAAATATCAGGGAGCTGCTGAGCCCTCAGCACTGAACTGTCATTGTGAGAATTACCAGTGTCTGACCTCCAGAAGTCAAAAGGTTGGTAGTGATGCACCATAAAATCCATCCTACAGGATGAACATGGTTGTTTCTACTGGGTTTGAATGTAAAATGAACAACCATGTCAGCAGGGATGGCTGTCCCCTGTTTCTCCTGCCCATCTGCTCTGAACCCACGTCACCATCCATGCTTTGGGAGGAGCGAGACGTCACACCAAGCCCCAAGGGCCTGGTGGATGTTGGTGTATGTGTGTGTGTGGCTACCTGGGATAATTCCTGCCCACACCTTGCCTACACCAGGCGGTTTTGCCAGCCGGCCCCTTTGCTAAGCAGTAGGGCTCGCCCAGTTGTAATAACAAAAGTAAATAAATACATGTTAATGATCCAGTGGTGGTAATTAACAATGCTGAAAAACAGATGTCTCCCCGAAGAGCTCATGAGGCGGCCGATTGCATAAGCTGCCCCATTATGTGGATATGAGTTGATTATTAAAAGAAAACATTTAGCAAATGCAGAACAGGACATTCATCTGCTATTACATAATGGTAATAAGCAACTGAATCCAGGCAGAGATAGTCTTCCAGCCCTTACCGAATGCCGAGTGAAGTGCATTTATGGCCTCCGCTGTGAAATAGTCCTCCTTGTTTTTCCAAGAAGAGGAGAGATCTTTCAAGAGATAATAAATAAAATAGACTCTCGTTGCTTTAACATGAAGCAAGATGAGTCCTCGGGATTAGTTTGGATTAGTCTGTTGCCAGTGGCATGGAGCTTTGGCGCTCGGCCATTTATTCACCTAGAAGACGTACAGCTAATTGGAAAAGCACCTGCGAGGAGATGCAGCTCACCACCTGCGCTTTGCTGAAATAAAATAAGCCTACATAATTGACTACATTACCTATTAATGTTATGCAATCACCCTGAGGCATTTATTATTATTATTATTATTATTATCATCACCATAATCATCATCTCCTCTCCCCCCTCTTCTTCCTGAAGCTTTTATGAATCAAACTTTTGTCTTTTGTTGTTTCCTTGGAAACCCCAGGATTATGCCTCTGTATCAAGACTGGGACTGCTCTGACTGACTTGCTTCTCCCTGCAGGGGAATCCTAGGAAATTAATCCTTCTTGATAGGGAGAAGAAATAGTCTGACATTTAATTCCTTTTTCTAATGGGACACAGCCTCCTCCCAGTCTCTACCTTTTCCCCCCCAGAAAAGTCTGGTGGGAGTCTTTTGAGTGCCCCCCTGGTTGTTGGGATAACTCAGAGCCTCATGATGATAAAAAAACTCCTTGTTGGCTTTTTCATTGACCCTGGCCAACAGTACAGGGTGGACTTTGCCCAGACACTGTTGGCAGAAGCTGTTGGGAGCTTGGTGTGATTGGCAGGTTTGGGGATGGGTGGGTTCCCTGCCTGCACATTGGAAAACAGATTGGTCACATGTAGGAAAACCTGGCACTACAGAATGCAAAATCTGTATGTAACAGAGGGTGACAGGCAGGTGGTCACAGGGACTTCCATGCTCAGCACAGCCCTGGTCCTGGCAGTGCATTAAAAAACCACAGAGGAAAACCTCTGTTGCTGCATAACTGCAAGGGAAGTGAAGACAGAGCTGGAAAGGCTCATGGAGAAGAGCCATCAGAAATTCCTCCTATTTTATCTTCTCCACCTCCCGGCAGCTTTGCCCAAAGTTGAACCAGGCTCAAATCAGACCATCTCAGTGTCTCTGCAAAAAAAAAAAAAGCCAAAAACAGATTAAGAGTTTCAGGGCATTTCCTTGGCTTTTGCACATCCTGATTGGAGAGGAAGGAAATTTGAAGTTCCTGTGGTCAGAGACACTGTGCCAAAATGTGGATCTGGTTTCCAAAAATTCAGAAGTCAGGTTTGTTCCCAAGTGCCCAAGTGCCAAAGTGTTTAGCTCTGCTCCAGTCATCAAACCTTCATCCTCATGGTCTTCAACTTGACTGAGCAAACCCAGTTGTTCTTTGCCATTTCACATCATAGGGAGGAAAGTGCCTAATTATTGTCCCTGGTTGTTAATTACTGCAGTTCTGTATTGATAATTAGTGATGTTACTGCACAAATTATTGTGTTACTTTTGTCCAAAAATAATCAGGGTCAGTGGGAGGATTAGTTTAAGCCCTTTTAGGCGGTGAAAGAGAGTAAGAGAAGCCTCCTGCTCATGTCATGGAGTGTACGGGCAGGGCTGAGGATGGTGAGCTTGGCACGTGAGAGAGGATGCAGCGTGGAGTTTTGGGTTGAAAACATAGCAACAGGTCTCTGCAGACACCTGAGCTCTTTGAAGCACTGAATTTGCTGAAGTGGCTCCATTGGATGCCCAGAGAAGGAAATCTGAATTTTTTCCTCTCTTGCATTAGGGGGAAAAAAGGTTTTCTGCAAATAAATTATTTATCTATGAACAGGTCAGCCCTGGCTGTGGAACCTAGTTGATGTACTCTTGTCCTGTGGGGTGGGATCATACAAAGTCCCACCTGTTGACTCACTGGTTGGACCAAGAGGTGACCTTAGTGCAGCTCTTTGAAGCTCAGACAAGAGCTCCAGTGGGGAAGAGCCTCCAAATCCACCAGGCACCTGGATAAAAGGGTTATTACCACATAGCCTGAGAAGTCCTAATGGGTGAGGGGTCCTCTGAGATGAATGGTGCTTGGGTGTGCTTGCTGGGGATCTGTAGGGAATTGCTGCTCACCTCAGTCTTGTGCCCAGTCACTGTTGTGATGGCCCTGGCTTGGCTCTGCTGCTCGGTTTCCTCTGGACAGGGCCATTCCTGGAAAATGCTTGGAGGTGCCCCTCTCCCCAGGCATGTGTGCATGTGGAAAATTCCAGTCTGGACCTGGATTAAAACATATTCTGCTTCTCATGTCCCTCTAAGTTTGCATTTTGTGAATTGCACCTAGATATAGTAGGCAAGAACACCAACAGGATCCCCAGGGGATCTGCCTTGCACAGATAATCCTGTCCCAGATATGTGGGCAGGACTCAGAATCCCAGAATGGTTTGGGTTGGAAGGGACCTTAAAGCCCATCCAGTTCCACCCCTGCCATGGGCAGGGACACCTCCCACTGTCCCAGGCTGCTCCAAGCCCCATCCAGCCTGACCTTGGACACTGCCAGGGATGGGGCAGCCACAGCTGCTCTGGGCACCCTGTGAACCACAGCATGAGGTGCTCAGCACAGATCTGTAGAAGACACCAGTGGCATCTCAAGGTACATCCAGGCAGGAAATCAGATGATTAAGCTTTAGCAATGCTGAGTTACCAAGGTTCAGCCTGAAGAAAACTCCAGGAGATCTTAGAGTGTGGTGGCCAGTGAACATACATTACAAGGGACAGAGAGTTTTCAGTAAGACAAGTCCCTAGTACCACAAGAACCTCTTAATGTTAGGGTGACCAAAAAGGCTTCTCCTGGGATGCTTGTTCTGTTATGGTAATTGTCATAGGTTAGCAAGCATAGTCCCGGAAGGGACGTCCTTGCTAAGGGGTGCTTACAGTTTCCTCTGGGAACTGATAGAACCTATCAGCTGGCCAGTTTGAATATGGACAATTCTCTAAGCCACTTAAAGTTGTGATCACCTCTGTGATCCACATTTAAGAATAGGCAAACTCCCCCTCCAAGCTCTCTCTCGTTTCCGGCGCTGGGACAGGTGGCTGCAGGGCCCGAGCAGGGCCCAGTGGGCCCGGCCAGGCCCTGCTTGGGCCAGGCCGGGCCGGGCCACGGCCATCCTGAAGCCATGGACCTGTTCCAGCCGTGGAACCCCCCCCCACTGCCTTGCCGTGGGCAGCCGGAGCGGCTCGGCTCTCCCCCCTCTCCACTGCGATAAGAAAAATTCAACATTCCAGCTGCAAAGCTGCAAGGCCGAGGTGAGAGTAACCCTTTTATTGCTATGAAGAGCTGAAAACCTGAGGGAAGAGAGAGAGGAGATGCTTAAAGCTGAAATTCTGTTGTGAAGCTATGATATATCAGAGTATCCTGTTGTAATTTCATGAAGATATGGGGGGTGGAGTGTTCAACTCGTGAGCAAAAGCACCTGCGCTGAGATAGGCAGATGCTGACGCAGCTGTAATTTCATGAGAAGTTTGGACAGGGAGAGATGAACCAGATGAGGACTTTTGCTCCAAACAGGAAAGGAGAAAACCTCAGTCCGTAGAGATGAACCAGATGAGGACTTTTGCTCCAAATGGGAAAGGAGAAAACCTCAGTTCCTAGAGATGCTCCCAGAGATAGTCCTAACGATGAAGATGATGAAGACCCTTTGCTCCCAGGGAAGGAGAAGGGCCTCTGTTTTTGTTTCTGAACGGCTCAACCTTAAAATTGTACCCCAGAAAACTTCAAGAGTGGACCCTCGAAAGCAGTTGCGGGAAAAGCTGCAAGTCGGGGGAAAGGACTCACACGCAGGCAGAGAGACTCCTCTTCCTAAATGGACTGAACAATATTTGGAAGTGGGTGGCTGTCTCGTTGTGATAATGTTTTCATAGCATGAGCAAGAAGAGACTTCTCTTTCTAAATGGACTGAACAAGGTTATTATGGAAGTGGTAAACAGACTGAACATCTTAAGGGTTGTCTTTTCACATTGTCAGTGGGAGAAGGGAGGAAGGTGGGGGGAGGAGGAGAGTTCTGAAGGTGGTATTTTTTTTTTTCTTCTTTTAGGTCTGTTAATAAACTTCTTCATATTCTTTCAAGTTTGGTGCCTGTTTTGCATTTCTCCTAATTCTTATCTCACAGCAGATAAACAGTAATGAGTATTTTGGACCAAACCACTACAGTAATCTATCCCAGTTTGGTTCCCCAGTCGGCTGTTGGCCTCTATCCCTCATCACTCCCCCAGAGCTTCTGCATTGGTCCTTGTTCCTTGGTCCTGCCTTTTCCCCGCCCCCGGATAAAACTTTGAGTTTTGGGATCATGTTCATGTTTGCCTCTGTGCCCTCCGACAGTGTAGCAGCAATGAATGCTCCTGGTGGAACACACCCAAACGCCCTTCTCGACTGTAACACTGAGCTTCTGTGGGGGCACGCAGGAGCCCACGGAGCCGGGCAGGGACGGTGCTATCAGAGCCCCTTCCAGGGCCTAAAGGGGATCCAAGAGAGATGGAGACGGACTTTGGACAAGGGATGGAGGGACAAGACACAGGGAATGGCTTTGCACTGTCAGAGGGCAGGGATGGATGGGATATTGGGAAGGAATTGTTCCCTGGCACAGGGTGCTGAGGCCCTGAAACAGGGTGCCCAGAGCAGCTGTGGCTGCCCCTGGATCCCTGGAAGTGTCCAAGGCCAGGTTGGACAGGACTTGGAGCAACTTTGGATAGTGGAAGATGTCCCTGCTCATGGCAGTGAGTTGAAACAAGACAATCTTTAAGGTTCCTTCCAACCCAAACCATTCTGGGATTCCAGGATTACCAGCAGGAAGGTGGCTGCAGCAAATCCATTACATCCAGTGTTTGCATCCCATCTCTGGGACAATGAGGTACTCATGGCCAGTGTCCACCTTGCAGCCTGATCTGCTAAATTGCCATGGCTCTTCTCCATCTCTGATACTTGGATCTCACCTGCATCTTGGGGCAGATCCACAGCTACCAGGAACTGACTTAGACACACACAGAAGTTCAGCACTTCATACCAGGGAGACTAGAACCAAGCACTGTGGGCTAAATATTCCATAACTCAACCCCCTGCCATTATTGTGCTAGTTTTTTCTTCCTGAGGCTCCTAAGTATTTTTGCTGTCATTATTTCAATTGACCTCTGAAAAAAGAGCGGTATCAAAACAGGAGCTCAGATTACTGAAGTTATTACCCTGTTATGTGCAATGAGTGATTATTTTATATGTAGAGAGACATAGGTATGTATAAACTCTTTTTTTTTTTTCTGCAAAGGCAGCAGTTCAATAAATAATTAATGTTTCTCAATCCTGTAGCTATTTTTCTTGCTGTAAAAAATTAATTGGTTTTCCATCATCTGTTTCCCTCTGACCTGAAGGTATCTGGCACGGCAGCAGTGCCCCTGCTTAAACATGCTCCTTGTAATCTTTGTCATGCCCATGGTACAGAATCTGGGGAATAAACAAACTAATCAGAGATATTCGAGGCACCTCCAGGAAGATTTAGTCATTGTAACACTTTGCGCTTATGCAGCATCCATCCGTCTGGGAATAATTAAGCCTCTCAACCCCTGATGAGGTAAATGCTGTGCTCACTGCTGTGGCGGCTGGTAAACAGAGTCACAGAGAGGTTACATGGTTTGCCCCAGACCACACAGAAAGGCAAAATGGTTCTGAGGTAGAAAATGCTTTTGCACCACCAGTTTACAAAAAGTAACTGAAATATAGAGGGGGGATGAGGTGAAATGATTAAGAGGTCCCAGAAAAGCCTGCAATGAATTAAGGACTAGCTTCTGCTCTCTTGGCTGGTCATGCACCCATGACCTGACCCACAGCCTCCTTTCCTTCAGTGGGGACACAACCAGGGACACGTGGGCTCCATGGGAGCGCAGGCCCTGACCCCTCTCCCAGGGGTTATCAGGGTCAGTGTGCTCATGTCACACAACTAATCCCCCTCACAAGCACTTGCTTGAACCTGGGGCCTATTTGGGCTTCACATTTGGAGCCCATTGCTGCTTAATTCTCCTACTCTTAGCCCCAGTCCTGCACCACAGCAACTCATGCCAGACCCAGCAGCAGCAAGGAGCTCTGGCAGGAAGGTGACATTTACTTATCAATTTAATTTTTTAGAGAAAAAGGTATTTTGGGAGGAAAAAAGACTTGTTCTCACTGCCTGTCAACTTTTTTTCAATGTTTCAGGGCTGCTTTGGTCCCAGCCTGCTCCCCAAGCATCTCTGGTCCCTACTCTTCCTTCGTGAATGCTGTCATCCTTTTGATCTTCTGTATCCTTCAACTTTCAACCCTTTTTGACCCAAATTTTGCAGGTTGGTGAGGGAAATGGGAAGCCCTTAAGGTCTCTCAGTGACAGCCCTCAGTTGTTTGCTGCAGGGTGACTTTGAGATGTCGTTTTCTCCCAGCTTACTTTTCCTCTTGGCCGTGGGCAGATGCTGAGCATCCTCTTCACCGGGTGGCATTCATAAATCATCCCTGAGAGCTCCTGTCCTTCTCCCAACAGCAATGATTTGCCTGAAGCCTTTGCCTTCCCCTGGAGCATCCCCTGGATGCAGGTCCCGAGGAGGAGGAAGAGGACAGCTTGCTGTAGCAATGAGCTACTGCCCCCATTTAACAGGGAAAACCGTGGAACTGCAAGGAGAAACTAAGTGCTGGAAAGCTGGAAAATGTGACATTTGCACCTAATAATTCATGTCCTGGCTGCTTTCCATCAGCTGCACAGAGTTAGGCGTGGGTTCCAGTGTCTCCGGTGTCATCGCCATCTCCATCTCCTGTGTCTTTCAGTGGTGGCTGAAACTGCCATCAGTGTTGTTGCTTTACCAGTGTCATGGAACTTAAAAATGGGATGAAAGGTGCTATTTGAGGCTCCTTGCATTAGCTGGTGCTGTCACTCCCATTTCATATGGAAGACCAGAGGACTGAGCTTGCTGCGGTGCCTGGGCTGAGGAAAGCAGCTCTCTGTGCTTTACCAGGGGGATTCACTGGTTGTCTGTGCATGGATTGAGCCCAAAAGAGTTAACTGATGGGGAAACAAGAGCCAGTTCAGCCTAGGGGAGCCAGCAAGTACAAGCATTTTCCTAATATGAAGCTTTGTTTAATTATATCTGATGAAGATTTCAGTGGGGGCTACCACTGCCATTGAGTTTTCTGGAGCAAATTCCTTCCCTTTGATTTGTAATCTACTCACATCCCTACCAGCCAATCTTGTACAAACAGCCCCACAGGCTGTAAAAGCAAATGGAAAATGTGGGATCACACAGCTCAAGTCTGAGCTGAAAGGGCAAGACAGGGAGGGCAGGGAGGTTACAAGGTAAAGATTTGTGCTCCAAGTTGTCTCTGCACATGTCCAGGCTGAACCGTCACAGATGTCTGGAGACCAGGTCCAAAGCCCCGCACCCCTGAGACCCACAAATTCATCTGGATGGTGCCAGTGTCCCCCAGCCCCACGGGAATCACAGAGTGGCCCACTGCAGGCACTAGGCATTGAAGATGCTTTGTGTCACCCCACACAGAAAACCCTCAGCAGTCTCATCCCTAAAGCAGAGCTTCAGCCTGAGACACCTCCGTAAAGCTGAATCAGGAGGGGCTGAGGCTGGTTCAGAGCACACATGTTGTAAACGGAGCCTGGACTTTTTTGGGTGGAATAAAAGTCTGCTCGTTTATTTAAAAAGAAAAACCAGGAGCGGAGACTCGCGATAAGCCCGAGTCCCACTCGGCAACCCAGAAAAAAACAACAGTACGGCGCACAGGGTGTTCCTTCGGACTCAGGTTCCTCACAAAGACCCCACGAGGGGCTGAGCCCCCGGGCACTTTTATAGTCCCTCTGATGTTATGATTGGTGGAGCTCCGATCCTCCCTCTGGTGGCTCGTTGCCAGGGTCCTCATTGGTGTTCAGCTCCATCAATCTCTGGGGCGTCGAGTGATTGGTTTTCCCCCTAACCAATAATTCCTCAAGATGTTTACATCATAAATTATTAAGTCATCTTAAGAACATTCCAGAACGTTCCCCTGTTTTCTATAGACCCACCACTCTTCCCCCATTGGTGTCACCATCTAGCGATCACATAGCAGCATTACACCCGTACAGTCGCAATAATAATCAACTTATTAACTGTATATAACAAGTAACTATTAACTTCTTTTTAACCAAAAAAAAACTTTTAACATTTATTACACACATGTTTCTGGTGGCAGAAACACAGACTGGTTTGGGTTGGAAGGGACCTTAAAGCTCATCACGTTCCATCCCCTGCCATGGGCAGGGACACCTTCCACTGTCCCAGGCTGCTCCAAGCCCCAATGTCCAACCTGACCTTGGACACTGCCAGGGATCCAGGGGCAGCCACAGCTGCTCTGGGCACCCTGTGCCAGGGCCTCAGCACCCTGTGCCAGGGAACAATTCCTGCCCAATATCCCATCCATGTCTGCCCTCTGGCAGTGGGAAGCCATTCCCTGTGTCTTGTCCCTCCATCCCTTGTCCCCAGTCCCTCTCCAGCTCTCCTGGAGCCCCTTTAGGCACCGGAAGGGGCTCTGAGCTCTCCCTGGAGCCTTCTCCTCTCTGGGTGAGCACCCCCAGCTCTCCCAGCCTGGCTCCAGAGCAGAGGGGCTCCAGCTCTTGGAGCATCTCCATGGCCTCTCTGGACTTGCTCCAGCAGGTTGATGTCCTTTCCATGCTGGGACCCCAGCGGTGGAGGCAGCTCTGCAGGTGGAGTCTCATAAGGGCAGAGTAGGAGAGAGCCTCTGTCCCACAGGAAGAATTCCAGAACAGCCCTCATCCTGGAGCAGGAGTGTACGGGAGATGAATGCCACTTTCCAGAGCAAAGAGGGCAAGAGCAGTAACAGTACCGGGCACCTGGGTTGGGCCACTCCCCTCCTACAAACAGGGTATCAGATAACAGAGAAGCACGTTTGGGCCAGCAGGTTATAACCAATGGAGTTACTTGGACCACCAGTTTATAGATATTTCTTTGCCAGGACAAGTCAGACAAGATGAAAGTTTTCAACTCCAAAGTGCACAGATTCCCTAAGTGCATCGAACCTCCCCAGATCACAGATGACTTTGCAATCCAGGGAGCAGGAGGTGGTTAGTATGGTCACACTGGTTTTACAGCCAGAAGCAAATGTAACTGGCATCAAGACCAGCTTCTTGCTAGGCTCCAACCAGCAAGGAAAAATATTAATTCCTACATTAAGCCAAAAGCTTTGAATTAATCTATAGTAGCACATTTGAAGAGAAGATTTTTCTGGAAACTGGCAGAAGCACCTTGTGCTACATGAACTCTTGAGTACTGAATTACTTTGTCTTTTACCACTTACATCTTATTGCTACTCCTGCTTCAGTTTTTTGTCCTCAAGAAACTCGGATCATGATCCTGCATGGCATGAAGCACAAAGACAGCAGCATTTGCTAGTAGGAGCTGAGATCACAGCATCATTCCCCATGGGAAAACACATCTAGGAAACTTCATCCAGACACAGACTTCATAGGATCATCCCAGATATATTTATATATTAAAACATAGCAGAAATGACATATGCTTGCATAAATAACTGCATTCTCTCATTACTCATACTTTGCCTTCGGAATTTTTCTCCTTTTATTGCTGTTTTACAATAGTAGCAGAGTAGTAGCAGTAAATCTACAGCGCATCTTTCTAATTACATCTCAATTTAATTATCATCCTTCTTCGTGTCTCCATCCTAATGAGGTCTTCAGGTTGTGACAGTTGTTGATGAAGTGGCTGGAGAGGTGTTGTCTACTCTTCACCTGAGCAAGAGCCATCCAAGCCAGAGACCAGAGTGGGCCCTTGACAGGGTGCAGCCTCACACTCTCTGCTTTGCACACACAAAACAATCCCCATTGTGAAACGCCTGTTGGAAAGGCAGATAAAAAGTTTAAACAGCCACAGGGCACCCAGGTTGGTGGATGGGTTCCAGAAACATTAGGTCATAGATTTTTTTTTCTTCCCCTCTCTCCCAAAATACACTCGGGCACTTTTCCAGCAATTATCAAAAGTCACTTTTTATAGCAAGGGTGTCTTCTACAGCACAGGTCCTCCAGATTCTCTTCCACTGGCTTTGTTCTCATCCAATTACAAAGCTTTTCTTTATTTATTTTCCTTTAAGGTGGAATGGCTTTAGAGGCAGGGACACCTATTTCCTTCCAGACCGCCCCAGCCTAAGCCCAAATGAACATCCCTAAGGTCAGTACGTTTCTACCAGAACAAATTGTCCTTCCTGGAAGCGGGGCAGACACCTTGCTGTGCTTGCTTGGCTCGTGCTTTGGCCTCTGCCACTTGGGACTTGTTTTCTGTTGACATCCCAAAGGCTAAATAGCAAGTGGGGAGGAACTTCCTGCTTCTCGTTTAAATACTTATTCCCTTGGAAAAGCCCAGACCCAATTAACAGTTATTCCAACAAAACTGTGGAATTCACCCATGGTGCATTACCACACTGAGCAAAATCTGTTGCAAATGCAGAGCAATGAGATTCCTTTCAGTCCAAATGGTGTTGGTAAAGTGCTGCCCGAACCAGGAGCTGTGTTGAGCTTTATAATGCACCTCCAGTCTGGAAAGTGGGAGAAGTGAAGTGGTTTGACAAGGACTGTGGGAATCAGTGGCAGAATTCAGTGGAAATCCACCAGTTACAGAGTTGGCGATGATCTCAGAGTCCACTTTGGGTAGAGCACTGCAGAGCCAACAACCTTGTGCTGGTGTGTAGGAGCAACACTCTCATTTGTGACTGCTCATAACTCGTTCTGTCCCTAATGGCAGGGTGACATCATTCAGTTCGAGTAAAGAATCACATTTGCAGACCAAATACATCACTGGGTGTTCAGTTTCAGAACTTCTTCTGAAGTCCAGTGAACATTTGGGGTCAGAGGCAACATAACCATCCTAGTTCTTATTTCTCAGCAACATTCCTGCTGTGTTTTCCTACGTTAATGACAGATCAAAGGAAAGAGGAGGGCTGCTCTTATATTATCTGCCATTGATATTAGCAGTGCAAGATCTGCAGACCAGTTACGAACATGTCTAGCTATAAATATCCACTTCAGTCCCAATATTGGCAGTGTTGTGGCCAAATGATTTCTAGCCACTTTATAAAGCAGAGATGGAGAGCAGCCTTGAAACACAACCTAACCTACCTGCCCTGTGTTTGACACTTGTGTCTCTCCTATCCTTAAAACCCATCAATGGTTCAAATTCCGTATTTCTGTGATGAATCTCTTCTGTTTCTTCATTGAACTTAGATGTTTTTCAAAGTTCAGACTCAACCCGTTTGTTCCATTTTCAATTTATTCCTTACTCAACTTATTGAGAGTCAATAGAAGTTATTTCACTACCTCACTTAAATATTTTTGCATGGCTTTAGTTAGCCCTCCCTCTGCAGCCACTCTTTCCTCAGCTGAGCAACACCATCTTACTCATTCTTCAGATGTCATGTTTTCTGACTGCTCATCAATACTCGGTTGCACAAAACACACAGCTGACTGTCCTCAATCCACACACTGAAATTCATTTAAATCTAAGTAGATAATTGAGGCTTGTTGGATCAATATCAGGCAATGATCTAATATATTGACTAGAGATCTCTATCTGCGTAGTAATGGGTTAGTCATCGATGCATGCAGGAATGACAGGGCAGCTGTGGCCAGATGCAACCTGGGCTTACACCATCTTATCCAGGTCATCCACATCAATGATTTGGGTTCTCTCTGAGTCCACAAGGATTTGCCCAGGGATGGGGATAAACCAAAACCTGATAGCCACCAAAAAAAGGCTGCTGATATCAAAGATGATCAGGGCAGTTTGAATTACCTCCTGTCCATCTGCTGGCTACAAAGAGAGCCCAAGCCTTGAGGTTAAGCAGGGTAGCATGAACCTGGTGAGAACTGTGGGATTTGGGAGTGCTTTCACACCCAGCAAAAATCTTCCCCAAAAGTCCCTGCTCCTTTCATCCTTGGTCTAGGCTTATCAAAGTTCATTAAGAACCTTTCCAAAAAAGTTGTGTTGCATGCTTAAAACATCAAATCCAGGAGCTCAAAAGCCACAGGGTATCTTCTGCCACCTTAAGTAGTTTGTGAGACATGGGAATCTGAACACGACCCAAATAGCCTGAGATATATCTTATACATGATGTGGATTTAAGAGAAGGGGGGGGGGGGGG
>NW_024581119.1:6209036-6279576 GCF_017639235.1 Corvus kubaryi
GGGGGGGGGGAAGATATCAGCACACAAAATATTAAGTCATTCATACTTTCTGCAATTAATTTATCTGTCATCAATAGACTCATAAACTATTTGACTTTATGACAGCTTGGAAAGAGAAGATGCCAACTTTTCCTGCAGGTGTGCATCTGTTTGGGAATACACCAGCAGTTGTACGTGCAGGGAGAGAGGATGATAGGAGGGAGACAGAGGGATTGTGAAATAAGATGGGAGTGAAAGGGTTGGCAAAAATGCTGGCTTGCTGCATTTGTCCTCCTTGGAGATGGGAAGAAAGGGTTTGCAAAGCCCTGGCTTCGAGCTGCGTTACCAAAAGTAGATTGACACCCTCTTATTGTGCACTTTTATTGATCTGGCTTCAGGAAATGAACACAAAAAGAGCCCAGGGCACTATAGAAATGGTTCAGCACATTTCCTCTATTCCATGTGATACTTCAAATATGTATTGAGGGCCAGACACCAGGTGCTCACACTGCTGTGATGGTAGATCTGACTAATTTCACTAGGATGTGAAACCTTCCTGGGCTTTGCATAACTGCTCTTCAGAGCTTCTCCCTTGGCACCTGTGGGGTTACCTCCATGCTGGCCCTGTTTAATGGCTATGAGGTACAAGGCTTTAGGGCTTGGGAGATAGGGAAAATTATCCAAGTCAAGGCAGATTTTATGAGTCCTTTTAAAAGTTAAGCAGGGGTGGGTGAGAGGGGTGTTATAAAAACACTAGGTAGTATTGTGACTAAACCCCCTGTCCCCTACTAGGCTGAAAATATGCAATAATCCCAGAATATCAGCCGTTTTAGCTGATTTCCAGGGGTTTCTCTGAGCCAGGGAAGCATGGCTTTGAGGGGATGGGAGATGAGCAGGGTCGATGGCCTTGGTGTTTCCAAGTACCTCCAGGTGAAACCCTTCTGTGGTAGCAGCTACTAAAATGTGAGTCAGCTACAGGCTGCCTTTCCTGCAGGAGCTGAAAGAAACCTGGTAGGCAGCCAGTTTCATCCCTGCCCAGGGTGAAAACTCCCCAGACAGGGCACCTCTGGGACTCGAAGGGGAACCTCTGTCTGCTCCTTCCTTGCTTGTGCTTGGCTGGAATTTGTGTTTTGCAGACCTCAGTAAGCTGAAAGTACCTTTAGAGGTAATTCAGTGGCTTTGTCAGATATCCTGGGCCAAAAGTTTCTTGACCTCCTTTTCTCCTTTTATTGAAGTTAATTAACTTTATTAATCAGAAAGGTTCTGGTCCCCACACTGGGTTCATGTACTTCCGTCATCCCCTGGAGGCAAATTGTGGGATTGTGGTAAGTTTTCCTCTCTGTCAGTTTTGGTGGCACAAAGTTCCCAACAAACACCTGCTGAATTTTTTTTTCATCCTTTTTTTTTTTTTTAAACAAAACTGATGTTTGGATGAAGCCAATGCTCAAAAGATTGAAATGGTTCTGCATTCAAATGGTAGAAAGCCATTCTTTGCTCACTTGATGCAAAAGGGGGAAAAAGCAAAGCAATTACAGCTGCAGAAAGGAATAACTGGGGTGGAAATGTGGAAAAGTCCTGATCTGAAAGCACTGACAAGAAGAGAAGTGGATAATGAGTCTCAAGGGTCAAGGGAAAACTAGTAGTGAGTAGTGTCCTGGCTGCCTTTTGGCAGAAGAGGAAGGGAGATGGTAAGAAGGGACACTGCTGGGGTTTGGGTACCAGAATGGGGAGACAGGAAAAATCCACAGTGAGAAACAAAGAAATTAAGATTTGGGCTTATGAAGTAATGAGGATGCTTCGTTTCTACTGAAGCACAAGCAAAGCTGAGCGTGCTTTAAAGTGAAGCCTTCAAATTATTTCAGTCTGCCTGGTCTTTTGACAAGGGCCTGGATTGACAGGACCAGAGGGAATGGTTTTAAACCAAAAAAAGTAAGTTTAGGTTGGCTATGAGAAAGAAATCCTTCCCTGGGAGGGTGGGCAGGCCCTGGCACAGGGTGCCCAGAGCAGCTGTGGCTGCCCCTGGATCCCTGGCAGTGCCCAAGACCAGGTTGGACGCTGGGGCTGGGAGCAGCCTGGGATAGTGGAAGGTGTCCCTGCCCATGGTCCCTTCCAACCCAAACCATTCCATGACACATGAACACTTCCCATTTGTATCAACCACAGAAATTTGCAAGGAACCACTGCTTCCTTCAATCCCCTCAGCTCTAGCAGCACATCCCACCCTCAAAAAGGAATTCAATAAAAATGTGGGGAAAGGGGAAAAAGTGAGGAACCAACACAAGGAATTTCACTCCACAAACAGGGAAAGATCTTGAACGTGCCACTGGCGTGTTGCTGCAGACAGCTTAAGCCAAGAGAAAATTCTTTGGCAGTGACATCAACTCAGCAGTAAGTAATGCATTTTCTAGGGCTGAGATTCAATTTAAGGTCTCTCCAGTGAGTGGAATGACTGAATGGTGCTTGAAAAAAAAAAAAACAAACCTCCAACAAATGAGATTTATCATTTAGCTCTTGTCAGCCTATAATTTAAAAGTGGGGGGTTTTACCCCCTTTTTCCACTTGAACTGTGGTTTATGTACTGAAGTCTGCTAGAACTGCCTTGAACTTGGCTTTCTCTAGAAATCACCCCTATCCACAAATGTAGAAGTTGACAAGAATGGGTTTAGTGCTGGGTGACTCATCCAAGGCTCTGAGGATCTTTAGCCCCTCCACAATACCCCTTCTACTTACAAGCTGAGAGCCAGCAGAAACTGCAGATTCACTGAACACCAAGAAAATGGACAATTTTGGGCTGTGCATCCTTGTAAAATATGGCACAGAACAATTTTTTTTTTCTGGTAAATTGTGCAGTTTTCAGCAGTCAGTGTTTTACAGCCTCCCTAAACCAAACTTTGCCTGCAGAGCTCTGGGTTTAATAACCTCCAGCAAATCTCTCCTCCAGAATTTGTCATATTTTTTCCCTCTACAATAAAAATAAATTTGAAATTGCTATAATTTTACAGGGAGCTCTCACTGCCTATGAATTTTAAACTAGCCTGAATAATGCTCTGGTGAAAAGGCAGTAAAAAATAATTTTATACCAGCAAGGTGAGGGCTTGAAAGTTTTATTTTCTTGCCGAGTGACTGGAGTTAGGCAAAGCCAATCCCCAGAGGTTTCCTTGCTGGTGATGCAGCTCTGTGGATTGCCAAGCACATACCCAACAGAGGACTAGTTTTCTAAAAATAGTGATTAGGTCATTAACTCTTGTCCCCCTCTCTTGGTCCAAATGAAGTCTGAGGACGGATCTGGAGTGGTGGGAAAGGATGAGGAGATGCCACTGAGCACTTCCCACAGCTCTGTCCTCGTCTCCTGCAGATCAGGGCTTGAAGGGAGCCTGCAGTGACCTCCTATGGTTTGGTTTAGGCAAAGCAGGGAAATGGGGAGAACCTCAGATTTGATTTGTTTTGGGGTGGGTACATGTATATGACTTTGGCATTGGGTTTGGAGGGTCTGCTGTGCCATGTGGGTGACCAGAGCCTGCCTCTGGCTGGGAAATGGGGTTTCATCTCATTGCTGTTTGAAAATGAGTTGTTTAATCAAAATTGGTTGTCTTGACTCTACAGCAAAGGGAGAGAGGGAGGTTAAGCCAGCAGCACATCCTGGGTCTGTCTGGCCGTGGTGATGCTCAGTGGATTTCACTCCTCTGGGTGTCTGCTGGTGGATTGAGATGGGTTTGTAGTGGATTCAGATGTTTTGAGGTGGTCTGCAGGTGCATTGAGAATGGGCACAAGGTGTGCTGGAGGCTTTCCCTGGGCAATCCCCGATTCTACAGTGACATCTCTGTGTCACTTGACCTCTGAACAATGTGAGACCTGGCTACTGAAGGCTCCTGACCTTGCAAACTGTGCCTGAAAAATCCATAATCTTGGTCCAAGTCAGAACCAGCAGTCTTTCAGACAGGTTTAGGAGGGCCTGGTTCAGAGCCAATGCAGCCTCTGTCTTTAGAGAGAGTAACTTGAGGTACAGTTGGAATGATCTCTCCCAGACATGATCCTTCAGGTTGAGGTTGGAGCACTCCGTGGGACAGGACACAGAAGCGGTTTCCATAGCTGAGCTGCAGCCCACTCCCAACGTGCCTTATCTTCATCTCTCGCTGTATCTATTCACATGCAATCAAAAGCAGAAGGGTTAGGGATTAAACCTGCTCTGACTTACCCTGGGGGAAGCAACAGCTGGGTGTAGAGTGTTTGTTTTGGGTGCTTGTGCCATCGCAGAGGAAGAGGAGGCTGCAATGTGAAGTTGCTGTGAGGTAAAGCACAACCCAGCTTCATGTCAGGGCTCAGCTTTGCTTGACAAGTCATCTCTAATCTTTCCTCGCTTTGCTGGTGGCTGCTGTGAACACTCAAAGTGGAAATTCTGGGCAAAAATTATAATGCTACTGCCAGGATTAGATCAAAATAAAATAGGAAAACCCCATTTAGGAATCAACTACCACTTGTTAATTCATCTCATTGCCATGGACCCCATTTTTCCTGCCTTGTGCTTCAACAGCTTGAACATCCTGGTTTGTGGAATAGTTTGGATAAAAAGAAGGTGGGGTGAAGGAAGAAAAGTTGCTTAAAAAGTAAGTCAAAGGCTCCAGCATGTGTTCTTGGCTGGTTGAATTCAAGATGAGGGTTTTAGGCTTCCCGTGGGACCTCCCTTTCACAGCTCCCCCCTAATCCTTTGGAAATCGCCTGTTACCTACAGCTGTTGGGTCACCAGATGAACTATTTGTTCAATTATTCTTGGCCGTGCTGGCCCAGGCTGCCTCAAAGCTGTCGGCTCCATCCCTCGGCCCACTTCAATCGCCTCCGGAGGAGCCCCAGCCCGTTTGAAGCCCTCCGTCCTGCTCGCAGGAGCGTCTCCACTGCCGCCCCCGCATCCCTTTTTATCTCGCCCTGACATCCCCGAGCGCGGCCGGCGATGCTCCCGCGGCTGCAGGGGCGGGCCGGGAGGGCGGCTCCGGTGTCGGAGCGCCGGAGTGAGAAAATAATTACAAATGAAAGAGAGATTAGCAGAGGCTGTTGCGGCAAATGCTGCCGAAGTGGTTTCTGGAGCGCCGGCGGTCCCTTCTAACGGGAGCCATCGGCTGCAGCTGCCGTCCCTGTGGCCATGCGGAGAAACGCGGGTCCCGCTGGGATCCCGGAATGAAAGCTTAAACCTGGCAAACCACAGCTCAGGGGGATGAGATGACCGACCGGGGCAGCTTCACGTCATACAAATGGACTGGTAATTAACACAATTTTTTTCCCACCTTTGTCTGCCCCCTCTGCCTCCATCCCCTCGTCAGAGGTGTTCAAACCCGCCTAATAAATGGATCACAGCTGCTGAAAGACGGCTCTTGCCTGGCTCTGGGAATCCTCAGAGTTCACATTGCAGGAGATCTGACTCTTCAGCCTCTCTGAGATGTCAGGAAGTTCCTAAGTGGTTTGTCCTGGCTTCAGGCAAAGCCCCATTTCAGTTTGCTAAACTTCCGCCTATTTAACCAAATGATTAGGATAGGACATAGCATTAATCCAGAAATTCTGGGTGTACAAGACATGCAGGAGAACCTTTGATGGTCTTTAGATGAGATCTGAAATAGTTGATTATTTATGGAAGGATGAGAGATGGCTTTGGGAAGCTGTTCCTGATGGGTGCAAGGCTGAAGGCATCCCGCACATCTGCCCGTGCATGCAGCACTTGCAGGCACAAGAAGCACATGGACAAGAGGAACTGTTCTACATTATCTGTTCAGCTCTTGGGGAGATTGACTGGGAGGGTAAATTCACGGTGATGGCCAAGGCAGTGGTGCCACACAGTACAGAGGAAGATCACTGGGGTGGATCTGCTGCTGACCATCTCTGGAAAGCTGGATGTGGGAAGTGTGCAGGCAATGGGCTTTGGTGGCTTGCAGAGAAGTGATGGCAAACAGGGAGCTGGGTGATAGATCTGGAAGAGTTGTCCCAGCTGAGCATCCCCTTTTCAGCAGGCTGATGCCCCATCCCTGGAAGTGCCCAAGTTTGGATGTGGCCTTGAGCAACCTGGTCTAGTGGAAGGTGGCTCTGTCCAGGGCAGGGGAGGGGAATTAGGTGCTCATTCAGGCCCCTTCCAACCCAAACCATTCTGTGGTTCTGTGATTCAGCTCTCAGTGACCATGCCGACCCTGGGAGGACAGGCCCGCTCACATGAAGGCAGAGCAGTAGAACAAGAAGAGGCCAAAAAGACAACACCATCCTTGTCTTCTCAGCCATCCAGCCCTTTGCTAACCAGAGGGAATGGCATGTTGGGCACTGATAATATTTTAATCATTGGCTCTTACATTAGAGGCAGCATCAAAGTTTTCTCTCTTCTCCTGGAGCTATGGGGAAGCCCTGCCTGGAGGCCCAAGGCATGGCCAAAGCTTGATTATCCCATGAGATTATGAGCTGTTAGTGTTTCTCTCTTCTTCCAGACTCTGAGCTTTGCCCCAGTGAGCAGAGATGTCACCTGTGTCACTGTCAGAAGTGGTACAGGACAAGGAGAAAGGTTTTGATGAGATGTGCTTCCCTTTGGGTTCATAGAATCCTAAAATGAATGGTTTGGGTTGGAAGGGACCTTAGAGGTCATCCAGTGCCACCCCCTGTCATGGGCAGGGACACCTTTCACTGTCCCAGGGGGCTCCAAGCCCCATCTAACCTGGCCTTGGGCACTTCCAGGGATCCAGGGGCAGCCACAGCTGCTCTGGGCACCCTGTGCCAGGGCCTGCCCACCCTCCCAGGGAAGGATTTCTTTCTAATAGCCAATCTAACCTTCTCTCTTTCAGTTTGAAGCCCATATGTCCCTGTTTGCCCCATTTGGGACTTGCAGCACCAGAGCAGAGGCACTGCAGCATTCCCTGCTTTGCTTCCTCCCCCCCCCCCAGTTTCTAAAGTCAAAAGAGATGAACAATCTCACCACCCCCCTCCTCCCACCTCCCACCCATTCTCCCTCCATCACCTCCAGGTCTCTTCCAGCTGCTCCCCACATCTCCCGACTCCCAGCAATTGCTCTTGAAACATGTCAAAACACCATTAGCCCGTCCCGGGCCAGCCTGGCTCCTTCCCCCGGCCGAGTGGGCCAGGACAGGCTGGCGCTGACACATCCTGCCTGCCACTTTGAAGTCCCCGCCCGCGCTCGGCGGGGACAGCTGGGGCGTGCCACAATCCCCTCGGCCCTTTGGGCTAAGCCGGGCGTTTTAAAATAGTCCCCCCTCCCCTGCCCGGCGGTGACAACTGCACAATTATTTCAGACGCTGTTTATGGACCCGCGGCGTAACCGGAGCCCGCGGAGGAGGAATGGGGGTGAAGGGGGAGAAGGCGGCAGCCCTAAGTGGGTTTCACCCTAATTAGCAGCCCCCTTGTTTCTCACCGGGTGCTGGAAAACTCATCCATGCACGTAAAATCTGCAGCAGCAAAGAGATCCGTGGTGAAAGCTGGCATTTTGTCACAATCCTTATTTTTTAAAGGACGGTTTGAACCCTTTACATTTGTTTCAGGGCTCCCCAAAAGGCATTTCTACCTCCTTTCTGGAAAAGAGATGCTGCCAGGTGGGTTGGGAATTGCCTTGGGTAATGCACCTCCTTGGGCCTCCGTTTTACCATTGGCAAAACAGGGATGTACGGTCTGGTATAACCCCGGGAAAGTAGGGGAAGGGGCTGGGATAGAGCTGGTCTTCCTGAAACCTGTGCGGCAGTCCAGCTGCTGCCAAGTGCCTTTGGAGAGGGAGGAATATGACAAAGTGACACAAGGAGCTGCTCACCTTAAAAACAGGCAGAGAAATATTCTCGGCACTCTGGGTTCCTGCACCCCTGGAGCTGGGCTCCCAACCAACCCCAAAATGGGGTTGTCAGCCCCTGGCCCCCCAGGCCTTCGCCCTCGCACCCCGGAGCATCCCTTTGTGACAGCGTGGGATCCTTTCCGTGAGCCCTCAGCACCACCTAGTGTTCCCAAATATTCCTGGGTTTCCGTTCTGCACATCCGGGACATGCCTGAGCTGGTCCCCGAGGCGGGGGCAACATCCCACATCTCTACATCCACAAGGAACCCCTCCAGCCCTCAGCTGCCGCCTCTCTTCAGCCGTTTAACAACACAAATCCCCAGTGCAAGCTCTCAGGTGTGAAGGCTGCTCCCAAAAAGCTTCAGCACCTGCTTCACAAACCATCCTCCTCTGTGGGGATGGATTTACAGGGAACGCTGGAATGCTTTGGCATCCAAAGTTGCTTCTGCAGAGTGTGGGAGATGCTGGTTTGCAGCACATCAGAGCTATATTTCCATTGCTTAAAGGTCAATAGATGCCGGATTTGAACTTGCTCTTCTTCCCTGTATGGTTTTTCATGGTAACTTTTTATGGTAATTCAACTTTCAGGATTGAAAATTAAATGAAAGGTAGCAGAAATTATAAATGTTTGCTTGGGAAAGGTAGTTGGAGCAGGAGTGCTGGAGAGGAGGATAAGAGTGGGGAAGATTGTAAAGATGATGAATACAAGGAAGAAAAAAATTAAGTATCAGTATGAATGACACTTCTCAATTCTAATTTCAAAAGCAAAGGGCTCAGTGTTAACATGTCAAGGTGATGAATTGATTTTCTCTCTTTTCAGATGAAACTACCCACCACATCTGAATCTTCTGGTCCCTCACAGCTTCATGTCCCCAGTAATCCCACCATCACTCAGAGACACTTCTTCCAGCTCCAGGTGTCGAAGATGAACAAATTCCTCCCCCCAAATTCCTCTTGCTTTATTGGGTGATCTGGGTACGGGTACCAAGGGTGAGCCCAGCTGGGGAGGTGACATTCCTCCCTCTGCCACCGAGATGTGCCCTTGCTCCATCACTGCTGAATGGCAGCCGGATGGAGGGGGGGAATCCCCAGATCAAACCTCCAGGATGTGAAGCTTCGATCTTTCCTGGCTGCCAGGGACAATGTTGATGGCGCAGCCTTGAGGGCTGCGCAGCTCCCCTGCACCTCTCCCGGAGGGGTGGCTCTCCACGCGAGGTGTTTTAGGGGAGCATTTCCTTGCCTTCCCACTTACATTTTTTAACTCCTTGTCAACTGTGAGTTCTTTTTTTATCCTGTTAAAATTTCCCACGGAGTTTGGCCACTTCGTGTTTCCTTTTAGGTGCTGTTGTTTTCATCTTTAATCTTCACCACCTCTCACTGAACCTCCCTCTCTGTTGCCTGTCAATGTTTTCTCACACTCTGCCTTCTCTCTCTCTTTCTCTTCCACTTATTTTCTTTTCTTTCCACTGTCTGGCTACACAAATTTCCTTTTAATGATCTTCTGTCCCTTATTAATGCTTTTGCCATGTCCATGCTACAGTGCTGGCCTCCAGCTGGGACTGATGCAGTTGGAATCATGTCAGGGCTGAGCCCTCCCTGCTTTTATTTAATTCTCGCCTGTTCTTACCCAGCTGGGGTCCCAGATCTGTTCACAGGGGGTGTAACAAAAACCTTTGGGGGTTTTCTTTGCTTATGTCACCTTTCCTTGCCCAGCTCTGCACCAAAGCAGTCCCTTTTCCTCCTGGCTGTGCACGGATGCCATTTGCTCTCTGCAGCTGCAGATGTGCCATATTGAATTTATTCATCTCCTCCTTTTGCCATCTGGCAAACTCCTTCCTGGACCTCTTTGCGTGGGAACAGGGCATTTGCAAGAATTAGGTCACGTTTTGGGCAGAGTCTGGTGGGTCCCTTGCCATGTGCTTTGTTATTTCCCAGTTTGTGCCTTCCCAGGGCACTTTGAACTCCCCATCTCAGTGTATGCGGGGACTGAAGCGGCCCACGGAGAGGAATAAATTTAGGTGATGGTGCTTTGGGGAGCAGCTGCAGGTCTCTGCCCCTTCCCCTGTTCCAAGGTACTTCAGCATCACTGGAGATCTGGGTTGCACGCGATGGGCGAGCACTCAAGTGACAAACAACACTGAGATGGGAGGATGCTGCGAGGGATCATTCCCTGGGTACCAGGAGGTGGCTCACTTAGAACCAGGAGCATCTTTTTCCTGCAGATCCATTGCCTGCATTACACAGGCAGGTTTTGTGGGTGCAGGGGAAGGAGAAGGAAAACGAGACATCGTCACTTTGGTTGGAAAATACATCGATATTCCAGCGATGGGCGGACAAATATCTGTGTCTGGCCAGCGTGCCAGCTTGCTTTCCCATTTTCCTGCCTCTTAAAATTGCAGGCAGCCTGTGCAGCTTCTCTTTCCGGATGTGTGACCACATGGCAAATGACTCCTTCACCCGTCCCCTCTGCCAGCACAGGAGAATGAGGGAAATCATTTCCTGGCTCTGACACTCCATCGTTTCCCCCATTTCTCTGAGCCGTTCGTTCTGAGCTCTCTCTGAGCATCACTCCCACGGCACGCTCCAGCCTGCAGCCCAAATGCATCCCTGGAGACTGCAGGTATTGTCTAACTACAGAGCATACTGAGATGACTCCCAGAGCAGCAAACTCCTGTTTTCTTGGTCATTCCCAGCTTTGCATGTTGATGTGAACAGACTGCCAGGGTGTTATGTGCTGCCAGATCTCCTGTGGATATGTTTAGGAGCTGCAGCTCTGCGTGAGATAAGCAGGGAGAAAATAGACATCAGGAGGTGGAAAATTAGAGATGGGCAGGACAAAAAAGAGCTTTCTTGAGGCCTCAAAAATTCCTAGAATAGGAATTCTGAAATTTTTTTTCAGGACTGATTTCATGGGGAGGCAGTAAGATTTAGAAAAGTTGCTGATCAGGACTGGTTTTTTAGGCTGGATGTGCTGTGCTGAGCAGAATTCCCACCTCCAGTGGCAGCCCAGTGCCTATGGATGGTGAGAGCCTGAACTGGACACAGCGTTGATGAATTTACAGCCTTTACATATTGTTTCAAGGCTGTCTAAGGAACTGTGAGGGTTTTAAGGGTGGCTGAGCTCCGGGAAGTTATAAGTTGGAGATGATGTCAGGTTTTGGTGTGTCCTATGAGGAAATGATTGTTCAGGACCACGTGGAAATGAGACATTCTGCTAGGGTTCTGCATAGCCCCGGCTCAGGGATGGTCTTTACTACAATAAATACACCCAGAGAAGTTATTTGTTTCCTTAGAGTTAGATCCACCCCCCTTACACACCCCGTGATTTTGTTCTGCAAATATTTGAAGGTGCAAATTTCCTGGTAGCCAAGAAACACCAACATGACTCAGCAGAGCTTTGGGTGGGAACAAGTTCCCAGTTCAGAGTCAGGTTTAACTGAAGGTTTGGGTTTTAGCTAAACTCAGCCTTTCTTATGTAACAGATACAGCAACTTCATGACCCATGACCAAGACTTTTCCGTGGCATTTTTTGGGGTCTCATTTGCATTTTTGGACATCCCTTGGGGTTTTCTTCATGAGCTTGTAGCAACTCCCCAGCTTAAATAATTCTTCATTTTTCCCAGGCCCTCCATCTCACCAGTTGTTTTCCTTCCATTTATTCCTCAGCCTCAGTTTTGGGAGTAGTTTTCTGGGGGTAAATCCTTCTATGTGCCTGGAGCAGGGTGATTTATTCCAGGGCTTGTGGGACACAAAATGTCATCAGGCTCTTGGGACATTTGTGAAACAATTTAATGAAGAGACAAGAAATACCTGCAGCTTGGCTTTTGCCTCTGGAAAATATGAATCATCCCACCTGGAAAACCCGGAGGATTTAGGCATCCAGCCCCACCACTGATAAAGGAGAGGATGACTGTGAGATGCTTCCTCCCTTCCAGCAGCACTTACCTCTCTGGGAGGTGAGAAAGGATGGATTAATTGATAAATATTTATTATTTAGGAACCCATCTGTTTAAACAACATTGTGGGACCAGGAGAGGGAATAGACTTTATGTCAATAAATCAAAATGGTAATATAATAATAAAAGAAAAAGACAGGGGATTGCCAGACAGCTCTTCTAACCCTCAAGTCATTTATAAATCAGGGTGGATATATTTAAAACGTTAAAATCTGGCTTTCTTACTACAAATTCCCTGTGGCAGGTGTAGTTGCTCTCAGTGCTGTAAGTAGCTGCACTGCTCCCTAAAAGTGAGTAAAACCCAGGGCTGGAGCACAGAAGGCCCTGTCAGAGCTTCCTTTACAAATAGCCATAATAACGCTTCCCTCCCTCCCGAGGGTGTCATGAGGGTTAATTATTTAACATTTGTGAAGCACTTGCAGGACTGGAGATGAAAGTGGAAAGTATTATTAAGGATAAACTCAGTTTTATAGGAGGCCTGGCCAGAAAATTGCATTTGGAGTTGAAATATGGGTTATGAGTGGGGATGCTAGGAGGGGCATCCATCAAACCTGGGAAGCATGGAAAATGAAGTGCTTTGGAGGAATTAATCCAGTTAATAATTAATGCAGTGTTTCTGGGATGAGGGGTGCGGGGGTAATGCCCCACACAGCTCCCCTGTATCCCACAGCTCCCTTGTGTCCCACCCTGCATGAGGAGGGTAATGGGGAACTCTGATAGAAGGAAATCTAATCATTGCACAAAATCCGAGAAAATGAAGATTTAGGGGGGGGAAAGCCTTGAGACAGCCAGAATTCAGCAAATCATGGATGACTGTTGTGGGAGAAAAGTGCAAATTAAAGCACCTGGTGTGCCCAGGAGTGGGGATTTCTGTGTCTGGGGCCACCTTCCCCTCCCAGCTGCGGTTCGGGAGGCAGGGAGGAGGCTGGGGAGGCAGGTGCCACAGGCAGGGGAGGAGCACAGATCACCTGGGAGCAGGTGCAGCACCGGGATCACCAGCACAGGTAAGGCTCTGCTGGCAGGGCTGGCAAGGGAAGGGGGTTCTGCTGGGAAGGGGAGGGAGGAGGTCACCCTACACCATGGGATGGGAAGGAACCCCCTGCCTGCCCTTTAGGGACCCCTCAATTTGGCATCCAAACTCCATAGGGAGGGAAGCTTCCCTTAGGAAAGCAAATCTGGGAGAGATTTAAGTGTCCTCAGCCCACCGGGGTGTCCCCCTGCTCTGGGGTCCCCCTGGAGGGGCTCAGGGGGGGTTGGCTGCTGTCCCTGCCGGGCTGGGAGGCGATGGGACAGCCCAGCAAACCCACAGCACTTTTTCCAAGGAGGAAGTTTAAAAATAAACAAGATATGTGGGGCCCAAAAGCAGGCAGAGGTGAGAGCAGGGCAGCCTGGTGGCAGCAGGGCCCCAAAACCCCCTGGCCACTCTGCAAGAGCCCTTGCTGGCTCCCTGCTCCACTCCCAGCCAAATTAAATGCAAACCCTCTACCTCACAGCTAAACCGAAATTACTGCTGCGTGCACTGAACCAAAAACTCCCTCCCCACCTTCCTCTACCCACAGAAATGCCTGGAAAAGTCACTTCTAGTGCCTAAAGCTGCAGAGACTGGAATCATAGAATCCCAGAATGGTTTGGGTTGGAAGGGACCTTAAAGCTCATCTCGTGCCACATCCCTTGCTGCCACCTTTGCTGCAGGGGAAGGTTTTTTTCCTTCTTTCTTCCATTCTTCCTACCAGCTTGTCATTAAAAACTACTGACCCCTCACCTTGGCAGTGCAGGGTGCGATGGCCAAGGCTCCAGGTGCTCCAGGAGGGGGATGTTGGGGACCACAGCTCTGTGGTACCCAGGAACAAGCTGTGATACTCAGCAGGCTGAGGGTTATGTGGTTTTTTGGGTATATATTGCAATGAAATTGGTTTTAATTCTTTGTCTTGGATAGTTTTCCTTGAGGGGTGTTGAAGACACACAGTGCTTAACCTGTATCACATTCTGGGGCTATTGGGACGATTTGAGGACAAACATTCTTCTCCTTTTTGGAAAATGCCCAGGGAAGTTGTGGAATCCAGCAAAGTTGTGGCTTTCCCACCCCTGGAAGAGTTCAAGGCCAGGTTGGATGGGGCTTGGAGCAACCTGGTCTAGTGCCCGTTCTGAGCCCCTGTAATTAGGCTTTGGCTAATTTATTTTATTTCTCAGCTCTCTTTGCTGGGATGTAGTTTCTCGCTGCTTCCCTGATGGTAGGGCTCAGAGCAAGGACAGGGATGGAGGATTCAAACCAGGGGCTTATAAAACAGGAGGCAAAAGGAGGCAGCACAAGGAAGAGGAAGCAGAGAGCTGTATAATTCCATCACTAGCTTTTACATCTCTCTCTCCTTCAGTGTCTCTTTCCAGGTGGATCCATTGTGTCTATTAAATAGACCTCTAGTCCAGTATCCTGAGTTTAAAGCTTTCATCCCTGTTTGAACTTCCAAGTTGAACTTTCCCGTTCCAGGAGGATGGATTATCTCGGTTTGTGTTCTGTCTGTAGCTGCTGTACAAGCTTCTGCAGTACCTGATGGTCCTTCAGATACTTCCTGGCAACTGAGCCTAGTTTCCAATGATGATGATAATTTTTTAACCTAAGTCCAAACCCCTTGAGGATCCTTTAGAGGCAGAAAAGTTGCTTTCCTGCTTTTGCAGACACAGCTGAGCTCACCAGTATGAGGAAGATGATTGCTCAGTGTCACTGTTAACACTCCCTGGTGCAGCCAGAGACAGAGGGAAAAGAGAACCTGACAATAATGGGATGAAAGGGTTCAGAGTGGGGTTTTAGCCTGACATTAATGCATTAGGGATCCAGCTCCTGCGGGAGCTAATGGAAGTGCTGCTGTGATTAGAAGTGCCTCTGCAGGCAAATAAGACAATGCTGGTAATGAGTGAGGCAGCGCAGGCTACAGGAGAGCTCATCACTGTCAGTGATGCCTCTCCTGATACCTTTTGGGTGTCTCCCACCATCTCTCTGTGCTCAGAGGCAGAGATATCTCACCCCTGTGTCTAGACCACTGCCATCCCTATCAGGTGCCGGCTCTGGGCTGTGTGGTTGTGTTGTATTCAGGGATATGCACAGAGGACATGCAGGATGGGGAAGGGGCTGACTGAGGATGGTTTTATGAGCACAGCACCTCAGCTGCTGCTGGTCTGTAGGTCTGGGTTTGATGTGCTCCTGCAGTTGCAGATTCAACATGAGAGCCCCTCTGGAAGGCTGGAAATAGCTTCATTTCCAGATACACATCTCAGTGGCATTCCTCAGCTCAGCCTGAGCTTAGCCTGGGTGGTTTTTTTGCAAGCCAAGACATTTCTCCTCTTCCCTGAGTCAGCCATTCCCTGGGGACCATCCCTGTCACCCACAGATGCCCTGAGAGTCAAGCACAGGTCCCACGGTGAGCAAACCAGCTCTGGTGTGTCTGAACTGCCTGATTCACAGAGGCTGAAGGGCAAAGTTAATTGTAGGGGTGATGGCTGTGACCTCTTCCCACTGGTGAACTTTAGACTGTAATTTCCAAGCTGGGGAAAACTGAAGTGATGCCCTGAGTGATACATTCTCAGCGGACTTGAAAAAAAAAACCGAAACAAAAAAATCTCAGGAAAGCAAATGAGACATTTGGAATAGTAAAATGTCCCAGGTTTTAGCTGAAAATAGAATTTGTGGCTGCCAGGGTAGTGTGAGAGGAGGAGGTGAAAGCCTAATTGGGCTCCTTACCATCCTCCAGATGCCTCCCCAGGTGGTTGGGTGCATTAGCTATAAACCAAGAAAAGCCAGCTCCTCTGGGAGGTGATAAGAGCAGATGAAACAGTAAATCATTAAGCAGACACAGCGTAGAGCACCATAATAAACAGGGGGCAAAGAGCACTAATGACAAGCCAGCAGAGACACGGAGGTGTTGCCAAACGTGCAGGCTGGGTGGTGGGGGAAGGGACACAGTCAGGCTCAGCAGGGATGTCCTGGGATGGTGGCTGTGGCCACCAACACCAGCACCCACTGGACGTTCAGCTTGTTCTTTTCCCTGCTGGCTGTGAGCATGTCTCACTTCCTTTGGAGCTACAGGGATAAACAAGAGCTGTATGCCCCAGGGCACAAACATAACTGTGGTTGGTTTTTCCCCCTGTGCTTACCCATGGCATGCTTTCAGAGGAGGAAGAGAAGCAGGAGAAATAGTTTTGCTGGTCACGTGTAGATGCTAAGAGAAGGTGGCAGAGAAATTTTCCTATTTTTACAGCCGCCTGTGAAAGTCTCCTTTCTCACTCTAACCAGCTGGGAAAGCGGTCTGTGTTTTGTAAACTATCTCACAGGTGCACAAGCTGTTTGTGACTTTGTTTCCACACTGGGAAAAATATTTTGAAAATGGGTGATATGCTGTTCAGCCAATCCCTCTGGGAGCTGGAGGGTCAAGCACCCAATGGTGTTATGCCACCCTTGTGAATAAAGCTATAAAAACTGAATTATATCATTAAATAGAGCCATTCTCTGGACTTCGAACCCGACCCTGAATCCGTGTCGTTCTTTGCGCCGTCTTGGTACAACAGTGACAGTCACGTGCCATATGCTCCTTGCTGTCAGGCAGGAATGGAGACCAGGAACCCCAAAAGAGTCCCCATCATCCCCTGAGCTCAGCCCAGATCACATAAGCACTGTAAAGTGGCTGTGCATACCCCATTTAGCTGATCTTTCTATTGTGATTGATCAGTATAATCTTCAGGTCATCCCAGTGTGACTGCATCGATCTCAGGTGGGAAACCAGCAGGCCCCACTTGAAATCAGCCATCAGTTACATATTTGCCTGTATATTGCTGTGGTTGTGTTATAATTATAGCATCAATATGGCATGATATGGCTGCAATCCTTCTTGTTGTGGTATTCTTGGATGGGTTTGGTTCTGCTTCCAGTTATTACCCTGATGTTATCCCATTCTTCCTTGTACCTAATCCAAATTTCCCCTCTTTCCATTTAAAGCCATTATCCCCATTTCATGTCTATGATGAGATTCTCTACTCACCCAGAAAATATAGATTTTTCAGCCCTCTCCATGGCTTGGGAATGCTGCTCCCTGAATCACAGGGAAACAGGTGGATGCTCCCATTCCCCAGTTGCCCCTTTCAAAGGACTACAGAGATGATTGTATTAACCCACTGGACTGTGCCAGCCCTGCTGGTAAACAGCATCTTGCTTTGATTTTCTGTTTAATTACCCAATGCACCCACTGTCAATAAATCTTTCCTTTTAAGTCATGAAATAAGGCAGAACCTTGCAGTGCTAATAGTGACCTGCAAAGCTGCCAGCCCCTACCATACCCTTGCCATGCACAGCTTTTCCACTCTTGGATTAAACCCCCCCTAAACTCATCTTCATGAGCCCACTGGGACAGCTCAGAGATGCTTGGTGAAGGCAGGAATGGAGACCAGCCTGGTGGCACTGCAGGGACATCGGCCCCATGCGCTGCCACGTGTGGCTGCAGGTACCGGGGTGATGTTTGCACATGGAGCCAATGTTTGCTTAGCTCGAGCTGCTGGATTAGCTGTTTGGTTAAACCAGCTCAGATCAGGCAGGTTGGTTGCAGGGATTTAGGAGATTAGTTCTAACCCAGTGGATTTTCCTGCTCGGGGACAGATTCCTCTGGGAGATGGTATCTGCACAAGCCGTGGACTTCAAGGGATGAAACAAGGTGTCCCTGGACAAACCAACCTGAAATCAGATATTAATAAAGCCAAAGAAGCAACTCCCTCTCTCCAAGGCTGACAGCAACAACTCATGTTTAACCCCACATGCAAATCATCCCTTGTGCAACAACAGAATAAGAACATTTTTGGTTTATATTTTCAGCAAGTGGGGACTGAAGCCCAAAATGCTGCTGGGGAAGGTGGTTTCAGGATAACCAGGGCACCTGGGATGGGGAGGTCAGATCCAGCTCCAAACCATGCAACTCCTGCTACGTGGAGGGAGAGCATCCACTCCACAAGGGAGATGGTTTCTGCCCAGCATTAAGTGTGCATTGGCACAGGGAAGTTACTAAACAGAGAAGGAAGTCCTGGGCACCAGCAGCACAGCCTTTGTTATCAATTAAAACATTCCTAATTGCCCGGCCTGCCACCACTTCACATCAAGGCAGCCCTCAAACATATGGTCGAGCTCACATGAAAGAGCTGATCAGTTCTCAACCTAATTAAGCAAACAGCACACAGGAGCTGGCTGGGTCTAATTGCTGTAATTCTCCCAGGAAATGGGTCCCCCAGCATCCTGCAAACCGTGCGTGTGTGCACTCCAGCACAGAGGCTCCAGCAGCTTGCTGCAAATCCTGGTTTAGGGATGCTCAGGAGAGGGAAGAAGGAGTGTGAGCAGATCAGGATGCAGGGAACAAGTTGGTTTGTTTGCCCAAACCCACAATGTTTTGTTTCTGGCAGCTTTTGGGGTATTTTTGAAGGTATATTTTTAACAAAATGCTTTGCTTTGTGGAATAGATGCAGGGTATTTTTTACCTCTTCCATGGCCTGAAATAATTCCAGAGATTTTAAAAAATTTTGGACTTTGCACACCACTTCCGTGGCTGTTCAAGGAGCTAAAGAAACACACTGGTGTTTACCCCTAGACATTCCTGTTTTCCCTGTGTATTATCTCTCCTACCTGGTCCCCAAAAGCCCACCCTGCCCTGGTCTGCTGCAGGTCCTTATGCTCATACTTGCAGAAAAGCAAGAAAAGCAGAACCTACTGCTGGGAGGGATCCTTGGAATTAAAGGTTCAGGCTGGGATGTGTCAGAAATTGCAGCAGATTTGGGGCCTTTTTGAAACAACTGTAGCTTTTTTTGACATTTCCTAATCTTGGGGCAAGGACTTCAGAGAGGTCCCAGGTGTTCCCAATGCTCCTTCCTATTCCCATGTGCTTGGTCAAGCCTTCTCCAGTTCTCCCTGAAAGGGAAATCCTATTTTTTTTCCAGTGTTATGCTAAATAACTTGTGTAAATTGAATAATGACATTGCTTTTCTTTGCCTTGTAGTCAGAGAAGGTTGACAGGATGGCGAATTTTAAGGGTCACGCACTTCCAGGCAGCTTCTTCCTGCTCTTTGGGCTCTGGTGGTCTGTGAAATACCCACTGCAGTATCTCAGCCAGAAAGTAAATAAGAAATCCTACCGGACTTCTTGTTTCCAGCGTGTGGATGCCATTGAAGGAGGAATCAAAATCTTCTTTTCTCTAGTAGGTAAGGGCTGTATTTCACTTGCTATGCCAGTATTCACCTAGCCCGCAGTGATGACTGTACAGGAGCCCTGACTCCAGAGAAACTGGTCTAGATGTGGAAAGCCAGAGAATCTTTAAGGCTGGAAAAGACCTCTGAGATCATTAAGTCCAACCATTAACCACTGCCAGGTCCCCCACTAAACCATGAACCTGACACCACATCTACATGTTTTTGAACACTTCCAAGTACAGCACTCATCTGGGCAGCCTGGATGCATCCTTGATGTCCATCTTGCCTTGATCCCTGGTATAGTTTGATGTGGAAAAGCAAGTCTCATACCCCTTCCCAAAGCTGAGCTGCCATTAAACACAGGCCTGATTTTTCCATCCAGTCTTTTCTCCCAAATGCAAACTCACCAGTTCCTGCTTCAGAACCCCCAGCAGCAAGGAGTGGTCTCAACCACTGCAAATAAACTCCCAGAAACTCCATGCTCTTGGGTGTCCTGCAGGGATGCTGGCGGAGCAGTTTGTCCCAGATGGGCCCCACTTGTACCTGTACAGCGGGGAGAGGCACAACTGGGTGAAGCTGATGAACTGGCAGCACACCACCATGTACCTCTTCTACGGCCTCTCCGGGGTGGTGGATGTCCTCACCTACATGTCCCAGGCGGTGCCGCGGGGTCTGGATCGCCTCATGTTGGCCGTGGCCGTGTTCGTGGAAGGTTGGTAGAAGGTGGGGCTTAATTTGGGGAGGGATATTGGGGACCAAGTCAGAGAAGGACTAAAATTTGCCTGAGATATTGCTCCAGATGCCTCTGGAGATAAGACACATTGTAGGGGATGTATTATGGCAGGCTGGGATGGAATGAGATGGGAAATACAGCCACGGATAGATTCAGGTTTGGGATCTCTGGGGCAAAGCAGCAGAATGAGGTTCCTTGTTATGACAAACAGCCGGTGGACTCTGCATTCCTCTGCCATCCACAGGCTGTTCTCCTGCCCCACGTTCCCCCCGAGAGCCATTAATTGCACTGCAGGCAGCATCAGCCTCATCTGCTTGTGTGGCACGTGGCAATTTGAAGTGATTTATTCTGGCTTCAGCACATCATGAATATCATTCTGTCCTCAGGCTGCCTTGCAAGTTGCCAGCCGGGATTCCAGACCCCTCTTGGATCATAGACTCATAGAAAGACATGGCTTGGAAGGAAGCTTAAAGATCATCTAGTTCCAACCCCCTGCCATGGGAAAAGAAGGTCATGTTTATATGGAAACCTCCTTAATGAAGGCACAGCTCCTGTTACTTTCCCTTTCCCGATCACAGCAGTTTTTGAGGCAGCAGCAGCAGGGGCAGCTCCACATGCACAGTTTGGCATGTAAGGAAATCTATCATTTACAGCTCCCAAAAAGTGGTAAAGTTCAGCAATAAGAAAGAAGGACATGGCAGAAGCCTGGCTAGAAGGGAGGGGTTGTCTGAAGAGGTGATGGCACAGCCATGGGAAGAAAACTACCCTGTCCTTGGTCCCTGTATTGCTCAGATCCTCCTGCTCCAAGGTTGGGCATCTCATCCTTCCAGGATGTTGGGATGCCAGGAGGCCTAGGGGATGTTTCTATGTGGAGTCCCTTCTTTTTGTGGTGGCCTGTCTCAGTTTGCCGTCCAGACAGGTGATTTGCTCAGCTCAGTGGCCATGGCTGTTGTTGTGAATGCTGCTCTGAGCAGGGCTTGTGCTTTGGCAGGTTGTCTCTTCTATTACCACGTCCTTCACCGCCCCATGTTGGACCAGCACATCCATTCCCTGCTGCTCATCACCATCTTTGCCGGGGCTGGCAGCACCCTGCTGGAGGTTTTCCTGCGTGACAACATTGTCCTGGAGATGTTCCGAGCCAGCATCACCATCGTCCAGGGAACGTGGTTCTGGCAGGTCAGTTCTGCCTTCCCAGAGCAACAAAGCAAAGGGAAAAGAGGAGAAGGAGTCGTACATCACGTATCAATCACACATCTCCCAAGGATTATTTTGCCAGGCTCACTTCATAAATAGCTCATAACCCAGAATGAAAATTTACTTATCACAGGTCATCTCTGATGGCTGCTCCTGCTGCAAGAGCTGTTTGTCTTGGCTTATTGCTCCTCCAGGGGGAAGAGTGAAAGCAAGTGAGCAACATTTTGCAGTATCTAACGACCAAGTACTAATTGCTTAATGTGTCTAATGCACCCTGCAGCCCTCCCTCTGGTTTAGTGGAAAGACACAAACCTCACCAGCAATAAAACAGCTGAGTTAAAATACAGCCAGCTGCTTGCTTTGGTAGGAGTTGGAGAAGCAAAGAAATCAGTTGGAGATAATTGCTCTTAAAACTAAGCTGTCAAAGAAAATCCCAAACTAACAAAAAAAGAAACAAAAACCAACCAACCAACCAAAAACAAACAAAAAACCAAACAAAAAAACCCACCCCAAACCCAAACCTCTTTCCCTTCTCTTTTTCAAGGCTGCACTAGCTCAAACCAGCCTTTATTCAGAGGTTAAAAACTGGGCTGAGCTTGTAAAATACTAAATCTGGAGTTCTTAAAGAATGCTTGGAGTTTGGAATGCTGAGGGACAATTGTATCTGGATATTGAACAGAAAAAGAGGTATCTTGGGCACAGATTGGCTTTGTGTGACCTCTCATTGCAAGGATGGACTTCACTCTCTCAGCAAAAACCTCTGTCCTGGTCAGGGCTCAAGTTCCTTGGTTACAACATGAATAAAGGTAATTCATGTGAGGGTGGTGACTCTCTGGCACAGGTGGTTTAAACCATTCTGGGATTCTATAATTTTTTTCCCAACATAATAAACTTCTTGTTCCACCCAGATCGGTGTTGTGCTGTTCCAGCCATGGGGAGGTCCAATGTGGGATGAGAACGACCACAGCAATATCATGTTCCTCACAATGTGCTTCTTCTGGCACTGGGCAGCTGCTGTGGCCATCCTGGCTGTAAACTACACCCTCACTTACTGGTACGGCTGGGACGGGGGCTGGGACAGGAACTGGGGCAGGGCTGGGGTGGGCAGGCAGGGCGGGGTGTCTGCAGTGAGACACAGATGTAGCCCAGGCCTTCCTGCAGTGCAAAGTCACAGCCGAATAAGCAGTCCCAGACTACTGCAGGTTTCAGGGCCCAGTATTTGTTGAGTGCACAGAATGCAAAACAGTGTCAGTGAGAGACACGGGCATTAAATGGGGAGAAGTCAAACAAGTGAGTCCCTAGAGGTGCTCCTGGAAGTCACACTGCTTGTTTTCCTCTGCACTGAGTGCTGAAGTCAAACCTCAATTTGATAGAGACATCAAAGCGTTACCAGGACCCCCTTACACTTTGTCCCCTGCCTCACAAGGACTTCAAAGCAGTTGAGGGTCACTGAATTATTAGAGGTACAAAACCTAAAACATCACCAGCCCCCAGTTTGGCTTTTCCAAGGGGGTGGGAGGATTATCCCACTTTTAGGGATGCTCTAAGGGATGCTGTGTGAGCTACAGAATGGAGAGTTCAGTCCATGCCATCAAATAGATTTTATGCAGAACAAAAACCACTCAATTCCCCATCAACAGCATTTTAGGACCTCTAGAATGAGGGCTCTGGTGAGTGGCATTAGGTTGGGGATTTTTCTAATAATGATTTATTGCTCCTGTGTTACAGCTGTCTCCATAGGTTCAGAAGAGGCAGTGGAGAGCCCTACATCAGCCTGGGGGTCCGGCAGCAGAACTGTGACAGCAGCTCCCAAGCTGCCTTCTTGAATGGCTCTGATGAAGAGTGAAGAGGGTGCAAACTCCTGCTCCAAACACATGAACAGTCCTTTTTCCAGAAGAAAGAAATCTAATGAAATATTTATGTTTTGGAAGAGTGAGAAGTGCCCCACGGTGCTGCTGGGAGGAAGGCTGAGCACGCAGGGGTGGCTGCCCTCCATCCATACCTGCATATCTCTGGCTCGGACACAGGCACAGCTTGAAGTGATTTTTAGCAGCAAAAGAAAGCATGGAAATTCAACATGACAGGATTGCTTCATCCTATGGGCTCCCCTGTGTGTTCCCATAGGGATGGAGGGCATCCTTTGGCCAGCTGACTTTTCCAAGAGCCTCGAGGCTTTGACCTGCTGTGACTGAAGTCAGGGAAATCTCCAGGCTGAGGTCATACATCTCTGGAGCAAGGCATCACCCCAAGGAGAAGGAGTAAGAGAGTGTTGAATGTGAGATTATGGCAATTTTTGCAGTACCAGGGCTTGGTTGCACACAATACAATATTATTACTGAAGTTTTGAACTAAAGAGGGGTTTTGTTAATCATTTTCATGTTCACTTAAAGACTAAGAGAGTGAATAAATGTGAAATAGAAATCTTTGCTGAGCTGATATCCTTAAATTTAAGACTGATAAATTATAGAGTGTGTAATAATAGCTTAGAAAAATCCATC
This sequence comes from Corvus kubaryi, assembly GCF_017639235.1. NCBI lineage: Eukaryota > Metazoa > Chordata > Aves > Passeriformes > Corvidae > Corvus > Corvus kubaryi. The sequence goes on from NW_024581119.1 coordinate 6,232,404, forward strand.
CCTCAGACCTGCAAAGCCTGAAGGACTGTAAGATACATAGCTAAGCAGCAGGGATTCATGAAATGTCCCAGTTTTCCATTGAAAATAAACCCCCTCAGCTTGGAAAGCAAGATGAAACAAGCACATGGTTTGTTTTTAGGCTGCCTTTGCTAGCTAATTTCTTGCAAAAAGTGACTGAAAATGTCACCTCCTAGACAGGAGGAAAATATGCTAGTTGTGAGTAAGGGGATTAAAAAAAAAATTGTATTTATATATATATATATAAATAAATAAAATAACCACCAGCACGAAGTAAATTGCAATTGTACATGTCTCAAACCCCAGGGCTGGAAGGACGCTCTGCACTGAGATCTTCTCCCTTCTGTGTAGTGGGGGATGGATGGCAGGAGATTTTTGTGCTCATGTTCATGACTGCACAGAAAAGCAGCTCCTGGCAGGTCCAAGGGAAATCAAAGTTTGTCTTTTAACCTCTTTTCCTTTGTGCAAAGAGCCTGTCACGGACTGCAGAGACTACAGCCTGGATTGTACTGCCCATTAACGAAGACTAACTAGCTCCCCTTGATGCCAGCTTTCCTGTACATCCCCTGCTAAGCCAGTTTATTTTGCAGGGCTGGATACTGGGTGGTGCAAACAGACTGGGCGTGATGAGAATGAAGCAGCAGAGCTGCATCTCCGTACATCCATCCCATAAACTCATGATTAGGTCTCATGAGTCGTAACCACTGAGCATGAGGAGTATTTTGTAGATATTTTTTTATCTGCCGAGGCAGAACAGTTTTTCCAAACACCACGAATTCCTCTGGCTGCTGTGGGGAGACACGGCCCATCCTGCAGATGCCACATGCTAATGGCAGAGAGCCCCCCGGGAGGAAGGGCACAAACCGAGCTAACGGGAATGCTGCAGGACAGGGATGGGCTCATTGAAGAGCAAAAAGGCCTTTTGTGATGGTCTGAATTATTTCTGGTCTTCTCTGAATTATTTGCTTTTAGGAAACAGCCCAAGCATCCCTATTTTCACTGAACAGCCAGGGGAGGGCAGCAGCTGCAGCTGGACCAGGAACGGATCCAAGCTGGATGCAGTCATCTTCCTCCTTCCCACCCCCAAAAGCCGGAGGTTTTTTCCACTCCAGGGCACACAAAGGAGAGCTGACTATGGTTTTTAAAAGCACTCCTTGCTTTTGGAAGTGGGATAGTGTTTATTTAACTCTTCACAGCTCTTAATCAAGTTGCTGTCTCCTTTCCCCCCTCCTTTCTTTGGCCCCTGTCACTGTATGGCCACAAAACACCTTTTCCCTCCACAGCACCCAGAGTCTGGAATAGTTTCTGTTTGCCTCATTAACTCCCTGCTCCTACAAACATTCTAGGCCTGTCAGCAGAGCACTCACTAATTTGTTTTCCAGCTCTGGAGCACGTTCTTTTCCAAGGTATGAAGGTCAGCAAAGGAGGAGAGATCCAGCCTGTGATTAAGGAAGGAAATACAGTTGGGGTTCATTTCTGCGTGAGAATTAATCATTTTTATTTTAACTAAAACCAGTTTGTAAATAGTTTAGGTACCAAAAAAAGGTATGAAGGTGTCTGGACCAGTGGTACAGAGACGGTTTATTATACGGAGGTGCAAACATAAGCCATCCTCACATTTATTTCTTGCGTGATGGATATTTTAGGACAGGCCTAGATGAAGACTTGCTTTTAACACAACATTAACATCAAACAGATGCTCTGGATCATGTTTTTTCAGCATATAATGTTTGGACTTGATGATCTTGAAGGTTTTTTCCAACCTAAACTATTCTATGATTCTATAAATTGAGTTCAAGTGTCTCTGCACTGGACCCATTGGCCATGCAGCTGGAGTGGGCTGGGGCTGTGTTTGTATCCACATCCACACTGATTTTAAAAAGACCAGGACGCCCTGGGTGGTGTCTCAGGGATGTTTTGTCCTTGTGTAATTGTAGCCTGATGTTCGATTTTGTCACTCAGGCGTCCTGCTCATCCTCGGCCGGAAGGAGCTGCTGATCCTCCCCTTTTCTTACAAAGGAGCCCAGACAACACCCCCAGAGCAGCCAAAGGTCCGGGCAGCTGCACTTCCTGCAGCTGGAAAGACAAACCCTTCATCAGGAGCCAGCACAGCCCGTCCACAAGCCACTCATTCCTGGGGCAGGGATAGGATCTCCCGCTGCCAGCCCTCACAGCCACTTCTGCCTGAGGCTGAAATGAAGGCGTAGCAGCAGAACAAGCCCTGCCTCTGCTTTTACCACCTGCTTTACCTCCTGTTGCCTGTTTATGAAAGCTGGTGTTAGCATTCATCGTAATAATAGTAATAATACTTTGCACTTCCCAAACAACCATCCATCTGCAACACTCGAACTGCTGGCAAACCTTTAATTAGATTGTGCCTCCCACCACCCCCAGGAAGGAGACAAACATTACCACATTTTTTCATTAGCACTGAGGCTGATGATGAACCTTCAGGGCAAAGATGTTGCAGTTACAGCTGAGAAAAAAGAAAAAAGAAAAAAAGAAAAAGAAAAAAAAGAAAAAGAGAAAGAGAAAAAGAAAAAGAAAAATCCAGTTCAGTTCAGGGTTTAGCTTGAGGACATTAGAGGAGCTGGAGAGGGTCGGACACAGCTCTGCCACCCCCAGACTTTTCCTGGGAGTAAGAATAGGTATATTCCCTAAGGAATTTGAATGGAATTGCATCCATTTGTGCCCACAGTGATTTTACCATGCACGGAGTGTCAGTGACCTGCTAGGAGATTTGGGGGCATTTGCCATCTTTTCCTGGGTCCCCCTCACTGGGTTGTTCCCAACCACCCATCAGAGTTAAATCCCCATTTTCCCCATGGGGATGGTTCAAAAGAAACCCCTTTTTCTAAACTTTTTAAGGCACTGAAAACTTCTTTCACTGTCTGTAACTTAAGTTGCCCTTTTCATAGAAGCTTTGTCTCTGCCCTTTACTCTTTGCTGGCCCTTTACAGAAAAAAGTACATTGATCCTCTGAGTAGATACTTTCCAGCTGGGCCCCATTTCCTCCCATCACTCTCCAGCTGCTGCACTCCCACCTCATTTTTCCCCACTTTCTCCAAGGGCTTGGCTCCTCTTGTTTGGGAAGCAGCTTCTTGCCCTTTGGGGTAGTGGTTTGTAGGGGTGGGTGGTTGCAGAAAGGAAAACTGAGCTGGAAGAGGTCCACTTTGGCAGATGGTGCTGCTGCTTTTTTTCCAGCAAGAAAGGTAAGGGGTTTGTCCTCATTATTTTCAGGGTTGGGTCTGTAAGGAAGAACTCCTGTGAGGGTTGTATTTCTCCCTATGCTTGGATCTAATGTTGTACCAATTTCCTAAGCTTAAGCTTGGGTGAAACTGCATTAGTGGAAGCCCCTTTGCTACTGTGGGCTCCTCAGGACCCTTTTGCAGGTGTGCTCATCCCTGTTCCACTCATCCTGCTTCTCAGGCACCGTTGGAAGTGAGCAGTGCTGGATGTACAGCACAGCCTCTTGTTTTCCTTCCTTCCTCCCACTTGATATGAAGATAATGGGAATAAAAGGCTCCTGGCTATGGCTTGGTGGCTTTTCTGGCTGTGCTGGACCACAGCCCATCACCCTGGGGAGGCTGCTTTGCTTCCAGTGCTGCTCCAGCCTTGGCTCACACGTGTGGCTCCAGGCAGGGCTGGTCCTGCAGGCTTGCTCGGGGTGGGTTTGGCAGCACGAGTGAGATAAATACACAACTTCCTTGGAGAACTGCTGGATTGGGAATGTGGCTGCCCTGGGGTCAGGGGCCTGGGCAGTGCTCTGGGGTGATGCTGGGTGTTTCTGCACCATCAGCTCAGTGCTGTGGAAGGACATGGGGACACTCAGGTGGCCTGAGGTATTTATTTGCCTGAAGCACTTGCATTGTTCATCTTTGCAGCCATCAGTGGGATGGGCAGCAGCTTCGAGGTGGCTTCTGTTTGTGGTTGCTTGGTGAAGGGCAGCGTTGTGCTTTAGAGAGGAAAAAATGAGTGGAAACAGGCTGCTGTGTCTTGCCTGCCCATCTTTTGGGGGAGAGAGGGCCATGGCCCCCCACTTCTCAGCTGCTGTGGGCTGGGAGGTGGAGCTCACAAAGACTTTGCTCTGCTTTGCGAGCTTCTGGCCCAAAATCTCCTGCCCTCAGGCAACTTTTATAAGATTGGACCCCCTAAAAGGGTTATCGTGTCCCTGGCAACCCAGCTCAGAGGCTTCCAGCAGAGCCCTGTCAGACCTCACTGCCGCCTTATCTCTTCCTGGCTCTTTCCCCAGTCACCCCCAGCCCCACTGTAACAACTGAATATACGTGGTTGCCATGGGAACAGAAATTGGCTGCTTATGCTGATTTTTGTGGCAAACTCCAGGAGAGCTGTTGCTGTTTTTTTAATAGCAGACGGGAGGTGGCCCAGGTTGTGAAAGGTGGTTGACTCAGGGTGCTTCGAACTGGCCCTCAGGATGTTCAGCTCCAAACATCCTGTCTGAGGGGCACCTCCCCATGGTGGCTTCTCCCTTTATCTGCCTCTTCTGAGTAATAACCTCCTTGCTGACACATCTGGAGAGGGAGAAGGACCGGCAGGAGTCACAGGTAAATTCTTCCATCCACACACTGGTGAGCAGCTGTGCCATGGAATGGACACAGCTGTGGGAACTTGGGAAGAAGGCACGTGGGGAGAACCTCTCTGAGAGACAAAGGTTCAGCTTGATGACAGCTGTGGGTGAGGCCGGTGGAAGTGGTGCTGATGGTGCCAGAAATCTCTGGCTTTAGCCCTTTTTTAGGGGAGGTTATTGTGATTTGGAGCCGCATCATAGCAGAGGATGGGAGTTGTTCAGCCTGGAGAGGAGAAGGCTCTGGGGAGCCCTCAGAGCCCCTTCCAGTGCCTAGAGGAGCCCCAAGAGAGCTGGAGAGGGACTCCTGGAGTGTCAGGACAAGGGGGAATGGCTTCCCACTGCCAGAGGGAAGGGTTACATGGGATATTAGAAGGAAATTCTTCCCTGTGAGGGTGGTGAGGCCCTGGCACAGGGTGCCCAGAGCAGCTGTGGCTGCCCCATCCCTGGAAGTGTTCAAGGGTGAAGGAGGATTCACAAAGAGAAGACCCTCCAAATGCCTGTGGCCAGGTGCTGAGCTTGCCCTCTGCACACAAGTTGGCTGTCCTGGAATGCTGATGGTTGCACCCATGGGTGCTTGTATGGAACACTGGTGTGTCCAGAGGGACAGCAGCAATCCCCCCATGAGAGCAAGTGAGGTCAAAATCATGGATGGTGATGGGTCTGGAGCTGCAATGGCTCCAGGGGAGAGCCTGGGAGCAGGGCAGGAGTGCTGTCCTTCCCAAGCCAAGCCTGAGGAGGCTGCAAGCAGTCAGACAAGGCTCTGTCAGGACAGCAGGCAGCTCCCCTATGGCGATTAAGCAGGAGCTTCACAGCCTGGAAGCTGTGGAAGGAGAAAGGCAGCTCAGGTAATAACTTCTGACTGCAGCCATATTTCAAGTGCTCTGACAGACAGACCAGCTCCCAGGAGGAATAAATAACCTGGTGTCTCTGCTCTTTCCTGGCTGCCACTTACTTGGAGCTAAATGAGCTTTCATGGGAGCGTGGGCTCCAAAGCTGGAGTGGGGGAAGCCAGTGGGGTCAGGGTGTCAGGGCTGGGCTCGTTGGGCTGGTCGAGGGGCTCTGTGAATGTGGGGGGTTGTTTTCCTGTGCCTCAAATACGTGAGCTGTGCGAGTGGACTGTTGCTTGGAAACGTCTGGTTTTGCTGCAGAATAGTGGATGTTTCATAAAAGAAGGAGGGTTGTTTTGGTTTTTGGGGTTTTTTTTAGTTAGTGAGTTACATGCAAGCTTCTGCTTGTCTGATGGTGGTTTGGGACATCTCTGCTACAAGAGAGATGCCCCAGGACATGGCAGGATTCCTGGAATTGTTCAAAGCCATGTTGGACGGGGCTTGGAGCAACCTGATCCAGTGGAACATGTCCCTGCCCACAGCAAGAAGTCGGAATGAGATGAGCTTTAAGGTCCCTTCCAGCCCAAACCATTCTGGGATCCATGGTGGCTGCTGAAGGGCTGTTTCCAGTTGCCGGGAAGCAAAGGAGATTCGTGACAACTCCCCAAAGCCTTGCTGGATTGGGCTGCTGAGGGGTTGCAAAGCAAAAGGGTCCCTGGCACTGCAAGGAAGAGCAAGGCTGCTCTGCTGGGGAGGGGGATGGTCAGGGTAGGAGATTCCAGCTCTGAAACAGCAGATTGGGTCTGCTGGTAACTCAGGTGAAGGGGAAGATGGCAGGTGGGTGTGGGGCAACAGATCCCCAGGTTAATCCCGGATGCTGGCATGGCTTGGAGCAGCCTCTGGAGCTGCAGGTGGGACATGTTTGTCGTTTCTGGGCTCTGGGATGTCTCTGCTCTCCTTCTCTCCACCAGTTAATCATGTCAAATTAATGTTCCTGACAAGTCTCTTGATCAGGGTGCACTCCAGCTTCAGGCTGTTGCCCTTGCAGTCACAAGTAGGACAATGGTAAAATTTGGTTATATATCACGCAGTTGTGCTGTGCTTAAATGGGCTTTGTTGTTAGTCACTTCGGATGTAGATGTCTGTGCAGGGAAAATAAGTGTCCTGGCTGGGATGTCCAGGCTATAATCAGGAAAGACGTGGGTTCTCCTGGGGAATCAGCCATCTCACCCTAATGTAGGCACCCAAAATAGAGCAGAGAGCCATCCCTGATCCCCAGCTCCTGGCTGGGGCATTTCTCACCTACCTGAAAGGCTGTTTAGTAACTTCCATCCTGAAAGGAAGCCTTAGCACAGATTTGAGCCTTTCCCAGATTGCCTGTGTCCCAGAGATGCAAAGGATGACAATGGTTTCTACATTCCAGTCCTGTGTTTACCACACGGAGCTGAGCCAGTCTGACCCATGCCGGCTCTGCAGCCAAAACCCAACCTGGAACGTCTTGCCGATCTCTCCCTCACCTCAGGCACTTGCCACACCACATCCTACCCTTGTTTTGCAGTGCCTAATTACTTTCTAGTGTGGGAGGACTCGGAGAACGTGCTGGAGTTGTTCATCCAGCCTCTGTAATTTGCTTTGGTATTTATAAACACAACGAGGATGTGATTTGTGATGCAAGGGCAGGTCGGTGTGGAAGCTTTGGGATGAGTAATGCCTTCCTCTGTGCACATCTGAGCTGCAGAAAAGGACTGGAAAGCCCATGAGGAGGAGAAAAGTGAGTCCTCCTTAGCTGGTAGAAGCTTACAGAGAGCAAGGAGAGAGGTCTTTCTGGAGGGAACAAGACCATCCCAAGGTAAAACAATGCTAGAAACTCTTAGATCATTATTTATTCCTTTCTGTGCTTGCTACACTGGGATTTTTCTCAGGAATTTTGGTATGGGCTGAAATACTTTGCAGGATATAAATTTGGTGTACCTTTGCTCATCTCCATCCTTCTTGGTTGGTACTCTGGCATTGATCTGACTTAGTCAAGGCTTTTATCTCTTGTGTCAAATCACCACTTGTGTGCCACACAAAGGTTGCGTGGAATATGCATGAGGCTCTTTTTCCAAGGGGTAGTGGTTCCTGGGTTGCCTCCTCCTGCACAGCCCAGAAAAGCCTTCACTGGCTGGAGGTCCTAATCCAGCACTGACTTCACACCCTGGTAATTGCCTCATTTGGAGCAAGTTCATGGTCTAAGCAAATAACTGTCATGTTGCTTTTATTGGCAAAAACTTTGTTGTGTTTCTTCTCCTAATAGCTGTTACGCATTCTTGGGCACTAATGTACTGTTGTGTGGCACGAAGTCCTGATGATTTTATGTGCAGCCACAGGAATACAAATACACACACACAGTGGTGCACAGTGGCAGCTTCCCCGTGCTGATATCCATCTCTGGTACTCCCTGTTTGAGCTGAGCCATGTGCACCTGCTCTGTCAGGATGTGGATCCCTGGGGATGCTGAGCAGCCCAACAACTCCCTTGGGGATGCTTTAGGTTGGCCATCAGGCGCTGTTTGTCCTTGCAGGTCCGGAGAACGAGCCCGATGCCAACAAGTTTTCTGGGCAGTGCCCTCCGGGGCACTTTCTTCTTCGCCTTTGGCCTGTGGTGGTCAGTGCGGTACCCCCTGAAGTACCTCAGAAGGAGAGGTGACGCCGAGGGCCAGCGGGGCCGCGGGCGCGCAGAGCTCTTCGAAGGGGCAGTCAAAGCTTTCTTTGCTCTAGTAGGTAAGAGATTACGATGGTGAGTCCCTGCCCCAATATCTACTAACACAGCAGCCACTCTCCCCACGACGCTGGGGCTGTTTGTAGTGGGAAACCTCTGGCACAGTAGGGCTTGGGGACATGCTTGTGGCACGCCCTGGGACGGGACCTTGCTGTTGCTCTCCTGGGCAAACACCACTATGGCTTCATCCCTGCAAAGGAACACTCCCTCAGATCTGTCATTTCCCTGTGTATAAGGAAAAGTGACTTTTTCTCTCTTTGCCCAGGGATACTGGTGGAGCAGTTTGTCCCCACGGGTCCCCACCTGCAGCTGTACAGCCCCAAGACGCACAGCTGGACTGACCTCACCCCCTGGCACTACTCCACCATCTACCTGTTCTTCCTCCTCTCTGGCATCACAGACCTGATCTCACACTCCCCGCTCAAGCTGCCACCGGGCTTGGACCGGCTCTCGCTGTCCCTGGCTCTGCTCGTGGAAGGTGAATTGCACCTGGTGCTGGGGGAGGAGGGGACACGGAATAAGGAATTGCTGCCGTGCTCATGGGTGTGACGGCTCCTGGGCAGTCTAGGAGCCCCAAAGGCAGAGCTGGAAGGGGTGTGGATGCACGATGGCACTGGCTGTGTGACACTGTCACCCCCTCCTTGCTCCTCCTAAATATGGATTCAGCCATAGCTGGATGCCACAGGGGATGCTTGAGGGATCTGTGCTTCTCCTGGTGGCCAGCAACTTGCTCGCTCTGGAGTTACAAAAAGGTGTCATCTCCCCACCTTGGTTGGATGTAGAGGGACAGACCCTGAGACAAAGCTCCCCACCATCTTTTGAGCTCAAGGTGCACATCCCTATGCTCCTCCTGCAGCCCTGGCTGGGGCACAGGGATCCCCACAGGTACAGGGGCACAGGGAGCTCCGTAGGCACAGGGGTTCCTTGGGGCAGAGCAGAGCCGGTGCTGGGGCTGCCTGGTCATTGCAGAGGGAAGGTGGTGACCGCAGCTGGTGGCTCTCTGGTTCTTCCCCCCAAGGTAGATCATGGCAAGGCCTGGAGCATAGTCTGAGTTTTCAGATGATCTTTTAAGAGAAAAATCCCAGAGTGTCCTTTGCTAACACAGGGTGGATCTTGGCAGGTTTGCTCTTCTGTTTCCGTGACTACAGCAATGCTGTGCTGGACCACCACCTCCACTCCCTGCTGGCCATGGCTATCTTTGCCGGAGTCTTCTGTGCCCTCCTAGAGGTGTTCCTCCGAGACCATATCATCCTGGAGACCTTCAGGACCAGCTCCTTCCTTCTCCAGGGCTCTTGGCTTTGGCAGGTCAGTGTGTATCCAGCATTCTCCTCAGAGCTTTCCACCCAGGAAGGCAAGTGGAGTGGGGCTGCTCTGCCCTTTTAGGCACATCTGTTGGGGTTAAACTTGTAGGCTGTTCAAATATCTTTGTAAATAAGAAGAGGAAATGAGGCTCAGTGCCAGAGCTGCCATTGTGAAGAAGTGCATGTGTAGTGTAGCAGCATGGACAGACCTGGAAATGAATGGAAAGTGGAAATCGGAGCTCCCAAGGGAAGGAAACCGCAATCATGAATTTTTTTAAATTTCATTAGGTCCATTTTCTTCCTCTGTTTGTTCCAAGTAACTGGAAACATCTGGAAATCTCTCACATAATCACCCAGCTTTTGGTCTAGGGGGAAATGTACAGACTGGCAACGTCACCTTTGGGACGTCATCTTTCTTCAGGATGCTGCACTGCAAGCCCTAAGGATTGTCTGAAGAGAATCCACCTCCTCCTGACACCCTTGTGTCAGTCTGAGGGGGCAAGGGTGCTTGGGGAAGCCAAGGGCAGTGCCCCAGGTGTTACTTGGGGTTATAGTGCCTCTAGTCCACAGTCAGCTGCACGAGGTGGGCTGAAAACAGGAGGGATGTGCTAAAGCCTGACTTCTTTTTCATCTGTGATCAGATTGGGTTTGTGCTGTCCCCTCCGTGGGGAGGACCAGGCTGGGATCAGAGCGACCCCAGCAACCTCTTGTTCCTCACCATGTGCTTCTGCTGGCACTACGTGGGTGCTCTCGTGGTGATGGCCACCAACGCTGCCATGACCCGCTGGTATGAGGGGTCCTGGTACAGGGCGTGGGCTGGGGTGGCCAAGAGCAATGCTTAGACCCAACACTGGGGTGGGAAATCCATGCACCAGTGTGTCATGGGACAAGGAGTGTGGGTGTCCCTGCATATCCAAGCATGGCTTGGCTGGAAAGGGTGGGCTCCATGCCACCACAGAGCAGCCTTTCCAAGCAGGGTGGGGTGAGCCAGTGGCTCTCACTACCCACAAATCCCTGACCAGTGTCACTGTCTCTCCTGCAGCTGCAATGAGTCCTGCCAGCTGAAATTTGGGGACATCGACGTGGAGCTGGACTGTGGCTTGTGCCTTCACAGAGGGAAGAAGAGCTCCAGTGGTGCCTTGCTGCCGGAGGGCAGCTCAGATGACAAATGAGGCTATGGCGGGCATGGAAATCTCTTTCCTGCTGTTTTAGAGCACTTGACATGAGGTTTTTAATTAGTCTTGATAAACTACAGCAGCACTTGACAGTGGAGCTTCAGAAGTAGGAGGCAGGACCCTGAGCAGAGTGTGGCAGGGGATGCAAAGCCTTTCTTTGTGCATCCCTTTGGTAGCCACAAGTTTTTAATGCTCTGAGCTGCAGCCCAGGCTGCAGACTGCAGGACTCGTTTGCTGGTGGGGTCCAACTGGTGTGGCAAATCTATTTTTTAAAAATTATTTTCCCTTCTGCTTCCTCAGAAGGGAGCCAAGCCAGCGTTCAAAGCTCCTGGTGGCTGTCGTTCACTCTGGTGTTAATGGAGAGGGTTTTGTACACAACTGAATGTACAGGGTATCCGTGTTCACCAATAAAGTGCTTTAACACACCTCCTCTGTGGATCTCTTGAACACAATGTTGCAGGCTAAGGCTTCAAAATGGTTTGGGCTGTGGATCAAATATCTGAGGGGTGGGACTATGTGTGATTTAATGCAGACAAATCTGCCCAGGGAAGGGTGGGTGTCCAGTGGACAGAAATGATGGAGGGTAGCTGCTCTCCTGCTTGTTTTTCATCAGAAGCTGAGTTAGGCATGTGATCCAGGGGTGTGGTGGTCCTGGGAGGTGGGATATTTGCTGGGCAGGGGGCTCAGCTCGGAGAAAGACCCTTGAAGCAAAATTATGGTTTTAGCTGGCTGGGGGTGGGTGTATGGATGGCCTTGGTAAGTCTCTGAGAGCCCTGCAGTGGTCTCAGCTTTTCTCCAACACCTCTATTCCCCCCTTGGAGCTGGTCACTTCCAAACAAAACCTTCCCATTAGGGGTGTCTGCCTTGCTGTTGGTGTCTCCTTTTGTTTGCAGGAGAACAGTGTGGGGGAATCCTTCCTGCCATTGAGAACAAAACCAAATTTAAAAGATAGCATTAGGAGGATTAGTGAAAGAACATCACTAATCATCATCCAAAAGTTCATCATCAACATCTAAAATGTTTGTGCCATGTCCTTGGTTGAGGGCTGGGCTGGGTGAATAGGGGAGCACAAACAGCATTGATTTTATCTTCCAACGCCTTTACTGTATTCCCCTAAGAAATGCAAGAGCCAGTTTAGTCTGAAGACATGCCTCCTGGGCTGCACAGGCTGGGAGGAAAGAAAAATCCCCCCCTGGCTCAAACCAGTTGCAATTCCCAGCCCGATGTGAGCTCCCTGGAAGAGGGAGTATTACCTATTTAATTTTTTATTTGGCATTTTTAAATTCTATTTTTGTATTTTATTTTTATATTTTCTCCTTTTGGAGCAGGGCTGGAAGAAGACCAATGCTTCGCATTGCTGGCAGCTGTCCAGAAAACCTTGAGGAGCAGAAAAAACCAAGTGCAGTGTTTTGGGCTCCCTCATTTGGCACCCACACACAGAGGATGGTTAATTGGGATTCTAAAGCAGGCTGCCCTCCTGAGCAATGATTTCTCCAGGATCTGGTTGCCTTTAAGTCGGGCTGATGTGGATCTCCAGTACTGGAGTGAGAGCTTGTATTGTGCTCCATTGAGGGGATGTGCTCCCATTGTTAATAATCCTCCTGGGACTAGAAGTGGGGTCATTGTGTCAAGTTGTTACAGACTGGCTGCCATTAATGGGAAGCTCAGTGCAGAGGTTACAAGCTGGTGTACTGAGCTCGGATTGAAAAGAGGGGGAAAACAATCTCTTTCCCCTTTGATCAACTAATGTTACTTTTTTCCTGGGCTTTTTTTCTGCCCTAATGTTATCTTTGCAGTGCTGAATCTCTTACTGAGGATTTTGCTGCATAAAATGTCGGTTTTGCTGGTGATGTTTCTTCTTTCTTTGACTAAATGGGAAAGCAAATAGTAATCATCCTGCTGTGTGTTTCGACAGGTTCGGTGGGATCACACTCCAAGACCAAAAGGGTTTCTTTGAACTGGGCACCCAAAATTACCTGTTACCATGTTAGGTGATAGAGCTGCTCCATATTTGACATAATGACTAATGTTCCTTGTGTCAACAGAGTAGAAAGAAGACATGAGGTTGTTGAGGCTGTGGCTGTGTTTGTTGAACAGTTCCCAGCTAGCCTGGGTGTGGGATTGATATTTCCTGGAACATCTTCTCTCCCAGTGAAGCTGGAAAGGAATAAAGCTCATTGAGTAGAGAGTCAGCCCATGGCAGGGGGTTGGAATGAGATGATCTTTAAAATCCCTTTCAACCCAAACCATTCTGGGATTCCATGAGTAGGCAAGGTGCAAGCGATTGGTAAAGTCCCCATTGTCCACCCAAAACTGTTGCTGGTCCTGTGCTGTGGACACAGGGGGCCCTGAAATAGGTGAGAGCTGGACACCTTGTTCCATTGGAGTCCCTGCCTCTCCAAGGTGGGTTAGGATCTGTGCCTGGGTGAGTTTAATTACCGGAGACCTCATTATTTATCATACACAGACCTGAGAGATGCTGTTCCTTTTATTTTCTGACAGAACATTCGATTCCTTGTGTAGTTCCTGTAGCATGTCTGCGTTGTTGATCCCCAGGGAGACGCAGAGATGTGGATGATTTTCTTTTTCCATGGACTGTGGGCTGTGATTCCCTGAAAATACCTTGGCCAGAAAGCAATGCTGTGTCTCTTTGTTGTTCCACATGTTGTTAAGCTTTAAATGATGCACAAGCCAGGATCTAAGGTAATTCTTCCCTGCATTTTACTTTTTTTCTTGTCTATTGGCACACAGAAACACTAAGACCGGTGGTTTTGATGAGAAATATTCTCTGCTGCACAACTAAACTTGGAGAATTGATTGAGGTATCCAGAACACACGTGCTGAAGTGTTTGGAAGGAATAGGGACCCTCGTGCTCCCAGGTTGAATTCACAAGTTGTCTCATAGTAAGGGCTGGGAGAATGTCATGAAAAGGGGGATGTAAAAGTTTTCCCATTTCCACAAATCCTCTGCTGCTGGTAAATGTCAGGAACGGGCTTTTACCCTGAAGGAACTGGCCATGGAAGCCTTTGGAAGATGGCTGGGTGTGATTTGGGAACCCTCTTGCCTCAGCTGGAGGGAAGAGAAATTCTTGAGACCATATGGAAAATTGCTGCTGGACGAGCTGAGGTGCTTTACAGACCCTCTGTACTCGGATCCATATGCAAAACCTTTGTTACCGCTGAGACTCTTGCTGGAGATTCATGGTTTGAAGAGGAGTTGAAATTAGCACTTCAAGCACCACTAAAATCTATTTTTTCAGCTTAATTATTATACTTAGCTTCCAAACTTAATGCAATTGCTGTTCAGAGGACAATTGGATTTTCTAGGTCACTCATCTCTTCCAGAACTTATAATATTTCATACTTTTTTTTTTTTTTAATGCATTTCTTGCCTATTAACTCAAGTGATTTAAGAAACAACAGTCAGCAGTACATGGTTTTTTCCTCTATGAGGATGCACAACTTGGATCTCATTCAAGGTTGTGGTGAGGCTGCATCTTGAATAGTGTGTTCAAGTTTGGGTCCCTCACTACAAAGGCATGGTGGTGCTGGAGGTTGTCCAGAGAAGGGAACAGAACTGGAGAAGTGCTACCAAGGAGGGGGAGGTTTTCCAGCTCTGGCTGGAGTAGTTTTTTTGGGAGGCTGGAGGTTCTTGGATGTGCCTGAGTGGTGATCATGAAGTGTTTTGTGGAGAGGAGGCTGCTCCTGCTTGCAGGATGCTCTGGGTTCCAGCAAGAGTTTAACAGTGTAACAGGGGTGATAAATTCATTGTTAATTGTTAATTCATTTCCATGTACTTTGTGAGACTTCAGACCAGCAAACAGTTTGCTGAATGCCTGTGTATAATGAGATGCTCAAATATGATGAATCTTAAGAGTTAGAATGGCAGTATTGAAAAAGATACAATTTTCCCCTAGAGGTATCATCTGTGGAGTCTCATAGTGCTCACATCACTCATCTCTCTCCTGACATGTCTATGAATGTCAGGTAGGCGTTTCTTTTCCCAGCACTGCTTTGAAAATAGATACCAGTGACTATATTTTGTGGGGGGAAATAAAATTTAAAAATCCAGGTGTGCCAATGTGTTTCACCAAACAAATTTCCCTGTTTATTAACCTTAATAATATTTCTTTTCCCTGCAGGCCATGAGGTGGTTCATGCACTGTGTGAGTGCTAAGGCTGGTGTTAGGATGCCTCATCATGCCCAGTTTCTGCTGGTTCTGTGAGGTGTTTCGAGTTCACAAAGAGCATCCTTCTCAGCACAGTGGAGTCTGATGAGATGGTGATTACACATCTTACTGATTTCCAGAAAGCAACTTGGAAACATCTTTCGTGCAGCTGCTAAAATCTGGTGAACCTTTTTTTCCTCAGGACGCCTCAGCAAACCTGAGCTCATCTTTGGAGTCTCCAACTGCAACAGCAGCCAGGCTTCTCTCTGCCCTCTTGCTTCAGTTGAAAGTTGGGTATAAAGAAAGGTTTTTCTAATGCTTAATATCATTATCCAATACTTTCCTCTGGTTGGACTGTGTGTGCTGGGGATATTATTATAATTATATTGGGATCAGCAGTTACTGTGATATTGTGGTGGGGGCCTGAGTTACCTGGATTAAAAGATGAGTTACCTGGATTTGAACAATGAGCTGCCAGCACTACTTGGAAACCCAACTTAAGCCATCAACAGTGCAGCAAAACCTGGAAAAGCTGCTCTCCAGAGCTGGTGCTGGGATGCTGAAAGAACAGCAGTTGCCTCTTTTTCATCTTTCTCTACTGGTGACTTTAATTGCCCCTCATTTCTCAGGGTTATACTGTTGGAAAGTAAAGTACGTAGTTCCTGCATTCATGTGTGAGTGTAGGAGAGAGGTGTTGAGCTTATCAAATAACATAATTTTTACTTGATTTGCAGCATATTTGTGATACATCTGTTCTGCTGACCTGATGTGCTGTCTTACAATGTGCTACCAGTGCTCCACCAGCTGCTCCATCACCTGGTGAGTGCTGTCACTGCCATGAAGGGGTGGGAAAAATGTCCTTTTGTGCTGGGTTTAGGTGGTTCTCTTTTCCCTCTGTGGGCTGCTGGCATCTGATGGACATGGTGCAGCTCTTGTTTCTTCCTTTGTTTCTTCCTCACTGGGAGACTCTATCTGCAACACAATGGACAAAACCCACCTAATTCTGCAATTTATCAGAAAAAAATTCTACCTGGCCAAGCTGTGTCACGGCTCAGGTGGGGGCTGAGTCTTAACTACACCTTGGGCCTCAGCAGTGTCACAGAAAGACACTTAAGTAAATGTGAAATTGATTTAGTTTATCTTGATATTCAAAGTATTTGTCTTAGAATGTGTAATGTTCTACACAGGGCCATAAGTGTGAGTTTGTTGGGTTTTAAAGAGAATTTTAGTTGGATTTAAAAGAAAAAACTCTCAGGGGTTTAAAACAGAGAGTTTTTTAGGTTTAAGAAGTTCTTGTGTTGTGCTGTAGTTCTTCTTTAACTTAATGTTGTATCAAAACATTTTTGTTACGGAAGCCTTTGGAAGGTGGGAGCAGAACAGAGGAGTTGGCCCAAAATCCTTGTCTTTCCTAGGGATTCAATGAAGCATGGAAAACACTCAGCTGCTGGTTTTAATTATTGACTGAAGGAAAACTAAATTACCATGTAGATGTCTGTGTACAGTTTAAGTTTCCTGGTGCTCTGTAGCAAATTCCAGGTAAAATTTAGATTTAAATGGCAAAATAAGGACTGGAGATGCACTTCCCATCTTAACTCCTGGAGGCACAGCTGTAGCAGTTTAATTAATTGATTTAATCAATTGATTAATTATCACTTGAGCACATGGATTACTTGATTGAACTTCTGTAGAAACCAGTTTTATATTTTAGACCAGCTTTAACAGCAGAGCTGGAGCCTCTCAGGCAGCACTGGATGTGTAAACATGACCATAAAGCTCGTTTGTGGTCAAAGAAATTCCTGTTCTTGTTTGGGCAGAGAACGTTTATTCTATGTTTTGTGCTTAATTGGAAGGGGAGAAGCTTCACAATTGAAGATGATTTAGACCAAGTGCACGGGATCTTTGTACAAGCAAAACACAACAGCCTTAAAATACTTTATTTTTACTTTTATTTTTTAAAATTAACTTTTGCTTTACTTTCAATTTTTGCTTTAAGTTTTGCTTTAAGCTTTGCTTACTTTTATTTTCACTTACTGTTATTTGCTTTAATTTTCACCTTTTTATTTTTGCTTTCATTTACACTTATTTTTATTTTCACTTCTACTTTTTATTTTTTAAATATACTTTTAAGACAAAAATAAAAAGTCCAAACACCATCAGCTGCCCCAGACTTGTCCCACCCCAGCCAAACTCCAAACCACTGTCGTTTACTACTGTAAAAATGAAAATTGCAGCCCCCCTCCCCTAGAGTTTATACATTTTTTTAAAAGCCCCCCCCAGTAAAAGATGTAACACACCACCTACCTGGAACTGTGATCCTCTGGTTTATTAGTGTCTTGGTTTGAAAGACAGGTGTCTGCCAAGGAAGGCAGGAGTCTCCCTTGGAATGGAAGAAAATAACAATTGCAACCCCCTTCCCTCCGAGTTATTATAATTTTGAAATCAAGGGGCTTTTAGGCAAAGATGTGGGAAATAGGAATAGCAGTTCTTTACTATTATATATATATAAGCACTCAAACAAACAACAATAACTATGGCAGTAACAGCGAACAATCCCAAACCCAGTGCCAGCCTTCTCGGCTGCCGGGCCCTTTCCCCTCGGGTGCAGTTCCGCTCGCAGCCGGCAGGGGCGCTGGCGGCTCCCGGTGAGCAGGGCAGGTGCGATGGTTCCCCCGCGGCTGCAGGGGGCGCGCCGGAGCGAGCTCGGGGAGCACGCGGCACCGGTGCCCTGGGATCCCGGGAAGGGATGGGACAAAGGCTTCACAAACCCCTGGGCAGCCGATCCCGGGCTCTCAGGAACAGCAGGCTGAAACAGCAGGGACGAGCACAAATCCCGGGTGGCAGACGAGATGTATCAAACTCCGGAGCTGTGGTGGGAACCCCCGGAGGTCGGGGCAGGCAGGGCGAGCGGGGCTACAGAGCAGCGAGGGCTCGAAGCAACGGCGGGGGCAGGGCGGCCGCAGCCCAGCTCCCAGCGGGGCAGGGAAAGGCGGGCTTGGGATCCCGGGGTTTCTCCCATAGAAGGGAGGCAGCCAAAGAAGCAGCCTCTCTCTCTGTCCAGATCCCGAGGACTGACTCCCCACACACCCAGGTGAAAGAGATGCC
The DNA here is from genome assembly GCF_017639235.1 of Corvus kubaryi. Classification (NCBI taxonomy): domain Eukaryota; kingdom Metazoa; phylum Chordata; class Aves; order Passeriformes; family Corvidae; genus Corvus; species Corvus kubaryi. The sequence continues at coordinate 6,250,344 of NW_024581119.1, forward strand.
CCCCCCTCCCTCTGTGGCTGGGTCTTTTGTTTTTCTTAAGCACCCAGCAATTTGTCCCCCTGGCAACATGTATGGGGAAATTCCTTTAAGAGAAAAATAAAACGGGAGGAGAACTAAAACCCCAACAATTAGGCATCCAGAAACACCGAACATCAAAAATTCTGTCAAGTGAGCCAAATTCTAAGCCCTTCATCAGAAAAAAATCACCGATTTCCACGCTGAAGCTCCTTTTTTCAGCAAGATATTCCAAATATACCAGTAAAGTGTTGTGGTGGATGGACACATCCCAAGTTATATATAGTTAATAGATATATAAATAAATATATATTTACATATATGTATAGTCTGTAAAAGTAAAGAACACTTGAGCATCCTCAACTACCCTTGGAAAAATATGAACTGACAGCACAGGAATAAATGCACCATCTAAACTCAGAGTGTGATTCAGAGTGAAAACTGATTCAACATTCACTTCCACAGTTCATTTTGGGCCATTGGAAATTCAAGTATTCTCTGATTTTTCAGGCCTGAAATTAAATTACAAGGACTTTTCTCATCTGTGGCTTGTAGTTCTTGATGCATCACCCTGAAAAAAAATGGATGCTTCAAGTTCAACCCAAAAAGATGGTTTTGGTGTTCACTCTTCAAAGCAAGGAGAAAGCAATTAGGAAAAGGTAAAACAAACAACATTCCCAGAATTATGAGCAGAGAAAGGCACTAAACACATAATCTGTACAGAAAGGATTATTAATTAAGCAACTGGAATAGCTGAAGGCTGGATCTGTGACCAAGCCTTGGGATAGTCCCAGTCTACTTGATTCTCAGGACCTGGAGTGAGCTGTAGTAACTTACTTGTGTCACCAGCAAGGGATAAACCCAAAATTCAGCCCTCAAAAAACCTCAGACTATGGGGTATCCATCCCAGCAGAGAACAGCTGGATCATGACTTTGCCTGCAGTTTATTTCTTTTCCAGCATCCAAATACACGGCCATAAGGAGTGTTTCTTTCCTCATCCCTGCTGAAAACTCATGTCCATTAACTGCATCTTCACAGACAGCACAAAATCTAAAGCAGATGATCTTGTTACAGCCGAAAAAGTGACACCAGAAGATGGCCCAGCAAGGGCTGAGCCCCGGAAAAAGGGCTACACACAGATAAATTTGCCCAGAGGAGGAGAAAAGGATATTTTCTGTGGCCTTCTGTCAAGGTGGAGTAGGGATCCACCTTTAGACATTCTTGACCTCAGATAACAATTCACATAGTTTTTCCTGCCCCAAAACCCATGGATACAAGCAGAAGAGCTGCTGCTGAAAAAGGCAGCATTACATTCGCCCGCCCAGGGACCTGCTCTGACCCAAGCTGGGAGGTCAGTGTGATGCCTTCCAGAAGTCCCTTCCAGCCTTCATTTCTCCAGGAGCCTGCACCAGCTGCAGGATTATGCCCTGCTGAACCACCACACTGGAGAAAACAATTATTCCTCACCTTGCATTTGGAGAGGCCCTGCTCTGTTCTCCACTGCAGGAAGCAGAGGCCCTGGTCAGCACATGGAATAGCCCCTGCCCTCCCCTTCACACACACACCCTGCAAACCCAGGCAGCAACACTAAAAACCCAATCTGAAAGGCCTCTTTTCAACTAGGATGCTCTAAGAACTGGCCCTCTTTGCCAGATGTTCACAAACACACCCTGGAAGCACCAAGCTCAGCTCCAGAATGGCAGGTCTGTGCCAAGTCCCCATCCCAGCAGCCACCCAGGGAGTGGGTGAGATAGCCAATCCCTCTGCTCAGAAGCCTTTACACCACTTTCTCCCTGCAGGTGTTTTCTCTGAAGTGCCTGTGCTTTCAGCTAAAAAGAATAAATCCGCCCTGGCACCATCCAAGAGACCAGAGTTTCCCTCTTTTTTGAGCTTGCCATAGGCAGAGCCCTTCCTCTCAGAGACCCTGCAGGAGGGTACACCAGACAGCTGCTACAATATAATCCATAAGGGATATTAAATCCAAGTCAGGCATCTGCATCTCCCTCACCCCTCACTGACGCTGTCTGGAGCACCAGAACTAGAAGCACCCTCAGCTTCTTTGCTGTCAGAGCAATATGTTTTACAGGGAGAGATTTTTCAGAGCCACACACACATGGGATGAGCAGAAAGGTCAAAGCCAAGAGTAAACACATTCAAAGTCTCAGGTGTTTCACTTCCTGCTGCACAGTCAGGCAGAGAAAAGCCCCTGGTGCACAGGCAGGGACTCAGAGGAGGGAATAGATGTGCTCCCTGCCAGGGAATGTTCCCAGGGAGCAGGTGAGGAGGAGGAAGAAAATCCCTGCTCTCACATGAAAGCAGGTGAGACGCTCCTGAGAAGTTCCTGCCTCCAGAGTGGCCTCCAGCCCAGGCCCAGAGGATGGATTTTGGACCAGCCTGTGTTGCTGAGACTGCAAGGATGTTGAGGATGCCAGGAGGATCATTCACAGGTAACGTGACTCCCCTTGCTCCTTCTGCTCTCACATCCAGGGATCATCTGGGGAAGTCTAAGCATGGAAATGGAACATTGGCTAAGGTCCCTACCTTCCCACAGCACAGCCAGGCTGTGGGACCCAGACCTCCATGAAGCTCTGACATGGGAGGATGAGGAAGCCTTCAGAAAACTGAGATATCCCCAAGCTGTTCCAGTCAGACCCAGAAATTCTGGAAGATTATTAAGTTCCACAGACTCTGGCCCATCATCTCCTCCCCTTAAGGGTCTTTACCCCCTCCCACTGACACACATCACGGCAAGATTCTGGGGAGATGGGAACACTTCCCTCAGGTCCAGCCCCTCCCACCACCTTCAGCCCCACACTCCAAGCACCACAGTCTGTCTGGAGATGGGCCCAGGGAACCTCCCTGATGCCATCCAGAGACTGATAGTATTTAACAACCAGCTTGTTCAGCCCACAGCCTGTTCTCAAATTGCTCTCAGGAACACAGTGCTGCTGGAAATAAAATTCTACATTAACCCATCCTGGCAGGACACACGGAGAGCCTCCAGGCCAGGGGTTAAGTGCTGCTGCTACAAAGCACAGTCTCCACACAGGTCACTGGTAAATACTGCAAAATGCTCACAGTTTTAACCCACTCACTCTTGCAGAACCACATATACATGAATTAAATCCTTGTTTCTCACAGGTGCTGTGCTCAGCAGAATCTTCTCCCCACCTCTGCAGCAAAGCTACCAGTGCCTGTTGGGATAAAAATGTGAATTTACAGAGAGGCACCCAGAAGATTAAGGATGCTCTGACTCCTGCACTGGAGAAACAGCTTTTGAACCTGCTGCCTTACAGCTCCCTGAAGCTTCCATCCCATGCTGCTGCTGATGATCACAGCCAGGTGATCTGCATGTGGTCCCACTGGGACCTGAAAGCAGGAATGGCTCCACTCACCCTCACTTTCCCTACCTTACTCTGCCCTATAAAAAAATGTCTTTTTCTGCTCGTCACTCTTGCCCCTCGCTGTGCACCTCTGGCAGCCTTTGTCACCACCACAAAGCCACTGATGCCACTGACCGAGTTGCACCTGCTCTGGACACCACCCAAATTCGTGTGGTGACACCAACTTTAAGCACCACACTCAGGCTGGACCAAAGGACACCTGCAGCTCTCAAACATCTACCTGAAACACCCCAGGTCAAAGGATTAGGAGGGTTTATGTGCTCCATCAGGTGAATGTCACCTTTTGATGGGGTAAGGGAAAGGCTCTGGGCAGTGCATCACCACCTCCTTGAGGTCCTCATGAGCACCTTTAATCTCTTCTGTTGGCTGGGGCTGAATGATCAAAACCACACTTAACACAAATGTTGCTCTGCACATCAGAGACAAGTAGGGCTGGTAAAATCAATCCACCCACGTTCCATCCACTTGCTCCTGTGCACAGAAGGGGCTTGACATCCATCACTGTGCCCTTGCAGAAGAGCTACAAACAGCTTCAGGAGAAGGGAGACAAACTGACGCAGCATTTCCTCTGCTCAGCATTCCCAAAGGCCCTTCTCAAACATCCTGTTTCCTCACCAGAGCTACACTGCTCCTCTTAAAGAACTTTTTCCTTAAAATCAGTTTTTGGGTTGGAATGCAGCTCTCTACAACACCCTGCTGCACTGTGCTCTGAATCATTTAAGTGTCGTATTGCCATGAAACTGCTGATATTTCCCCAAACTACCCCACAGCCTGCTGGGATCAGCCCCTTTGCTTGCACAGCTGATACCAGGAACACCTGGGACCTGCCTTAGCATCCATCTTCAAGCAGCTACGTTTCAACATGACTTTTCAGAAGCGGTGTGTTGAGCTTTTGATGGGGTACCCTTCTTTCTTGAACCAGGGTAAGAGAGCAGAGGAGGCTGCTGTTCTGCTGAGTTCTTTATTTCATGGTCTCACAGCTTTCTTGAAGGCAGAGTTCAAAGGGGGTTACATGATAAAGGCAGCAGGCAAAAACAGCTGCTTCTTTTTTTATATGCTCTATGCTCTATATGCTCTAGACTCTAGACTCTATACTTTTTCTTGCAGAAGTGTGGATTATATTTGCTAACTGACCAATAAGATTAACACACGATTCTAGTTTTTCTTTTCTTAACCTATCCTGGTCTAATTCTAACAGTCGTAACCCTTACACCAGTGTTACATAGGTATTACACAGATTTGCATGTACAGTTTCTATCAGTTATTGTTTATGTGAACACTCCATCTAAAAAATGTGAACAGTATAATTCTATCTATATTTTGTCTAAAGTAAAGAATTCTATGAAAAGGTAACACTGCTGCAGCAAGAACTGTGTCCAAGGCCTCTGCTACAGCTTTTCAATGTTTAAGGCACTCAGCATATATTTCTACTAAAGTGAAAAATCTATATTTCTATTTCACTTTGGTGTGACTTCATGTATCTCAGCTTGTCCAAAGGTTTTAATTCAACCCCTGTGCTTTGGCTTCCCTCTGGGCCTGAGTCCAGAGGAGCTTTCACTCCAACAGCTGTGGTCAAAATCCATCCTAAAGAATCGATCCCGAGTGCTTGGCAGTCTGTGCCAAAGCATGGAATTAATAGACTTTGATTCCAGCCTGATGTATTTATTTTGCAGGACTAATAGAATTTATCAAAGGAAAAATCTAGTACCCAAATTCAATTCTGGAATTCAATCTGCAGCCTCTGTAATTTGTTTCTCTTGCAGGTCACCCTACCTGAGGGTGCAGTCCAAGAATTGCTTTGGGCTGCAGATATGCTTTGGCATAATTTAAAATAAATTTAGTTTAAAATCCAAACTCTTTCCCAAGTAGCTGTGACAAGCCAACAGACGGCATTTTCTAGGACAGCATCTGGTCTTTCCTTGGTGTCTGAATAATTTAACCAGAATATGGAAGTTCCATATTTAAGGAGCCCATGTTTAAGGAGAAACAGGACATGCAAGTGCTTCCTGTTCAAAATTGCTAAACCTTCTTGTTTCCTCCTCTCCCTCTCTTCCTCCAGACCTATTGGGAACTGCACAAATCAATATGGAGGAAAATTCATTCTGTCTATTGACCTCTAAAACGACATTCAAGTGGCAATGACTCGAGTTTTGGTCATTTCACTGACATGTGAGAGGAGGAATCTGTGCTTGAGGTCACACCTCAAGAAGAATAGAGAGGAATGACACACAGGAGCAGAAACAGCTTTGAGCTTTACAGGCTGTTAGTTTTAGGTGTTCTGGAAGAGACTTAAACCAAACAGTTACTTCCCCTCATAAAACAGCAGCAGCAGCAGCAATACAGTGAACACTAGCCATAATTAGCTGATTCCTGCCCTGGGCTCTATGACTTTATTTATTTCAGATCTGGTCATCCACAAGAAGCATCCACGGAAACTGTGTCACTGTGAGGTCTTTTTCCACATCCTCGTATGTAGGAATTTTAAGATTTCCTGCTGTCCTTCTGCCCAGCCCCAGTCCTGAGGCCTGTGGATGTCACAGGCTCTGAGCATGCAGCCAGCACAGGCTGCAAACCAGGCCCGCCCCTGTGGCTCCCAAGGAAGTGCAGGAGGATGGCCAGGGACAGGAACAGCTTGTCACTGCAGAGAGCCTTGGCTCCGCTCACTCCTACAGGCTGTGCCAGCAGCCACCTGCATCCTGGGAAGGGGAGAACCATGCACAGGATCTTCCACGAGCAGCCAGAGAGAGCAGCAGCCCCAGCTCTCCCCGACCTGCGTTCCAGCAGCTCCTTTAACACCATTCAGGATCCAGGCCCTTGGTTTAGCATCCTGCCTCCTCCTCTCCACAAAGGTCATCAGGATCTGGAAATACCACAAAAGACTCCAGGCATGGTTATACATCAATACCTGTACAGTCCTTCTCACTGCCAGGGAAAGGTCTCGTGGGTTTGGCAGGACATGATGGGAAGAGGGGGAATTAAAGCGAGCCCATGAACAAAGAGAAGAAACTATCTGGAAGTTAAAGTGTTTATTGATGTGTTTAAACTTTGTACATTCCCCACAGACCACACTAAGGAGTTTGCAGGTAAATCTGTGCATAGTGGGAAGAAACACGGAAAGGGGAAGAAAAAATAAAGTCACAGGAAAAATAGAAAAAATACACCACAGGTTACCAGAACCTCCAGATTTAAAAAAGCCGTGAGCATTAACACCAACTATACAAGCATTACAAAGACATGATGGTGAGTGGAACAATGCCCCTTTTGGTCTTCTTGGGGCCTATGCATCCCATTTCCCTTAAAGCAGGCAGCATCCCTTTCCCAACGTGTCACTCTCTTCCCTCCCCAGCTAAGAGAGCTCTGTGTTTGTCAGCTCCCAAGGTCCCAGTTATTGCAGTGGTTTGTCATTTCTGGCCCAACATCACCCAGAGAGATGCAGCGGCTCAAAAACCTGCGGCTCTTAATTACTTACCATGTTGGTGAGGCAGGAGAGCTGGGGAAATTAGAAAGTAGTAGCGAGAGGGGGCTGTTAATGCCAGGTGAGTACTGAAGGAAACTGGCTGAGAACAGAGGATTTCAATTCAATACCAGAACTTCCAACTCTAGAGCAGAACTGAATCTGGAAGGGGAATGTGCAGACCCCAGTATGCACAAACCATGTTCTAACATTCCACTAGAATAACTATAAACAGAGATGCTAGAAGCCTTTTAACTCCTTGCCTCCAGGGAGTCTTGATTCCTAGAGTCCGAGCTGCTAAGCAGCAGGGTGCACACCACTGGCATATGAGGATGGGTTTTTTTCTTTTTTTTTTCTTTTTTTTTTTCTCTTTTTCTCTTTTTTTTCTCGTTATAAGGAATTTTGTTAGTTACCATTCCAAATTGCTTCCTTGCTTATGCTGTAACAGCTCCTATCCCTAAATTAATCTCTTTGCAACTCCCAGTGAAATTCACTTTAAAAAAAAAAAAGGAAAAAAAGAATACTGTTTTATATATAAAAACCAAAATGACTGAAGAGCCACAACTGTCTCCTTTTTCAAGGTGGTTTGGTACAAACGACCCTCAATATACAGGTGGTCTATCAGAAAAAAAAAAATTCAACATTTTCCATTTTTATATATATAGAGCTTGTATCAGACAACAGTACAACAGAACTGGTATTTTTCAGATTATTAAAAAAAAAAAGAAAACTACATCTCAGTCAAATATCTGCAATAGATCCATTTTTCCCATTTAAGGAGATTTATATATCATATTGTTATATTATCATTTCTTCACCCATTTAAAAGAATGGAAATTGCAACTCTACAGTAGTAATTATAGTCTTAATGATCCAGGAGTTCTGAATGTAAGATGAAGTCCTCTTGAAGCAACTGTTGGTCAGTAGTTGATCCAAAACACTGGACCACTTTGGCCCTTCACCCCGCACCTTTTCCTATCAGGGCTACTCTATCTTCATCTCTTTTATATCTGCATCTGCTCCAGGTATTTGTAAGTGGGATTCTCATAGCCATGGTTCTGCATCTTGCTCAGATGCCGCTCCTCGGGGGTGAGCATCGGGTCAACCTTTGGAAAAAACACACGAAACTGGTCAAGGAGAAACTTCCAGGATTGATTCCACAGAACAAGAGGCAGCAGACAAGCACTGAGTGAATACCATGGTGAGCAGTAAACAGGGAAAAAAGGTAAACTGCAAAAAGTAGTTTGTTTACTGAAGTTGCTTGTTCAAGAGCTGATGCCTCTTGCCCACCCAATCCCCTGTGGGGATGGTCTCACAAATCTGTCATTGCTCAGCCAACATTGCAAATCAGGGACCCACTGCTCTCATTAAAGAGGTTGTTATGATCTCCTGCATGGGTGGGGCAAAGGGAAAAGCAGCTTTCTCTGGGCTCCATTAAGTTGTCATTAGAAATGTGCAAGGAAGAAGGAGCTGCTCTTTAGCGTTTGGCCAATCACAACATCTTAATCGTCAATTAGCCAGGGGGACAAATTGCTATGGACTGACTGACTGACTGCCCTGCTAAAGATATTGCCTGAAAAGCTCATTTACTGCTAAATCCTACCCTGAGCCAGCCAGGGAAGCCTAATTGAATCCTAGTGATAAGCAAATGCAGCTATGGAGTGGCAGGTGCCAGCACGGCACAACGGGAACAAGCGGTGATGGTGTCAGCAGGGACAGGGTTAATTCCTACCCAGCCAGGAGCAGAACTGTCCATGGCCTGGAAGCTCCTGCCATCCTCTACCCCCACACACAACATGTGATTCAACACTGACTATTTTCATCCTTGGTTGTGGAGCTCTTTCTCACCTCCACAATTCCATGGCTGATGGTCCCATACTGCCTCTTCCTCAGCATCACCAAGCTGATGACTATAACAGTAGCTATGGCAACTGCAATCACCAAGAGCCCAATAAGGGCACTGCTGCTGAAGCTGAAGTCATCACGGAGGGAATTGTCGTTATCCTGGAGGGAAGAAAACAGAGCAGGCTGAGGAAGAGCAACGAGGGAGATGCACTGCTGAACACAAACCTAAGCCATGGCCACTAGTAAGGTCTTTGACCATCTGTGGTATCGAGCTATGACTGATTATACACTAGACAGTGCATATATTTCATCCTTAAGTATTCCACCCCTAAATATTTCACCTCTAAATATTCCATTGAAAGGATAACGAACACAAAATTCTTTCCCCACTCAGTACCTCTGGACAGGCACTGGCCCACATCACTTCCCTATCCCACAAAACACTTTTGCAGTAGGAGTCAGGTTAGTATCTAACATTTGTTCACTGTTTACATCTTTATGAAGAAGGGCTGTACTGTGTTTCACTGTGCATGAGCCCCCAGAGCAGCATCCAGGCACCAAACCCTGAATTCAGTAAAAATGGGAATCAAAATCCAGCTTTAGGAATTTGCCAGTCCCTGGATTCAGCAGCCACAAACGTACCGGCTCATCCACCAGCCCTCCGACACGCTCCGCGTTGAAAATCATCTCCTTCACATCAAGGGTTTCATCAATTACCTAAAAATGGCCACAAAAGCATTTTATGGAAGGATCCACACAAAACAGGGAGGAGAAGGAAGAGAAAGACGGACAAGAGACCTTTAATGAACACTAGCAAAGGCTCAGGACCACTTACCATCTCTCCCCTGCTCTCAACAGCATGGAATGTTCTCAGCTCTTATACAGCCACCAGAAATAGTATTACAACTAATAACCTCCAGACTACCTCAAACTAAAGCCCCGAAGAAAAAAACAATTTAAAAAATAGGTCCTAACTTTGGACCCAGAATTTCTGTCACATAAGATCTAACCTGTGGCTTTAAAACAGTATTGAAAGGAAACTCAAAACCTCACTTTTTAATTTTTTTAAACCCATGGAACGGAGGCCAAGTGGCTGTCACTAGAACCTAGAGAATTCTTAACACTGTGGGTAGAGACAATTCCTGCTGATTTGCTCACTTTCAGAGGAAGGTGAGGCCTCTCCTGCCATGAAAAGTAAGTGGGAACACAGATGGAACACCCCAGCACTCGGTGTGTTCAGACAGTGAGCTACCTAGTGAAAGTAAAAGGGACATCAAAGGGTCTCTGCTTGGGAAAAACATTCCTAAATCAGAGAATTCTCAGACTGCCAAAGATCTGAAGCTCGATCCTTCCCTCCCCCTCCCACCCTTCTGATGCTAATCAGTATTAAGAGCCTACAATAGTCACCAAACCGACTCCCCCACACCATATGGATAATGAACACACTGACATTTTGTGAGCAGGAACAAGACATGGAAACAAGCCACTGCTATTAATTAGTGTCCAGAGCAGGTTTAGCTTCACAAAATAAATGTGGAGAGCTCACCACATTTTCATCCACCTTGTTCTTGCTGTTAATCACTTTTTCTTCAGCGCCAATCAGCCCATCCAGCTCAGTCATGCCAGAACCTGCACCAGAAGAGCAAGGAGAGCCCATCAGTCCATAAGAACATTTTGGAAGGGTCACCTACTCTGTGTAGAGCTGCCATGGCTCGTGTGTTTAACTGCACAGACTGCTGAATATTGACCTGTCCTCATGCTGCTGTGTCAGAAGGCAGCTCACAAGCTACAGTGACAAATGATTAGGAGGGCTGTTAATGAGGGGAAATGAGGTGGCAATGAGAGGACCAGACAGGACTCATCACCAAAATCAGGCTGAGGTGTCAATCCAGACAAACTGCACTGTTAAGTGCTTCTGTTAGATGGCCCCAGACAAGGTGGAACACACACTGAGTGCAGTGACGTCTGCAGGTGTCACCCCCGGCCACCAACACCCCTCTGTGACCCTGCATGAAGTGGACACACATCCATCTGCCAAAAGCCAGCACACAGGGAATGCTGTCAGCATCACCCATTTTGGTGGGATCAGGCACATCAGCAAGTGCCTCGGGAATGAGAATTCCAAGGTCACCCAGAGTGGCTCTGTAACGAGCTGCTGTCCCGTATCTGGCACAAGCCCAGAAACAATAAATCCCAGGGCAAGGGAGAAGCAGAAAACTACACCAGCCTTTGTACCAGAACATTACTACACCATTTCCAGGCTGGAGCCAGCACTGGCTCAGGAGAAGAATATCAATTAACAGAAGGCTCTGCATAAACTGTTTTGATCCAAAGTGTTTATAAATAGATCAGATCAGTAAGAGAGTCTGAAGCAAACTGCCCTGACCTGACGGCATGTGAGGAGAACACCAGTGTTCCACTGGTGGCAGGGACAATGTAACAACCTGTGAGGCACCAATACAAAAGCAGGACAGTGAAGCCTCAAACCTGCAGTGGGATCTTTCCAATGATGTGGGGCAAGTTCTACTACAGCACTTCAGGCTTTGCTGGTGACTGCAAAACACCCCCTCTGCACAAACTGCTGAGCTTGCAAGGCTCCCAAGACATGTCAACTGCTGGAATTGGCAGCATGGTCTTTGATGAGATGCAAGGAAAGGCTACTTGGCTCCAAGGCAAGTTTTTACAGTGACAAGCTTTTATTGCCTGAAAATGCCACAGAAGTTACATTTCACTATGAAGCATCTCAGGTTTTAGTGCATCACATTTTTCTTCAGAGGCAGTAATCAGATTCCAAGCACAGCCAAGACTGCCAGTCTGACTTCTCACAACTGTCGAAGCAGGTCATGTTATTATGGAAGTCAATGATTGGGATTTTCGGGAGAGACCAGCCACAAATAGTTTGTACAGAACTACTGGGTCAGCTTTTGGCCTGTGGTTGCTTTACTCCAGCCTCAGGAGCCAGCCCAGCAGTCTCCAGGGCTGAGAGTTCAGCTGCTGCACTGAGCTCTGCTACTTGTCTCAGGGTGCTGTACCAAGTAACAGACCCAGTTCTATGTAGCTCAAAGGCACGGTTTAAATTATATACCTCCCAGGGGAAAAAAACAAAAACAAAAGCACACACCTGCACAAACCCCCCCAAATCCAAAACTCCCTCGAAGCCCTCGAGCAATTCAATGGAAAGGGAAGGGAGAGAAGGAACACGTGTAGGACAATCATCGTCCCCAGGTCATCAGAGACTCTTTCATTTACCCAGGCAGGAAGAACTAGCACAAATTTAACATCTTCAAGTCAACAAAGCAGCTGTTCAAAAATTTAATAAATAAAAATCAAACTAAAGTCTGTCCCAATTCTTGCCAGAGCAGTCAGCACACTGAATTGGCTATACTGTTCCACAAGAGGGATGAAGGTGACTTACATTTGTAGAGAAACACAGATAATGAGTATAGTTTCAGGCTATTTAGCCTTCACCGTGTTACAAAACTACGTGTGCTCACATGAAATGGTTATTAGCAAAATCTTTTGCTCTCCTTTGAGATCTACACAGTATATTTGGAACCAAAGGCAGATTAAAGCACTGGGCTTACTCCACACACAGCTCACGTAGCACTACTCTGCAAGAGCCTCCCATTTCTACTCATCTTTCCCTGATTCCATATCAATAACAGAGACATTACTTAATGCTAATATTTCTATGCTTCTCTTAAAGCCCCTTTTTAGCCAGGCACTGAGCTACTGCAGAATTAATCCTGAGCTAAGGGAGAAAAGGAAAACCACACACACTTTGCTGCTATGGAGAGATGCTACATGTGGGAAGGTGATGCCAAGGAAAGCACAAACATGGAGGAGGAATCTCCTGATTTATCTGTCCCGTACTAGCTGCACTCCGTAAGGACATATAGATGGGAAACAGCCTGTGTCCTGAAGAACACTCATTCCTAGTTCAGTGGCATCATGGGGCATCAAGGACAGGTTCCACAAGAGGCAGAAGAGCCTCTGGACTATTCCCCACGAGCACCGCAGGGTTTAATCTGAGAAGTGTCACACATGGAGAGATGCAAAGCACCACTGCAGACACTGGCCAAGGCCACCCTTCCCAAGGGCTAAGAGCCACTCCAGGCACTCCAAGACCCTAGTGAGCCAATCAGGGAGGAACACACACACAATTAGATGCTCAGACTAGTCGGCTTCTTTGACACTAGGCCTAAACAAGCAAAAGTGAACATTACTGACCTAAGCGAAAGCACAGAAATGAAAATCAAGGTGAGTATGGAACTAAAATGAAGCTATCAAACACACTGAGGAGGTAGGAGAGTGATTGAAAGCACTGTGAGGGAGCAGCTTAGAACCAACCTTTTTTCATTGGATGGTACAAATCCGGCTGAGGATCTAGCAGGAGGGAAAACAAAAACAAAAATAGCAGAGAAAGGAGATTAAGAGAGAAAGGAAAAAAGCCTTGTGCATGATTTCTGACTCAGACCCTGGGAAAAGCTTTTAGTCTACAGCTTTAAGCTCAGGACTTTGTTCAAGCATTTTAAAAATAAATACACACGCACACACCAGCTGTCAACACCCAATGATACAAAAAAAATAGATATATGTATTAAAAAAAAAAAAAGGGAATTCCTGCAGCCCTGCAGCAGGTCACAGCACAAAGATTTAACATTACACAAGAATGTTTTTGTTAAAGACTGAAAATTAATTCCAGAGTCAAGACACGCTGTAAAAACTTAACACTCGCTGCAAAATGAAAAAAGAGGACAATTTTGCAAAGAGAAGAATTAGAAAATCAAGAGAGCAGCACAGCAGACATTCCTCACAGCACTGCTTCTCCAGTGAGTGAGGGGTCCTGTCAGGGCAACTGCTTTACTCTACATCACCCAAAGGGATGGAGCTTTCTCTGTTCCAGCTGAGCCTACTGTCTAAGGAAAACCACCAGTGAACCCCATGTTCAGCTCCACATACCTTCACTTTCAGGCAAGGCTGGGAAGGTTTTCACCTGGAACGGGCGGAAAGGTTTGCCATCCAAGGGAATTTCTTCACTCTCCTCAGAGCTCACTCTGACATCCACCTGGGACTCAGAAATGGAGGATGTGAACTGATCCATGTCTGCACGCTGCTCCTGAAGCAGCTCATCTGAAAGGAATAAGAGGAATTATTACACAAACCGCATGAAACCTGGCAGGGACAGAGAGGGGCAGATGGTTTGAACCAGGCTGAGGCAGGGCTGCAGGGGAGCACTGCTCAGGGATGCCAGGTTATTTTATTTTGCATATCTCATCTGGAATTCTCAGTAAAGGCATTGGTTAGAAATACATTCAAATAAGGGCCAAGAGGTTTGATGTGGCAAGAGGTTTTGGCAAGATGGGATTAAACTATAAAGGGAGAAAGCATCTGGGGGTTTTTTACAGATCTTTTTAATCTCCCTTAGAGAGACAGCTTTGCTATTCTGAACACTGTTGATTTTTTTTAAATGGACAGCTAAAATTCTTGGGAACAAGCTATTCTGACTGGTTGTTTTGTAACATCCAGAGAGTACCTTCCCTGACCCCAAGCACTTGTTGTCGAGGGCACCCCCTCAAAGGAGATAGCAATCTTTTGGGAGCTCAGTGGATATAAAAACTTGGGAGTCTTAACACAGCAGCATAGGGGCTGGCACACACACTCACCAATCTCATCCTGGATTTCTTCAGCCACATATGGCACCTTGTAGAGCAGAGACAAGCTTTGATTCATCCGCTCCTCAATCACATGAAGATGTGTCATCACCTGCAGATGTACAAGAGTGTGTTGGAGTGAGCAAAGACTGTCAGTCACTTCACAGTACCAGTTCTTTCCTTGCTCAATAAAATGTCTATTACTGGGGGATCTGCCATGGCAATAGAGCAATAGGGGACACAGATCCATCCAGTCCAATGGACGGACTGAGGCTCTCACGCTTCACTGGAACTGGCTGTCTGTACACAGTGTATCAGGAGTTTGGGAAACGTTGGGAGTGAGAGAGGATTCAGCTGACTTTCACTGTAACCAGCTCTCCACTGGAAACACTCAAATGCCACCAAAGCTGGTATTTCCCATACATAGTCATAATTCATCTCCTGCAGCAGCTACAAGTGAGTGCTTTATTAAATGGATTATCATTCCTGACTGTTAGAAAAGATACAGGCAAAAGGAGCAGACAGGGTATTTTATCAGCTCTGGTTTCAGAACAAAGGTGCCTTTCAAACCAACTGTGGCATTACATTTGTCCTACACCCACTCACTGGCAGCAGTGTTCTGTAGATACAAAAATGCTGCTAGCAAGGATTTTCTTGCTATTTTCTAAGTCCATGAGAGACTTTTCTCTCTCACAGAAGAGGTAGCAGAGTTATGTAAACAACCAAGCCACCTGCAACCTTGAAAAGTCTTGTTTATAGTACAGTAGAAAAATATTTTGACAATGGATGTTTTAGGATTTTAGCCAATCACCCCAAGGGGTGGCTGGTCCTTTGTCCAATTAGACTATGAAGAAAAAAAGTCTATAAAAGAGTTTGTAAAATAATTAAATAAATCAATCTTGCTGCACAATTCCTGCCTGCTGGATCTCTCTCCTCTCCTCCCTATGGCTGCGGGACACGGTGATACACCCTAGGGCCCAGGCCTGCGGTAATATTTGCTGCAGTAATAGTGTTCTCCCTTCCTTTGAGAAATACATTCAAGCTCTGGGCAAGCTCAAATCACTCCTCCCAAGCACATTAAATCCAGCGGTGAAGTCAGGCCTGACCTGAAGAGGGTGCTGCACAATCAGGGATCATGGAGAGCAAGGAAAATATTTATATGGATGGCCAAACATTGCAAAAAGCTAGAGAGTCAGATGGACCTGTTTCACAGTCTGATGTGTGCCTGACCTCTAAGAGCAAGGATGAAAACAATTTAATTTTGCATGTGGCAGCTTGTCAATCAAGGGAATCGACTGAGGAGCCTAAAGTACCTCTGAAAAGTAAAGGGAATGGAAATTGAACAGTACCACCCACATCCCTCGCATGCTGATTTCTTGACACTGCAGCCTTCAGAATGAATTAAGGACTGTTTCAGGTTTAGCTTAAGAACACAGTTCACACACTCCCTCCTGGGCTGTGGCAGCAGCAGAACAAAGCACTGGGCCAGACTGTGCTTGATGTGTCTGAAAACATGAACGTGAATTCCACATGGAGAGCCAAGCACCATCATAACCACCATAGTTGCCACCACTCCTCCTGGGGACGTGCAACTTAACAAGAACCCCACAGGCAGTGGGAGACGAGGAGACATGAGGTGAAGGTTCACTGCCAGCACCCAGAAACAAGGTGGAACCCCATGGAATCTGCCACCTCCCAGATGATGTTTGCTTCTGGAAAATCACTGCGCCACCACTCTGCTCCTCACCAGAGGTGACAGCAACAGGCTCCAGTCCCTGTCTGTGGATACAAAAATGCTGCTAGCAAGGATTTTCTTGCTATTTTCTAAGCCCGTGAGAAGACTTTTCTCTCTCACAGAAGAGGCAGCAGAGTTATGTAAACAACCAAGCCACCTGCAACCTTGAAAAGTCTTGGTTATGGTACAGTAGAAAAATATTTTGACAATGGATGTTTTAGGATTTTAGCCAATCACCCCAAGGGGTGGCTGGTCCTTTGTCCAATTAGACTATGAAGAAAAAAGTCTATAAAAGAGTTTGTAAAATAAATAAATAAATCAATCTTGCTGCACAATTCCTGCCTGCTGGATCTTCTCTCCTCCTCCTCCCTACGGCTGCAGGACACGGTGATATAGCCTAGGGCATTTTTTAATACCTGTCCTACTGTTAACCCAGGATATTTCCACCTCCCGGTATACAGTTTTTTATGCATTTTTTTTTCTCAGTGCCTATTTCTTCCTCTTGGCAGCACTGGATGCGCTCCACTGCACTGTCTCCCTACAGCTCTCCATTCTTTCTTCTTCTTGCTTATCTTTCGTGCATTGCAGAATTCAAAGACACTCCAAAGCAGCACACCAACCACAAACTGGGACGAGGAAAACATTCCTAAAGCTGCAACTGGACAGTGAGTTCTCTCTGAACCTGAGAAAGGGCACAGTCTTCCAAACAATGTTCAAATGCCATTCTTGATTTGAATTTTCCATCAGTTGGGCCTTTCAGCACATCTTTCCCCATTTTAAAACCAGTGAAAACAAGTATCAGGACATAATTCCAAAACTTTGCAGAGTATCTGCAAGTCCTCTTACAAGTACAATGGCCAGGTCTGAAGTAGCATATTCACATGCACTACCCAGCAGAAAGAAAAGGATTTTCTGGCTGCTCAGAAGTAAAATACAGTGCAATGTTACAACATAAACTCATCAAAAACAGACTTTCTGATAAAGCAAATGACAATGATCAAGTGCTTGGAAAGGGTTACAAATTATACTTTGGAAACCGGGCAGTAACCCTGCAGAGGCACAAGAGAATTCCCACAAACCCCAAATACAGGCACTATGAAGAACAAGCCTACAGAAAGAAACACGTAGACACTTGGCAGAAGTGAAGTCTGTTCAAGATAACCAAGTCCCCAGCAAATAATCTCAGGGGTGCTTGATAAAAGGAAACACAGAACTGATACTGACCTAGTTCTAAACCTCTCAACTTCTTAGTGTGACTACAATGTATAAATCAGAGTTTCAATTCTTAATACTGAGTCAGGCACCAAGGGAAACCCTGCAGGGAGTGTATCTGGTGACAGCAAGCAAGCACAGGGAGAGACAGAGAGCTCCACAAGGATGAAGGTGCTGTAGTACCCAGCAACGCACAGCTTCCAGAGCCTCCAACAGCCAGGGCTGGGAAACAATGGCTCCCTTGACAGAAACCCCTCATACCTGGGATTTCATCTGCGCAGCCTTCTCCGGATCCACTGCCAGGACGTGCTGGTAGTGGCGGATGGTGTGCAGCCGGTCCTTGTTCTCGGCACGGACATAGCGCTTCAGGGCCTGCAGGATGCGGTGGGGCTGCAGGGTGGCAGCAGGAACAGGTCAAACCACTGGAGTCAACCCAAACCCGCAGCAGAAAACAGCACTTCAGGTGGGAGCCTACTTTGGTGCTGGACAGATCTGTCACCTGCACTCACCCCCAGACATTTTTTTTCTTTTAATTAAGCCTGTTTGACTCAGAACACTTAATTTTAAGTCTGTATGACTCAGAACACCACACCTTATGAACTGTGCCTTATGGACACCAAACAAAGCAGACGTTTTTTTCCCCAGGCAGGAAGGAGACAGAGTCAATTACAGACCCACTGCTAAGTCTGCAGCACCAACTTCCACAATACAGAAGCTTTTCTAGGAACCAACTCCCAGTTTCTGCAAGTCACAGGCAATGTTCTCACCAAGACATTCCCACCTGCCATCCTACCCAGTGCTATCCTACTGGACAAAGTGTTGGGAAGAAACTCACCCGTGGTGGGTCAGCCTGCAAGGCAGCCAGGTAGTTCTCCAGGGCAATGCGACGGCGATCGTTCAGCATGGCTTCCACACGAGCCAGGTGAGTCTCCACCAGCTGCTGCTTCTCACTCGCTGCTTCTTTCTCCAGAGATTTCACCATGGCCTGGAAGTGCTAGAGCAAAGAAAGTAATCTGTGTGAAATGCACCATGTGACCAACAACTCCTGTAACCCTTTAGAACTAACAAAGACTGTCAAACTCTATATGCAACCCATTTATAGTTAGGAGAGAAAGGCATGGAGAAATGCTGATGCAGATTTCATCTCTGCAAATTCAGTGGTGACAATATGCCTTCTGAACTTCCCTCAGAAGCCATTTCAAAGGTCTGAAGAGGGAAAATGACCTTGCACATAAAGCCCATGTTGGGGTTGGGAGATCCAGGCTGTGCTGAACAACTGACACAATATTAACTCTTGCCCTTGACCCTGCAATATGAAAACAGGATTGATCCCTTCAGCCTGGAGCCATTAATTTGAATTTGCAAAAGTTTACAAAGGTATTGCATAGGGAATTTTCCATCCACATGCCTTCAGATCAAATCTCTCTCTAGTCTTTTAGAAAGGTCATAACCCTCATCTCCAAACAAACCAGAATAGTCCAGTAAGTGTTGTGTTTCGACAGAGATAATGACAAATTCTTGGATTTGCACATAGTTCCAAACAATGATTTATATTAAAAAAATGCAGAGAGAAAACTGTGTTCCAGGATAAAATCCAAAGTGGGCTTAAAAGCTGGAGTCAGTCACTTATTTGGATATTGGTTTGAGAGAAATTCACAGAGTTGTCAATGCCAGAAGAGCCTTCCTCTAATGATCCCACACTGCGAATATCCCTGATTAACTTCACAGTCCAACTGAACTCTCCTCGTAAGGCACAAGATTGGCATTTTGGCAGCACACCAGCTTTATCTGCTGTCTAAGCAGTTCTCACTAAGTCTGCCCGAGCAGGAAATGTGTACCCAGAGAGCCAGGGCTGACTCTGAACCAGGCTCTGAGGCCAGCGGTCAGTGCAAAACAGGCCAAAGGTCTGGAATTACAATATGGCTCTGCTGTTGCTACGCTTGAGGGGTGAGATCACTTTCTACTAGTGTGTCTAGGAAAGGACCTGGCATAGTATCAGATCATCTCCAGTTTTAAGAACAAAGCAAGCAATTGAATCAAACCTCCTCTACAAAGCTGCTGTTGACAGAGCAGGAAGGCTGTTCTTGCATCTCAGCTGTCTTTTGGCTCTGATTATTGCAATCTCTCTCAGTAACTTTCCTCTTTAGGTCCTTCCATTCTTACCTGGATCAGAGTCTGCCTTTCTGCCTTGGGGAGATTTACAGCCTGGTGCTCTGCCTCCTCCCATTCTTTTTTCACCTGGACAGGAAAAGGACAGAACACATGAACAAGACACAAATTTGTATCTCATCTTTATGAGCTGATTTGCCTTCACAGGCAGATCCTAGCACAGCCTGGCTTTTTTAAGGCACAAAAGAGCTCTTGTGGGGTTTAAACCTAGCACTTAATCCCTCTGAGCAACAAGCCAAGCTTTGCAGAATCCCAGAAGGGTTTGGGCTGGAAGGGACCTTAAAACTCATCTTGTTCCACTCCCTGCCATGGGCAGGGGACACCTTCTATTAGACCAGATGGCTCCAAGCCCTGTCCAACCTGGCCTTAGACACTTTCAGGTATGAGGAATCCACAGCCTCTCTGGGCGACTTGTGCCAGGACTTCAGCACCCTCTGAGTGAAGAATTTCTTCCCAGCATCTAACCTAATTCCTCTCTCCCAACACTGGAGAAATAAAAAACTGACTGCCATGGTGTGGTCATACTGAAAGAAACACAGAGAAGGCTGGAAATTGGAAAGCAAGTCACTTCACCACCGATTTTTCCAGTAAGACAGGGGCAGCAAGCCGACACATGAACAACCGCCCAGCACAAAGCCTGAAGACTGACACTCACCCGGTCCATGCGGTTGTGGTGCCTGACCTCCAGCTGCTCCTTGGCCTTCTGGAAGCGGGCATGCTCGTTGTCATCAGCAGGGGTTTCAAAGTAGACATCCACATCATCAGTTGGCACTGCATGAAGAGAGAAGGGTAAGCAGAGCATCAGAAACCCGCGATGCTGGATTGCAGAGGGCAGGGAGAGGAATCTCCATGCCTGCCTCATTAATAGCCTGGCGAGCTGAGCCTACTGAACCGCCACCTTCCAGAGTCCCTTTTGGAATCTTTATGGTGCCAATTTTCTGTCCAACATCAGCTCCATCAGCCCAAATGGCAGCGATGACCACACCTCCCAGCACTGTAGCACTCAGCTCCAGAAACACAGTGGCAGGATAAAGAATTCCTTTTCCCTTCCCTTCCACATTGGCTTTGGATGGTTTAAGTGACATTCTGTGCACTAGCTGTTCGCTGACAAGCTGGCTCCAGACATCATTAATATGATTAGGGAGCCTGACAATAAATCTGCACAAAACCAGCATTTTACACTTCAAACCTACCTTTCCTACCAGATGCACCATGCAGGACTTGCAGGCAATGATATTAGACGAGACAGCGACAGAAGGAGGCTGAGTGTGACAAAGTGACTCGTCCAATACACTGGACGGTTTGGAACTTCAAGACATCCAAATTCGACAAGGGGAAAAACAAAATTTCAGAACTGATAAACTTCAAGCATCTGCAGAATCCACATCAGGGGCTCTGTATTCTATACACTGCAGTTCAGGACGTGCTGAACACGTTCCTTTGCCACAGTTTTAGAAACTACACATCCCAGAGCCTTTCTGAAAGATCTGTGGCAAACATGATGCTCTCCGTTGTTGCCCTTTGCCTGAGGGAGGGCCCAAAGGGACAGTTAAGGCAACCTCTCATCCATATTAGTTATTTGGGTGGAAAAAACCTCTAACACATCATTAAAGACAGCATGCTTCATAAAAAAATTACCTGGCACTTCAGCATGAACACTGGGTAAGGGTTTAGCATGCACTGCATCTACCAACCTTCCCTCTAACTAGGGGAAAATAATGACAACATACAACACAGGCACTATTGTTGCGTGCAAGGGACAATGTCATATCAGTCCCATATTCTTGGTCTGCTCCTGGCATTTCTGAACCAGGCTTGGACACAGAGAACTCTCTTCCCAGCCCCAAATCTTTCTGTAACAGGACAAACTTTTGTACAAAAAGCTCCTGACATCCACATCTTTTCTTTCACTGCCTCAGTTAGAATAGCCCAATCTAAAGCACTTGCATGAAGCACATTTTGTAAACAGGATTATGGCTGTATAGTCAGGCTGCCAAGCCCCAGATAACACAAAAAGCCTTTCAAAAGGCTTTAATGGTAGCTGAAGTGGAAGTGCTGGAGTTCAACAATAAGATTAATAAGGAGGCTAAAATGGTTTTGGTAGTTTTATCATCTGACATAAAAGCCAGTTGAAATTGGTGCCAAAAACCTTAAGCACTCAAAAACACAGGGATTGAGTTGTGATTCGTATTTCATACCAAGCTAGAAATGGAAATCTGAATTCTATACTACTTGTTCGATGTTTTCCAAAATTAAAATAGCAAGAAAATGCCTACTATCAGGAGAACAGCACAGTCTGCTTTTCAGAACCCACTGTCCAACATATGCATGGTAACATGACTGGGGAACACAAAGGCTTCCTTACGTATATTTTGATTAAAAGGCCAGTGAGGCAAGAGGTCAGAGACAGCCCCTGGTCCTTGCTGTAGATCTGGAAGAGGACAGCTGAGCCCTCAGCAAGAGCTGCAAGTCACCAGGGAGCACAGACAGCATATCATGAGAGCCACTTTCCCCAGGAACAACCACCCTACAGACCTAGGGAAGTGGAGACAGGAGGAGACTGCTGCAAAGGGACAGACACCAGAACCAAAGGGATAAGCTACAGACAGGTCCTCTATTGCCCAAGGCAAGGAGGAGGAGACACCACACGCCAGACAGACAGTGGCCAGCTGCAAAAGGCCAGTGGGAGGCAGGACTTACTCATCTTTTTACACACAGCCATACAATACTCCTCTGACTCAAAATTGTTCCTGTTGCCTCCGCAGCCTCCATATATAAAGCGAATGCATTTTCTCTTGTTAGGATCGAAGTACCAACGAGGCATCACAGCCCGGCAGGGCCCTGTCATGGCCTCCTGGGAGCAGACAGCTGTGTGGAGATGGGTGAGAACATGAGCTGGTGAGGAGCACAGGCCTTGCCGAGCGATTTACATGATGCAGAGGTGGCTCTACTTCACCCCTTCCTCTGAGGCACCAGCCTCAGCATCACTGCTGCACTGACCCAAGGGCTTCTGTCAGTTTTGGGGGGTTTAACACTCCAAAGCATCCATCACAAGCTGGTCAGGGAGATGCCTGCACATGGTGCTTTGGAGCTAGCCAAGCAGCTCACTCCGTCTCTACACGGAGCTCTCATCTGTGAGAGATTTCTCCAGAGCCAGGGGCTGGGAAAGCAGGAATCTGTTCTGCTGATGCCACAGCATTATGCCCTGGGTGCCCCAGTGGGAGAGCCTCCACTCTATAAAACCAATAGCACGGAAAGCCAGTCCATTAGGGCTGCTTAAAGCATCCAAGGATGTCCTGTTCACTGCACTCTGCCTGGACAGACACTCCACATCTTACAGGGGAGGTGTAGGAGTAAGTGAAAAAGCAGGCTAAACAAAGGGAGTGACCTCCATGCCAGCCTCAGACACTGAGGTTTTAAGGTTTGAAACATCTATGCACCAAATATTAAAACTCCATGCAGCCATGGCACAGGGAATGCTTCATGGTGAGCCAGCAATAGCAGCTGGGCTGTTTTGAGGCAAGAGAGCAGATACAGTGTATATATTAGCAACTGTTCGTGGTACTCCAGGGAAAAAAGACTGTATACCCCCAAAACAGACACCCCAATCATATTCCTCCAAGCCTCTTACAACACCTGCAGATCTGTAACAGCCGGGTACACATATAAGCTAAGCCTTGTTTCAGCAAGGAAAATTATCTGCAGCATGCTGGCATTTTACCAAAAAGATGCGAGAACTGCTGGCAATGATTCAGTGATCTGTAGCTAATTGAATTTCATTCCCTCTCCGCTCCTCCCTTTTCTGCAGACACGTCTACATTCAAAGTGTAGGACATCACATAATGCTAAGGCACCACACCATGAGCCCTCTGCAAGGGCATCTACCACTCAACAAAAGCTGCCACCAGCACAGTAGATTCTACTACTGCAGAAAGTGTATCTTAACATATAATAAAGTTGGGTCAGTTGTGCTGGTTGATTTTCTTTTGTGGAAGTGTTTATGCAAAGGCAGCACCAAGGATGTTCCTCATCCTTAAATGACCAGATGGCACCTCTGCAGAGTATGGCCCAACACTTTTAGCTTCCTCCTTTTAAGCTGGTATAAACCACCAGATTTTAAACTTACAGTGTACCCCAAATGTCCCTTTAACAATTTCCAAAATTTGCAGATATGGCTTTTGTGACTCATCACTGCACCTTCATGGAGGTGCTTGTTCAACATGCCAAACACTGGGCTTCCCACCAGCAGAACTGCTGCTTATCTGGAAACATATGGCCCATGCTCTAGAGAGTTAATTTCAATACTTGAAACATAAGCATCATCAGCTTTCCTCTGTTTGCTAACTTATCTGGCACATAAAACTTCTGAGTGGCATTTATTGACTTGATCAGAACCCCATCACTAACTGACAGCCAACAGGAATGATTCCAAGGGAGCAGGAGGCCTGTGGACTGGGATGTGTCTTACATTTCATGTCGCTGCTCACTTCTTTTTCAGCCATAGCTTTGTCGCTGCTGGGCTCTGTGGGGGTCTCTTCAACGTAGTCATCAACCTTGTAGCTGTCGTAGTAGTAATCACGGTCTTCCACCACGTCCTCCTCCTCTTCCCCTTCATCATCCTCATCCTCATCTTCCTCCACAGCTGTTCCTGTGAAGTCTTCTACACCTGCCTCTGTAGGGAACTCACTGGAGGGACACAGATAAATTAGGGGGTAAAGTTAAGGCTAATCACTTGGATGCACCAGAATAAAGATTCTCTTTCCATCTGTTCTAGAAACACCAGAAATGGGAAAAATAAGTGTACCAACTATTGATTAGCCCATCACCCACAGCAATGGGACATCCCTCATTACAGACACTCCTGCTGCTACAGGCAGAGCTTCTCCACGGCCCTGGCTTTATGCGGCCTCTTTCCATTTTTCAGTAAGTGAAAATCTAACCTCGGGGCAGGTTCCTACTGTAGAATCCCAAAATGGTTTGGGTTAGAAGGGACCTTAAAGCCCATCTTGTTCCACCCCCTCCCCTGGACAAGGATACCTTCCACTGTCCCAGGCTGTTCCAAGTCCTGTCCAACCTGGCGTTGGACTCTTTGAGGAATGGGGCAGCTATAGCTTCTCTGGGCAACCTGTGCCAGGGCCTCACCACCCTCACAGGGAAGATTTTTTTTCCCAATATCCATCTATCCCTGCCCTCTGGTAGGGTAAAGCCATTCCCCTTTGTCCTGTCCCTACAGGCCCTTGTCCAAAGACCCTCTCTAGCTCTCTTGGAGCCTGTTTAGGAATTGGAAGGGGCTCTAAGGTCTCCCTAAAGCCTTCTCTTCTCCAGGCTGAATGACCCCAACTCTCTGCAGGGATGAAGGGAGAGCAGGTGTTTAGCCCCTCCAGTAAAAGGGGCACTGCAAAGCCATTTGTCTTCTTCAAGCTCAGGAC
Source organism: Corvus kubaryi (assembly GCF_017639235.1). NCBI lineage: Eukaryota > Metazoa > Chordata > Aves > Passeriformes > Corvidae > Corvus > Corvus kubaryi. Next base: position 6,275,262 of record NW_024581119.1, read on the forward strand.
ACTCCTTTAGGAAACTCAGAAGCACAGAAGTTCACTCAATCCTCACCACAAGGGAGTTGCCTTGTGAAACATTCTCAAGCAGCAGCTTCATGTACAAAGCTGTCAACATCTACACCAGTAAGAACTCTACCTCTTGTAAAGATCATAGTCTTCATCCTCATCTTCATCCTCTTCCTCTTTGGACAGAGCTTCATCCACAACCTTAGTCTGAGGACAGCACACATATTCTGTTCCGTGGAACTGATCCACTCCGCAGGGCAGCAGCATCCCGTAGCTGTGCAGGATCATCCCTTCTGTCAGACAAGCCTGAAAGGGGAGCCCATTCATGTCAGCTCAGCATCATGCTCTGCCTTTGGATAAAGCTCAAGTTTGCCTATCAGAGATCCCAAGAATGGTTTAAATTTTACAGCAAAAACAACAGCAACATATGACCTAAATCTGAACATCAAAGGAAAGTGGATTTGAAACTTGCAGTGCAAAAAAATCCTCACAGAAGTCCCAGATTCAGAACCACCCAGTTCTTCCTGGTGTTAACGTTTCACACCCCAGCCCCAACAACTGCTGGTTTGTCAGCCTGGCAAAGTTCAGGAAAAAAAACCTAAACATTTTGTGCCAACTCAACAGAGAACACTTGAAAGAACCAGAAAGGCTGTTTGCTTTTCTGGGCTGGCCATTTCATTAAACTTCATCTATTAAACTTTACATTAGAGCAAGTGAACAATTGCTCAGATGGACTTTGCGTCAGAATTATTTTACCATGCTGTAGATGAAAATCAATCAGATAATTCAACAAAAAGCCAAACGTAAACTATGCTTGGACATTATGTCTATTTACTTCTCTTAAGCTAAGGAAATACTTGGCTTTGAGGTGCCCAGAAAAGAATGAAGAAAAGCTTTATTACGCCCATCAGAACGCTTTTGTGCTTTGCTTTGTTACAGCACAGATTTTAAATGAGCCAAATATTGCTGGAAAAGTTCTCCAACTACATTTAAAGCAAACGATTTTTCAATTTTCTAGACATTAACAAGTTTACCCTCAATTAAAAGACAATTCCTCTAGTACAGCTTTATTTAGACAGATTTTTGCTCACAGGATTTTAAAGTAGGAATTTTAAGTGGAACATCCTTAACCTCATCTGGTTAACAACTGGTTCTTGTGTTGCCGTTTCTACAATTGTTGCTTCTACAAAATGGAAAACACGAACATTCTGTCAGGATCTTCTTTACCCCTGCTTCAAATGGGAGTGCAGAGCTTTCGCAACAGTTTAGCTAGTCAGATAAAAAACCACAAAACCCCCCCAAAACCACGGGCTAGATTTATTTTGAGAATATAATCCATCTCTTATGTAAAACCTCCACTAATCAGTCCCAATGAAACTCAGATTGCTCCCAGGCAAGCCCTCCCAGCCAAATCCTCAGCAGCAGCAGGTACATAAAAGCAAAATGTGCAAGAAAAATACGAGCTATCCTCTGCCCACAGTATCTCCCTGGAAAGAGGAAAGAAAGAGGGACGAACCATTGGTTAAAGCAGTATCCCAGAGCCCTGACTTCAATTCCTAGCTCTATGATATGGATAAGCTATTTAGGACAGCTTTTCACAAAGAATAATTCAACTGCTACACACGTTTTTAAGTCACTTGAGTACTTTTAAATTTTTATTTCCTTGCTGTCTGCCTCAGTTCATTGACTGGAACATGGGAATAGCAACCCAGAGTGAAACACTGCTATGCTCCAACACTACAAGCATCCAAGTGGACAGATCCAGAATAAACAAACTCCTGTCCCAGTGGCTCCATTACCTCCTTTGCCACGGTGTGCCAGTGCTGGTGGCTCTCACACACATCCATGCGCTCCTTGTGGAAGAACCGGCATTTCTCAGGAACCAGCAGGACATCGCTTACAAACTCACCCACTGAAAAACACAATGGCCACAGTTCACACTCGTCCAGCTTCCAACAGCAAATGAAGCCTCCATCAGAAGTCCCCCAAAGAGCACTCTGTGCATGCGCCTTGAGGGTTTGGTATATTCTTAAAGGAGACAAGTCACACCAACTGTGAAAATTATCTCTGAGAATCTAAAGAAAAACAGAGCCTCAGAGATTCCAAGGTAAAACCAGGAGCACAGGGTGATCCTGCTGACCCCTAAAGCTGAACTGAAGGCAGAGTTTACAGTGCAAGTTAATAAACAATTGTTCTTCCATGAAAGGATTGACTGAAGAGATTTCACTCAAATCTTTGAGAAGATTGTGTTTGCACTTGGAAGTTTCAGACCACTTAATCACCTACTTCCAAATGAGCTGCATCATACCAAAGTTCCTTCATGCTGTCTGCTGCTGTAACAGCCTGGAAATTTTTATATGCTGAGGGTGTTATCTATGTTTTCAGTATCTGAGCAAGTCTTGTTTGGTTTTGTTTTGTTTCCAGATGGTTTAATTCAAGATCAGCTGCAGCACATTCACTGCCCTAACCAAAACAGAGAGGTCTGGAAAATAAAAACTATACAGCCTAAATATCAGAGTACAACCAGAGTCAGCAAATACACTGCATTCCAATATCTAGATAACCACAAGCTCACCACCACGAGGAAGCTTTGGCACAATCTTTGTGCCAAACCCAGACTTTTGCTTTTGAGGAAGATGGGAGAGAGAGAATCACTCTACTGTACAGACTCTAGTTGGAATTAAAAGCTATTTACCATAAATTTCCACCATCATTCAGTTTGGTACCAACACATGCGGAATAAGGATCAGAACTAAATGAGCATCACTTCCTGTTCTTACCCCAGAAGTCCCAGTAAACACTGCCACTGGAATCCAAATGTGAGATGTTCTCCAAGCTGAGGTTTTTCCTTTCTTCCTTGCAGATTCAAATGCTGCACTCAGTGATTTTAAAATAAGGAGAGAGCTAGATACTCTAAGAAGACCAGGAAAAGATCTTCAGCACAAGTGTTTCAAAGCACTTTCCCAGCACACATGACCAGCAGCTTTAGGCATCATTTGTTAAAACTGGAGAAAAGCTTTTAAGTCAAGACTTTTTCTCACAGTCTCCACAAAGCAGAATTCTTTGTCCAACCAATCTTTCACACTATTTTTCAAAATATATTTTAAATATTGTTTGCATGGCCAATTTTTTTGCAACTCCTTAGTGTTGATACTAAAAGCTTATGGACACTTCTATACAGTATAGAAAAGTTAAATAGTTTAGAGTTAGATTACCTGATAATTGAAGATAATGAAATCAAATGACCTTAACCATCCCTTTGCAATTACTTACATTTTAAACTAACAAAGAGACGGTATTTTCCCCATTTTCTTATCTCAAAACTGGCCAGTTAGAATTTTGAGTTAATAATCTTTCATCCTGCTCTATCAGGAAAGGTTTCAATGCTTCTGATAAGAAAAGTAAAACTGAGCAAACTTTAAAACCAAGAGACCGTGGTTCTGGAGGCTGAAGGCAGAAGATTCATGGGTTCTTCTCTTCACCTTTAAAATACAAAGGAGCTTTCCTTTGTGGGGGAGGGGCAGAGAAGATTAAAAAGGGTATGGTGGCAGGATCCTACCTCAAGGTACGCTGTGCATTAATGTATCAAGGTGTCTTGGGGATAGTTTATTATCCCATATAATTTTGGGGGGTTTTGCTCTGTTTTCTTTTGTCTTGTTTCTGGGGGCTGCCCCCCCCATCCTCCCTGGCTCTGGGAGTATTGCGGCAGTGGGAGCCAGGCTGGGGTTTCTGGGGACAGCTCCTTCTTTTTTCGGGCATGCTGTTCGACTGGACACACACAGCTGGTGTCTCTGACCAGGGATCCTGTTGTTCCTGTGGGTTTTGCCTGCTTTTTTTTGGTTTTTTTTGGGTTTTTTTGCTTCAGCACTGTGACTGAGCCTCCCAGCTTGGCTTCTTTTACTGCTCTACTGTCGGGAAGCTCCGAGCTGGAGTGTGCCCTGCCGGGACCCCTCAGTGCCCTCAGTTTCCCACCGGGGGCTGCTGCCCAACACCCACTGTACCTCTGCCCTTCCCAGGTTTGTGCTACACTGCACCCTTCACCCCTGCTTCCCAGGAGGGCCTGCCCTTCCCAGCTGCGGAGTTTCTGCTGCCTCTTGCTTGCTACCTCTGGGTGAGTCCGCCCTGCCGTTCCAGCTTCCTTCTCCTGAGGCTCCTGCTACAGCTGCTTTCGCTATCAGCCGGGGCACTGGGACCGGCTCCCCCGGGAGTTTGTAAAAGCAGCGCCTTCTCCATCCCCCCCGCTGGCTGCGCTACCTTTACCAGAGAGAGAGAGAGAGTGAGAGAGAGTGAGAGAGAGTGAGAGAGAGTGAGAGAG